>NC_140275.1:12125149-12210149 GCF_964030765.1 Micromesistius poutassou | reverse complement strand
TAGAGACACAGTTGCTCCTTCGTTTGTTTTTTTCGGTTTGTACATTTACACAAGGGAGAATTTATACAAAGAAAACCTGTGTTTTGTTTTTGGGTAGAGTCACCCTGCAGCCAATACAAAAGTATCGCCTTTGATTCCGATCACATATCTATGTAAACAATAGTATCTGTGAACCACAAAGCAACGCTGTATGCTGCATCTGCTCTGCTGCAGCCATTGTAAATACAATCAACACACAGACGCGCACCACACACACACGCACACACACACACACACGCACACACTCATTAATGCACCAAACACACACACACACACACACACACACACACACAAACACACTTGTTCCCCCCCCCCACACACACTATTCAGAGCTGGTGGTTAGCTTCATGCAGCTAACATAAGTTAGCATCCATACAAGCCTTAATCCCATAAAAACAGCCGCTAACACGAGCAAGCTCTACTCACCCGGTTAGCACCACCACAAAGTCCATGACGTTCCAGCCGTTCCTCAGGTAGGATCCTTTGTGGAAGGCGAAGCCCAGAGCAATGATCTTGATGCCCGCCTCGAAGCAAAATATTCCAATAAAGTAGGGCTCTGTGTCATCCTGGGGGAACAGACGGACTCAGCTCATCATCATCATCATCATCAAGACCTATAATGATATATATATAAGCACCGCCTTGACATATCTGCAGCTGTGAGCGCTTACGACCATAAAATAAATGGGTACACGATAACACAACAGCAAGCCCAATAGCAATAAAACAGCAAAGTGCAGGCGGGGTACAGGAACACAGTCCTTCTGGTCGATTTGTGGGTCCCCAGTTCCTATTCAATCATTACCACAGTCATATTCTCAGTTTACTATTCAGACATTTAAACACAAAGACATTTCTATCCTACGTGAATTACGTTTATTTCATTAACAAGCAACTTTATGAGCCACAGAACCCTTCAGGACATCTGCAAGTCAGAACCAGATGCAAACTCCTATGACCTCTATGACCATCTATGAACATCCATACAGATGCCCTCTTGAATTGTTTTGCAAAATAAATATTTTGGCTAAACTATTTTCACACACCAATAGCATATAGCTACCACACAAACTACCACATGTCTACCACAGTCTTCCGGGCCTGAGAAACAGGCTCAGTGGAGCTGACTGCCTTGATGAGAGGGGGATTCTGGTAGCGCTTAGTCATTATGACAAGATCCTTCTGAGGCTTACACACTGGATGAGGTGTGGGCGAGGCGAGGGAGGGGGAGGTAGGGGGGAGGTGGAACCATCAAAGCTCTTCAGCAGGGGTTCTGTCGCCCACTGAGCCATACAACAGCGATCCGCTCTTACAATCAATACCATAACACCAGCTTTAAAAAAATCTATTACGATTTTATCCCAATTTCAACCCCAACTTGGTTTTGTTCCCAATATTTCCAACATTTCTCTCATAATACACTGCCTCCTATATCCTACAAGGTTCCCCTCACATTCTCACTTCCTGTCATTAATACAGACTTCCTGTGTACATTAGTTTAACTAGATAAGAATAGGACAACAGTAAGAGAGAGGGAAGGAATAGAGAGTGAGAGAGAGAGAGAGAAAGAGAGAGAGAGAGAAAGAGAGAGAGGAGAGCCTTGGATTCAGAGTGAGAGAGAGAGATGGAGGGAAAGAAAGGGAGAAAGAGAAGAGAGAGACAGCGGTACGAGAGAGAGAGGAAGAGGAAGACATTGACAGACAGTACGTTTACATTGAGAAGGAAACCCGGTGAGACTAGGTTACAGTCGTTAGGATAATTAGCATATTAATTAGCATACTCCTCATGTTATGCAGCATTACGTTTACTCCACTGCCCGGGTTAGCCCACGGAGGCTAGGTGGATCGATGAAGAAACAAATAGAGGGAGAAAGAAGGGTATAGAGAAAGAGAGACAGACAGAGGGATTAAGAGAGAGCGAGAGAGAGGGGGATAACGAGAGAGAGAGAGAGCGAGAGTGAGAGGGGGATAATGAGAGAGTGAGGGTAATAGAGAGAGAAAGACATATGGATAAATATAGAGCTAGTGTGGAGTCAACTGACCAGGCGTTCTGACATGGGCGTCTTGTCACAGGCAGGCAGGTGTTGCTCCAGGGCCAGAACGATGCAGTTAGCGATGATGGTGGCCAGGATCATGTACTCAAACGGAGTGAGGCGCCGTTAAGGAAGTCCCCAGGAAACAGTGTGCTGGTATGTGCATGTAAACGGGCCCCTGTTTTACCACCACATGTGATTGCTTGATTCAGCATCACAAGCCATTTCATAATCTTTCCTTTCCTGGGAGTGGTAAGATAGGGCCCTTTTTTTTTTTTTTACAGTTGGAATATGGATTTTCAATTGGAAAAATAATGGCCATCATACAGCATTATAGCAAGGTTGTTTGAGAACAATTGAAAATGGGTTATAATGGTTATAACATCATAAAAAACTTGCAGTGTTGTGCATGAACTAGTTCAAAAGAACTAGTTCATTGAACAAGTTCATGTTTCTATGAACTTTGAACTGAACGTAACATATTTTAAACTAAAGAACTTGAACTTGAACTAGTTCAGATTTTGTGACATTCTGAATTGATGCTTAGGTCCAGATGACATGATTATTAAATAGAGTTACTGCCTTAGTTGTGATGAATGAAACAACTGTACAAATAATATCCACAACAATTTGAGATTGTAGTGATGGGCAGCAGGTAATGGAGAGGATTCGTTTAAAAGATAAGCACAGAATACAGTTTTTCTTCAGTTTCTAAAAAAAACTGTAAAAATGAACTAGTTCAAAACTGAATTGGTGAACTATGAACGTGAATTTATTCATTTTTTGTATGAACTGAACTTAACTAGTTCATGTGAAGTATGAACTTGCACAACACTGTGAAAATATATCCTCAATAGAACAAGGACAATAAATGTAGATGCTCACAAACACACAAACATCTGTCTTACATTCTCCCTCTGCAGTCCTGCTGTCGTTTATTAAAACCACGGGATCCCCTAGGGGAGTGTGGGGGTTTGTACGCGCATGTGGGCGTGCGTGTGAGCGGACATTGTGTACGTGTGTGCGTGCGTGCGTACGTGCGTGTGTGTGTCCAACCACGGGCCTAGCTAATGGGGCGCGATATGCAACTTTAGCTGGGGTAGGCAACTTTGGGGAAACCTGCTATACATTTTACCCAACCAAAGAATGCCACCCTTTCCTTCAGGCCTTCCCCGAAACACACGACTAGCTCGCTAGCTTTAGCAATAAGTAATGCCTAGCCTTCTGGAAAATACTAGATATTTTACATTCGAATTGCCAGAGCATTTGATTTATTGATTGATGTCAGGGTGAAAAGAGAATTTCAAGAGAATTTCGTTTCAACAAATAGGTTAAAAAAAATGCTTCTAAAATGAATTGCCTACCTCATCTTTAATGTCAATTAATAACGAAAAACCCGCGTGTGTCGTCCTCTCAAAAACAATAACACACATGTTTGACGCTTGACTTGGCAAATGTGAAAGTACATTGTGTGTAAGGCCGAGTGTGTGAGTGAGGCCTACATGAAGGTGCACATGGAGCTCCACAGGTGGCGTTCACTCACCGCGTCATGTAGCTCTACACGCAGTGAACACACACGCACACAAACACGCAACAGGGGGGAACCGCGGCTAATAGCTGTGTGTTGATCCTATTGGCTGATTAGTTTAACGACAGAGCATCGCCGCTCGGAGGAGGAGAAGGAAGAGGAGGAAGGGGGAAGGGGGGGTGAGTCGAGCACCACGGACAGCGCCGGGACGGTTCCCAGTAAGGTTTTACACCTAATGAAAATCCCGTTTTGAAGCGCAAAAAAATAAACAACATTTTGTAATCCAAAGCACCTTTCGCGCTTTATATGGCGATTCAACTTTACAAATAGGATTTTTGGGCTTTCAGCGGAAGTTACTCAACTTCTCCAGGTAAAAACATGTGCGATCTCGAATAGGTAGTTTAGATGGTGGTCAGGTCATTCCTATAAAATATAGTAACAAATATCAAACAAACGGCCGGCAGTAAAGACAAGGAAGGATATGGCCACTCGGTGATCTTTTTGGCGTATTTTCGGATGAAATTATCCTCACTGAAGATGAAAAGGGAGCGGTTTACGGTGAGGCAGCTCTGTTTCACCGGGATTGGGTTGTATATAGCCATGGTCCGGGCTCTCTGTGCCATGGTCTGCTTGTATACCCGCGGCCCTGGTGGCGGAGGGCCCGGCTGGCGACCCCCTCCCCGGCCGGGCCCCGGGGGACAACCCCCCCCATACCGGCTGGAAGGCTCGTCCTCGAAGCGAGTCATGGTAGGATAGCGCGGTGCTGCTGTAGAAATCAAAACTGAGACTAGCGAGGAAAGAGAGACGCATCACAACACAGACAGGCGTCCCGGCTACAGGTTCCTCTGGGTGTGCGTAATGCCCTCAGGGTGTGCGTAATGTCCAGCAGAATATTCACACAATCAAAACACCGGGCATGTTCTGCACTCCTTAGCATTCGTGTTGTATCTCCTCGTTATTCGTGCTGTAGCTGTCCATGCTTTCAATGTCCCAGCCGCTGAGAAGACGCTGAGCCCCGCGCACAAAGTTTATATTTCCCAATTGTATGGTGCATCATGTTCCCTGGGTGTTGGTTTGGAGGTCTGCTGTTGGCTGGTTGGTTGGATGGCTGGATGGATGGGGTCTACCGCACGCACCGCCGCTGCCCCGGCGAAGCCTCACCAACACTGACAATTCACCACGCACGGCTCTGTGGCAGCATTTCCCATCATGCGCGAACAACAGAGCAACACGACGGCTGAAAATCTACAGCACTCTTCCGCACAACACCCAGAGACAGAACATGCAGAATCCTTTCGGATGCACGCCTCGACTTACCGACTGCGATTTAAAAATGTTAAAAAGTCGCCCCCCTCTCTCGTTTTGCACATGAGACACACCTTAGTTTTTTTTAAATCCCGCCTCGTTTAATTTATTCAGGGAGTTAAAATACAGGTTCGTCTTTCCGCAACCCTTCTTCCGCTAAATCTGTGTCGGTGTGAAACCACTTTCTCTCTCTCTCCTTGGGAAGCGACCACGTGACCATGGACAAGCCAGCCAGTGGCTGCACCTGTACCCTCTCTGTATCCATAGCAGCCGAGACATTGTGCGTGTGCGTGTGTCTAAGGGCGATCGGAAGGTGAAGGTGAGGCGTTGTTTCTATGCAGCCTGTAGGCTGCATTATGAAATACATAAATAACTCAAATAAGCCACACAAATTTCAAATGCCAACATTACATTCAAAGTGACACAGGTGTCCTCCTGGACGGTCCACATTCATTTATTTTAGCCAAGGAAGGGTTTATTCAACACTCGATGAAGGTATTAATAAGATAAGCATGACATGAAAAATTATGACCAGGAGACAACCTTAGGGAGGCATTTATAAAGTGCATTTAATTGCTTTATAAACAAAACCAGCTTCAATAAAAACAGAAATGACTAGTTTATTCAACAACTTGTATAAACTGTGTCTTATTGCTATGGGAAACGCAAAGGTAGTCTCCTACAGTCACTAGATGTCCTGTGACCGCAGTCACATATTTCAGTTAGCTTTCCATTTCATCTATCTAACAGAATCCTAATGCGCTTCAATGTACTGCACTCAGAACCCTCGAATACTGAGTTAAAAGTATGGTTAAAAAAACACAAATGTCAAATTATTAGACGGACATGAAAAATACAGTTAAAAGCCAATGTTAATGATAATGTTTTTTTCTTCAACAGATAATATATCGAGAGAGAGAGAGAGAGAGAGAGAGAGAGAGAGAGAGAGAGAGAGAGAGAGAGATTGAGATTCACTAGCGCAGGTTAAGAGGTCAGTTCTCCATCTGGTTGCCGTCTCCAAAGAGGCGATGAGTTGTGGCGTCTGAGCCCCGCCCTCTCTGAGCGGCGCCGGACGCCGGTGCTGAGGAGGAGGAGGAGGAGGAGGAGTGGCGACACTGCGGGGAGCCACACTGACAGCTAAAGAAGCGACGCTTGATCCTCCAGTAATGGTCGCCATAGTCGAACCTGCAGGACCGCACACCGATGATGTTTTATGAGACTTCATCTAATGAATCATCTCAAAATCCGTCATTAGTCACACACACCTGAAAGTGAACTCACTGGAAGTCACGTTGGCCAAGAGATGAACTAGTGAAATAGTCAATAGAAAGAACTAGGTACAGTATATGGCTATAGACCGTGGTCACCTACCAGTCGTATCAGAAATACATGTCATATGTGAAGAAAAGCTCTGCAATCTTTGTGGGGGAACCATGAAAACTCGACGCAAATGCGTTCTAAAAAGGCAACCTCTGTGGGGAAATGCTATACAGCCCCAAGATGGAATGCAGCACCAGCCAACTAACTATAGGATACATCATATCGATACAGATATCAGATGGTGACATAAACAAGACATCACATTCTGACCGATGACTGATATCACATTCAAAATGTTTGAGTACTTTTCCTTTCAACAATTATTTAAGCTTTAAGCTCTCCAACTCTATCAACATCGTGACGTCATGTTGCAGACGACCAGGGACACAATGACACCGCCGTCGTGGCTCTTGCGTCACGCTGGCACTCACCCAATCTGTTCGCCGGCTCTGATCGGTCGGCAGGAGAAGAAGGCGATGCGGGGGAAGCGGAGGTCCTGGTGGGAGGTGAAGACGCGCACCGCCACCAAGTTGGGGTCGCACAGGTGGTTGACGAAGCGCCCCACGTTTCCGTAGCGACGCGCGTCGATGCAGTGGACGTCCCCCACCTGCACGCAGAGAGATAGGGAGAAATAGAAAGAGTGAGAGAGAAAGAAAGGGGAAAGGGGGGCAGAGAGGGAGAACAGAGAGAGAGAGAGAGACAGAAATCGTGAGGAACAGAGAGGGAGAGGGATAAACAGATGGGGTGCTGTGAGCCAAAAAGAGAGACAGAGGGATAGAGTCTGCAGCAGCTTTGGTCAGTGTGTCCATCAGAGGACCAGGACAGGTCATTTAAATATAGTTAAATGTGTGTGTGTGTGTGTGTGTGTGTGTGTGTGTGTGTGTGTGTGTGTGTGTGTGTGTGTGTGTGTGTGTGTGTGTGTGTGTGTGTGTGTGTGTGTGTGTGTGTGTGTGTGTGTGTGTGTGTGTGTGTGTGTCAAATTAGCTCCACATCGCCCCCTCCTGACAGAACAGGATATGTTCATCACAGGGCGCAGTAGAGAAGAGCGATGAAAAATCCTAAACATCGCTAGTAGATATACTGAGATACAGATAACGTGAATTAACTCTATTAGTCAACGCTTCAATGGAAAAACAACTGGAGGCTTCAGGTTCAGGTTACACTGCCAAACGACAATAGTCCAACATGGTCAAATCCATTTCTTAAGATGCTGTTGACACCTGGCATTGACATGCGTTTTGGGCAACGGGATACGAATCGGATATCGCCAAAAGGCAAAAAAAAAAAGGTGTAAATGCAACCAAGATGAATTTATGATCGGATCTGTCAACCAACCCTTGGAGCTGGGGTCTGGAACGCATTCTGACGGTATTGAGCACAAGCGTGTGTGCATCTACCCCACCAATATGCATATAGAGTGCTCTATTCAGACCGGAGGGGCGGGAAATGACTGCATCAGCATCCAATTATCTTTAGCCATAAACATCTGTGTTATCAACATTAAAAAGCACTAACGAGTCCCGCCAGCTGAGTGAACGACTCCCCCTTTGTATCCGAGGGTCTGCCGTCATACACGCGCACACTGCAATAGGGCGCCCATGTCATTGTGGTTTTCTTTTGTGTGCTTCTGGCCTGGTGTTCTCCTACAATACCTAAACCTCCCCAGGTGGGTGGCCGACCCGCGCGGCCGTCACGTGACCTCACCTTGTTGTCCAGGGTGAACAGGAAGGAGTCGTTCTCTCTCTTGTCCGCCTCTGCATCCGTGACGATCTCCCCGACGTACCTGAGAGAGGAGAGACGAGAGCGTCAGGACCACCCAGGGGAGCTCGTGGGAGGACAACCCACCGGTCGTCAGAACAACCCACTAGTCACCAGGACAACCCACCGGTCATCAGAACAACCCCAACCCACTGGTTGCCAAGACGACCCACCGGTGACTAGTCAGGATAACCGACCGGTCGCCAGGACAACCCACCACCGGTCCTAACTTATGATTTGTGCTTAGATTGTACCTGTACAACTTAAAGTACTGGTGTGTAGCTTGTATATTATATATACAAGTGTGTAGCTTATAGGGTGTGTGTGTGTGTGTGTGTGTGTGTGTGTGTGTGTGTGTGTGTGTGTGTGTGTGTGTGTGTGTGTGTGTGTGTGTGTGTGTGTGTGTGTGTGTGTGTGTGTCTCTCTTACTCGCAGATGAAGGCTCCCTGAGGAATGTCCTGCAGGGCTCGGACCCCCCAGCCCATCTTCTGTGTCCTGTACAGCTGCAGACGCACCCTTCACAATAAAAGCACAATTACAGTCAATGATACTTCAGAAATAAAAGTCCCATAACTGTGATTGTTTCTTCAAAATAAAAGCACCATTACTGTTATTATTACTGCATTTAAACAAGCAGAACAAAGCGGAAAAAATAGAGGACCAATCGACCCTGAAGCCTCAGCAGGCTCGATGGCATGATCCATGAGGCCGGGTAAACAGAATCGATAACAACTCTAGGATCTCTAAAGGTCCAGAGTGGCGACAGAGAGATCCAATCACCTGAGGCCATTCTGGACCACGCGGTTCCTGCAGGTTCTCCAGCAGGAGCAGGCCTGGTTACACTCAAACAGAACGGGGGGCTCACGCTGGCTGGCATCCAGCGGCAGGCGACCCTCCTGCACCGGGACAAGACAATATTAGTCTCATAGTATGGAGTATTTCTTACTATGATTGGAAACCATAGCTGAAGTCTGGTTGTGTTTTAGTAGTAGTAGTACTGCAAGTGTTTAAGTGTGTATCTCGGGGTGTCTCTTGTTGTGTTGCTTGGAGTGTTAGAGTAATGTGTGGCTTAGTGCGTTTGTGTGTAAAGTACTGTTGTGTAGCCAACTGCGTGGGTTAAGTTCTGTTGTGTTGCCTGGTGTGTGTCAAGTACTGTTGGGTAAAATGGTGTTTGTTGGAGTAATGTTGTGTAGCTTGGGGTGTGTTAAAAGTACTGTTGTGTAGCTTGGGGTGTGAATGTGTAGAGAACTGTTGCGTCATTTCTTGGCGTGTGTTAGAATGCGGTTGTCTGAACGCAACCCGTGATAAATGATCCATCCAACTCCAGGCGTTTGACTCACGTTGTCGTACCAGCAGCACAGGCTGAGCTGACCACACATGCAGGTGCCGGACCCACAGTCCTCTGGACACGAGCAGTGCTGCAAGAGACAGGACAACACACACACACACACACACACACACACACACACACACACACACACACACACACACACACACACACACACACACACACACACACACACACACACACACACACACACACACACACACACACACACACACACGTGCATATTAAGTATGCATATATACAAGTGAATAAATTGTATATAATTGTAATTGTAATTTTTTCAATTAAAAGTTTGGGTTCCATGTTCTATAAGATCCATCGGTCCATCAGGGCCAAAGCGAGTCACGAACTTGAATCACAAAGACAGAACATTGCAGCAAATAATGGGTGGGTGGGTGGGTGCTCACCTGGAGGTGAGTGATGTCCGTGTCGGCGTGGAGTGGGGAGGTGACACAGCTGTCGGGGACGTATTTATAGTCAGAGGGGCAGGGCTCTGCGTCCACCTCGTTCACACAGCTGATGGCCAGCGCCTCGTAGCCCCGCGAGATGTCCCTGGAGGAGGGAGGGAGGTGGAGGAGAATATGGTTTGCGGGGCCAACTCTGTGCCTCCAGCCACTAGTGTGTGACAACGAGCACGCAGGCAGCACTCCTTGTAGCGACCGCAGCCCCTTTTGTCATTCCCCGAGGCCTTTCGTTGGAACCACTTTCCCCTGTCTCCTGGGGCCTGTCCATGAAGGAGCCTAGACTAAATAAAGTCAACTGATCCTCATCTTCAAATGTACACTAACTTGCAATACTGAAATGGAGAAAACCTAGTAGACTTTTACAGATACGTCCAGTAAACACGGTAGAAAAAAACAACACTTAAATATACCCTTGACGCGTACACAAAATTCTCTGAGCTGCTGTGTAAAACGGTGTGGTAATTGAAGCATTTGAAGCAATGAATTCAAGCTCTTGAATACAAAGTGAGCGTGATGCCGGATATATGATGCAGGGTTAGGGGGAATCTTGCTCAAGAATGCCTCCAGGTTTCGCACACAGGATGTCTACAAGCTTTTGGCTGGCAGTCGACCACCCTTCATCATCGCTTCTTAAAAGCACGCACACACACACACACACACACACACCTGCTGAGCAGCGTCTCCCTGCGTCCGTCACTCTGTCTGCGTGCGTCCGTCAGCTTCTTGTTGGTGGCCAGCGCCGACCACACCTTGGATCCGTAGGCGCAGCAGTCCAGCGCCGTCTCGCCGTCGCGGTTCATCAGGGTCACGTCCCCGCCGCGCGCCAGGAACAGCCTGTCGGCAGGGGGGCCCGCACGGGGCCATGCGTTAAGTAACCCTTTGGTGCAGGTCACGATAAGGAAGGTAATTCGTTCAAAGCGACACGCGTGGGATAACGGAGGAATTGTATTTTCCTTGTGCTAACGGTTTTATGTTTTAATTCAGAGTCCGGGCGAACGCTGACCCAGTGAGTCAAGCAAGCTATTGCATACATCACACATTCCAGGTGGTTCTGGCGGGCGGCGATGTGAAGGGGCGTGTCCCCGTGGATGTTGGCGGCGTGGAGGAAGCTCCGGGCGTCCAGAAGCTTCTGGGCCACGTCCTCACTGCCGCTCAGAGCCGCCCAGTGCAGACACACGTTCTCCTCCTGGGGAACCGGCACAGGGCAGGCCTCACTCTCATCACTCAGACACGAGACCATCACAGAGCAGGCCTCACTCTCATCACTCAGACACGAGACCATCACAGAGCAGGCCTCACTCTCATCACTCAGACACGAGACCATCACAGAGCAGGCCTCACTCTCATCACTCAAACACGAGACCATCACAGACCAGGCCTCACTCATCACTTAATCACAAGACCATCACAGACCAGGCCTCACTCATCACTCATCACTTAATCACAAGACCAGCACAGACCACGCCTCACTCTCACAAATCACTCTCATCACTCATACACAAGACCATCACAGGTGGAGACCTTGCTCGTGGGCACATCAGCCCTCAGTGTTTGTGCCCAAATCATAAGGAAGGAGTTATAACCACACCCCCCCCCCCCCCCCGACGTGTGATGGATAGATCAGCCTGCCGGTTGGTGCAGTCCACTGGGTATGCTGGTAGGCCGATCTATCTATTCTACATCTGGGTGGACACTGCCACTTGTGAGCTGAGTAATTGATTTTTTTAATGGATTGCAAGAGGAGGTCATGCGGTGCGTGTGAGCTTTGGATAAGTTGTTTTTTTGGCTTTGGATAAGTTGTGTTGCATGGTGTGGGTTAGGGCACTGTTGTGCGGCTATGTGTGTGTATTTTATTGAGATTGCGTGTGTTTGTGAGTGAGTGAGTGAGTGAGTGTGTTAGTGAGTTTGATTGAGCGTGAGGGAGTGAGTGAGAAAGTGAGGGAATGAGTGTTTGAGAGTGAGTACGTCGTAGACCTAGAGCGAGTGAGTGTACCTTGTCTCTGATGTTAACGTCAGCTCCCTTGGTGACCAGCAGATGGACCAGCGAGTGGTGCTTGTGCTCGATGGCCCATGTGATGGGAGTCCAACCCCCATTGTCCTATAACGCACACAACGTTAAACATCATTAGGGGACAATCACACAGAACAGCGATAAAAGAAGGTCACGTCCTCCACTTCACCATTGTTCTTCACCAAAGGTACAGCGCTGTGTTGAACTTCCTTTTGATGCCCCTCACCTTTTTCTGGAGTTGTTTTTTTCATCACAGATAAAATATAAAAAGTGTTTGAAGACACTGTTTAGTGTGTGCCCTTGAGGCGGTGTGTGTGTGTGTGTGTGTGTGTGTGTGTGTGTGTGTGTGTGTGTGTGTGTGTGTGTGTGTGTGTGTGTGTGTGTGTGTGTGTGTGTGTGTGTCAGAGCTTAGATCTGGCCCAGAAAATCAAACCCGACCCTACCCGAGCACGTTCTGTCCGAGCCCGGCCCGACACATTAACTGTAATTATGAGCCCGAGCACAATTTCAACCTGACAATTTTTTTTAATGCATGGGCTGTTATATCTGACGTTCTCAAATAAAATTCTGAGTTTTTTAAACTACAGAAATATGTTTAGAATTATCTTAATGAATAATGCAACAAGGACGAAGCATGTAGCTGCGCTGTTTGTTTATTCAGAATGGAATGGATCGCAAATAGATCTGAGTGAAGAAACGTGAACAATGATGAACACAGACAATGAACAAGAATGAACTAGTTGATGGCCTAGGCTACTATAACATTTAAACAAGGTTTTATAATAGGCTACATAATTATTTTAAACGAAGCAGCAATGGCGCACTTAATGCACTGGACAAAGCCGACACATATGTTGTCACTGCCCACGACTTGTTTGAAGTGGTTCCATACCTCAGACTTTCCTCCAGACTTGCTCAACGTTAATTCTCCTGATTTTATTTTATTCTTTACGTCTCCAAGCTCCATGTTGCACTTTAGCTGCACAGCACAGCCGGCCCGTTGTGATGAGTGCGATTGGAGGAGACACGCGTGCTGCAACATGTGTAGCGTCTTTTTTTTTAAAGGCCTATAATATTTATGTTTAGGGCATAGCTTTCTCCTCAGATTAGGCCAAAAATGCAATGATTATAAAAAATAAAAAAAAACACAAATGCACACTCGGGCAGAGAATCTAAACTCTAGTGTGTGTGTGTGTGTGTGTGTGTGTGTGTGTGTGTGTGTGTGTGTGTGTGTGTGTGTGTGTGTGTGTGTGTGTGTGTGTGTGTGTGTGTGTGTGTGTGTGTGTGTGTGTGTGTCCATGCGTTTGTGCGTCTACCTGACAGTTGATGTACTTCGCAGCCTTGGTGAGCAGCAGTTGAACGACGTCATCGTGTCCCAGTTTTGCCGCCAGGTGCAGACAGGTCGAGCCCTGGATGTCCTGCGAGGCGAGGGCGATGCAGATCACACCGTCAGGAAAGAAACAACGACGTAAGCATATTCATTCAGCTACACCAGCGGCACCACATAAAACACGACTCTTATGACGACGCTGTTCCCCAGAGAGATTCCTAAACATGGTTATTCATGTGTGGGAGGAAGTAATGTCGCAAATTTGGGATTCTTTTTAATTCAACAACTTTTTTTGGGGGGCATATCCAGCAGTATAGGTGGACGTGTTTTTGGCATACGACTTGCAACTAAGCGCGGCTCAAAAGCAGACTTGAGGCTGATGTAACCGGCGGTAAGGCACACACTAAAGAGGCTGTGAAGAGGAGTCACGCTGTGAAGGGTGTCGGGGGCTGCGAGACAAACGACAGAGGGGGAGTGAGTGAGTGGCTCATCAGCGGTACCTTGTTACAGACGGCGGCGCCGGCTGAGAGCAGGTACTTGACCGCCTCCACGCGGTTGTTCTCCGCTGCGCACATCAGGGGCGTCTTCAGCTTGTCGTCAAACATCTCCAGGTTAGCTCGAGCCTGCGCGAGCACACACACACACACACACACACACACACACACACACACACACACACACACACACACACACACACACACACACACACACACACACACACACACACACACACACACACACACACACACACGGAAGAGTGTTGTGGTTTACTTACATAGTTTACCTGCTGACGTTTTTAAACCTCTCCTTTCAGTGTATTATAGTTCTTCTCTAGTTTGATCCCTTGTCTTCACCTTATATGGACAAACTATTGCTGGCTATCCACTCCTCCCTCCTTTCGGTCTCTAGGAATCCCTGTTTCTTCTTGACGTACTTGAAGACTTTTGGGCTGCATCTTGGGTCCTGTAGCTTTTCCCATGGCTATACTCTCGTCTACTCATCACTCAGCCGGAGTTGTCAGTCTGATACTTCCTTTTCAAAAAAGGTCAAAAATGTTTTGATTGATTTGCAATGCTCATAAAGGAGGACCAGTACAAACACCGGTAGCCAGAAGCAAATCTTCCAACACAAACTATTTAAAAACAAAAAAGCAAGCCAAACACTGCAAGTTAAAATGTTGTCTTACTAATCCGACTTTAGACACAAATCTGTAGTCATGCCAGGCTAGCCCCAATCTGGGGGACACAACAATTCCCTTTCTTACAATTCCTTTTTGTTCTGACGGAATTGTTTAGACGTTGCTGGAGGCGATGAACTGTAAGCGTGCGTTGGGGAGCGCAAACTCGGTTGGCCGTAGTAAACTGCATGAAAGGAAATTGTCTGTAAAGTTTGCAAATCCAACACCATGCAGCCTGGCCACTGTAGAAATGCACTCATCGATATCGCCTTCTGAAAGCTTCATCCACTCGACCCGAGGAGTTCCTCTTGGTGTTTAAGCCCCCCCCCCAGAGGTTCTGTTATAACCTGGTACGACTGCTGGAGCCCAGATGACTTCACAACATGTGCTTAAAGACTGTGGTACCTGGAGCAGCATGTGGCAGACCTCCTGGTGGCCCTCGGCCGCGGCGGCGTGGAGCGGCGTGCGCTGGTGGTCCTCCTCTAGGGGCAGGTTGGGGTCTTTACCGTCCACTGATGACATCACAACATTAATCAGAATCATCTCAAACTGTTGCGAGATTGGAGGTAATGAGATAAAAGATACCCTATGGAATAGTTCAGACCAGCTAAGTTTACATTTTTATAATGTACCCATCATAATTACAGCCATATATTGTATATAATAGGGCAATTTGGTCAGATTCTATATTGTCGTATTGTTGTTGTATTTCTTCCGCCCCCCCCCCCCCACCAAACACACACACATAAGTGAACCTACCAAGGAGATGGATGACTTTCTGAAGATCTCCTTCCTTGGCAGAGATGTAGAGCATCCTCGACGCCGACTTCACCTTCTGATGTTTCAAGCTGAGGAAAGTGAAACCAAATCAGCTCAGTTGAGTCAGTAGTTCATGTCAAAGCTCATGTGTTCTCTGTACCTGTAACTCCAGTTAGTTGCAGTATCACCTTGCCCACCTGCCTTATACTCAATGTGATTTCAATTTAGTGGTCAATATGGCATTAGAGTCACTTCACAGTTAGTGATTTTAATGAAGATTTATATTTTATGTCCACTTGTGTGTGTGTGTGTATATATATATATATATATATTTTTTTTTATATATATATATTTCATGTTTATTCCTGACTGTACGTTTACTTATTTTGTTTTTTTTATTGAGGGGAGCAGCTGTGACAGACAATGTCCCTTGTGATGAATCAAGTCATGTGATCTGAACGGGTCCAGGGCCTGCTCACCTCTCGTCGTCCAGGGCCGCCCGGATGCCCTCCAGGGGGTCTTTCCGTGCTCCGCCTGCCCCGCCAAGACCCGGCTCAGCCCTCACCCTGCAGCCCGGACGGGCAGACACATTACGTCACATTGTGTAACCGATTGTTGCGACCGTGTGTTTCCTTTGTCTTCTGACGTGTGTTGAGGGCTGGTAATACATCTCCATACAAGTATATATACACAAGCATTCAAGGCAGGTACAACCACAGATACGACAGGTCGTCACATGCCTGTAGGCTCTTTCTGTCGACAGTGATTGGACATAAACAAATACATGTGCATATTAAGTATGCATACTGTATATACAAGCGAATAAATGGAAGTAAAACATTTTTTTTTATTAAAAGATTGGGTTCCATATTATAAGCTCCATCGGCCCCTCAGGGCAGAAGCGAGTCACAAACTTGAATCACGAAGACGGAACATCGAAGCAAATAAAGGCTTTGAGCCCACGGTTTATTGCGCGCACAACACACACACACACACACACACACACACACACACACACACACACACACACACACACACACACACACACACACACACACACACACACACACACACACACACACACACACACACACACACACACACACACACACACACACCAGTCCTTACCCGTCAGGTGCCCTGCCCCTCGTCCTCCACGGCTCGCTGGTCTTCTTGGCCCGTAGTGCGGGGGATCTGGTCGTCGTGGCGATGACGGCGGCGGCGGCGGGGGAGGAGGAGGCGGCGGTGGCGGCGGTGGCGGTGGCGGCGGGGAGCAAGGCCGGGCAGGGCTCCACCACTCTGGGCACAGGGGTCCCGTGGGGGTCGGCCGGGGGCCTGGAGGTTTCCGTGGAGACGGTGACCTCGTGGGCGGTGCTGGCGTTCTCGCCGCAGTGCGGGCAGAAGCGGCGGTCCTTGAGCACCGAGGCGCAGCCGTGGTGGAAGCGGTGGGAGATGCTGCCGTAAGGTCGGCACTCCTTGAATGACCCCTGGGGGGGGGCGGGGGAGGGGGCGGGGTTAAAGGGGGAGGCGGGGTCAGAGGACTGACCAATGTCCAACACTGCGATGCGTGGAGATAACAATGTACAGCTGCAGTACCGAAATATAAGCATACATTGCTATTAATTACATCATGTCATTTGTCAATTGTAAGCAAGCAAAAAGGTTCAAACTTCAGTCAATTCAGTCTTATTGATGGGGACACATTTGAGGTCTGTCCGTCTGTACGTCTGTCTATATGTCACCGTGTCTGTATATCTGCTTCTGTCGGTCGGCGTCTCTTTCCATGTGTGTGCGTCTGTCTCTATGTCTGTCCACCCCTGGGTCCCTGCGTGGCCTCACCGCCCGGCAGAAGAGTCCACACCCCGGGCAGCACTGGTGCTTCACCATGCCCGCCCGGTGGTCCTCACACAGGACCAGCAGGTGCACCGCGTTGGACGGACGCATCATCTCCTGTTTCAGCACGCGCCGCTGGCAGCGACTGACCTGCAGAGGTCAGGAGACAGGAAGGGAAAACATCAGGAGCCTGTTGTTGTTTCAAACTCGGAAAGGATTTTAAAAGCCCACGCTGTAGAGAAGATGACAAGAGGCGAGAACATGGAATACATGAAAGACGAAACATCAATCCCTCCTCGCCTTTCTTCTTTCTGCCACTTTATTTGCATGTTTTAAAATATTGAATTATTACGTTTTATTTACATTTGTTTCATTATTCTACTCGTGTGGTAATAAAAGGTAAATAACAATTTTTTTTTTATTATAAAAAAATCCAAAGCAGAAAGGTTAGGTATGCAGAGCTGTTAGCAATAGACGATTAGAAGGCAGGGCATCCATGCAAGCATGCATAGGCACTAAATGTAGTTTCAAAAGATCTTCTCCTACAGATCTGGTTTTCCACATGTCCCCTACCATCCCGTCTGAGCTTTCCATGGCCATGCAGGTCTGTTCCCCCGCGGAGGTGCCCTCTTCGCTGGGGGGGGTCTCCATCCGACAGCAGCACAGTGGAAGCTCTTCTGCCAGGTCCGTCTCCCCCAAGTCTGCATCCACTGATAAACACGCAACAAGATGGCTCTGGGTCTTTCAGCAGAGACGGTGGTGGGGCTCAAACACAGAGCAATCAGAGCATTCTAAAAACAAAGCTATTAATTGGAAACTACCGTGACCAGGCCAGGATAGTGTAATGGCTAGAGTGACCTGAACGGCATGTATCCAGAGTTCACCGTAAAAGTATCTGCATAAGAAAATATGGGTGGGAGGGGGGGAGGAATCTTGATAGAGATGGGAGGAGTGACCAGATAGATGGGAGGGGCTACCTGAGATAAGGGGAGGGCTTATCACCTGTGAGCTGGGGGGAGAGGAGCTCCTCTTGGGCCTTCAGGTCCAGAGAGTCCAAAGCCAGTTCTGTGTACTCAATGCTCCGGGGCTCCTCAGCGTCCACCTCCTGCCCCAGGGGGCTGGGGGGTCCTGGGGTTAGAGTCCTAGCCAGATCCCCCTCCACACTTTCAGTGTCTGGAACCAAGCTGGTGTCCGTCATCGATGCCTCCTCCTCTTCTTCCTCTTCTTCCTCCTCCTCCCCTTCGTCTTTCTAACTCAGGAAAATATGGAGTTAATACGCCCTTACAGACTTTCATTCGATATAAACAAACATCAATATGAATACAATCCTCCATGTTGAGGAATCTAACTTGGTATTTCTAGGATTAAACTACAGAATTTCTAGGTTCCAAATGTTGTATTTCTAGGTTCTAAAGATGGTGGTTCTTCTCGTTTTGATTGTCAGTATTGTAGTGTGAACTCTGGTACCGCAGAGAGAAAAGCTTATGGACCTACCTTCTCTGGCAGCTTCAGAACCCGGGTTTTCTTCTTGGGCACCAGGTTGTACATCCCCATCTTCCTCTTCTTTCGCTTCACTACTTCACACAACAACAGACAGTCAACCACAGACTCACTAACACACATTACACCTGACAGTCAGCAATAGACTCACTAACACACATAACAACAGTCAGCAACAGGGTTAGCTAACTATCAGACACAAAAAAAGACCTAAAAAAACAACAACCTAAAAGGACTAACTAACCTAACCTAAAAGGACTAACTAACCTGGACTGTTTACCTACTCCAGACTCCACCATATATCATTTACCATGGCAGACTTACTCCCACAGATAAACTAAGAGCAAGTCTTAGACCCCTAAAATTGTCATGTTCACATAGGTTGTCCAACTGCTTTTTAAGACAGTTTCACACTGTGGTGTCTGGACTGTCGACTTAATGACGAGAGTCACGTGGAGACTCAGCCCAGCTGAGCAACAAATGCAATCATTCACATGGGATTGTTGACCAAATTGCAGGCAGCAGTGTATTGCGGAGCGTTTGGTAAAGTTTGAGTAGTGGAGCTTCAGGTAGAAGCACAATGTGGTGCATCGATTTGAACACAAAATGTCATTTTGTCTGTAAGAAGATCACTGTCTGCAAGAAGATCAATAGCGCACCATGGGGGGCTTGACTACCGCAGACACATAAGATATCCCAGAAATTGCATGGTGTTTTGTTTATTTAATAGAGCAAGTAAGATCCTGCTACCTGACTGAGTCTTGTTGCTGGAGGTCTGGTCCATGGCCTTCTGGTTCTGTTTCACAGAGGAAGGATGGGCCGACAACTTGTCTCTGTTCTGACTCAGAGAGAGAGATAGACAGAGACATAGAGAGAGACAGAGCGACACTTTTTTCATGAGTTTGGAAGGCAGTGTAAGTCAAGGTGTGCATTATCAATCAGATAATAACATTGAGACGCAGTCTGCACACACACACACACCCACACACAGGGAATGAATAGTAAATAGACCTACAACAATTGCCTGTTCATGGCTACGAAATAGACAGTAATATATAGTAAAATGTGCCGTGGAAAGAATTTCCATCGGTCCATAGAGCGAACTAAGATTTGGTGGTGAAACTTGTAAACATCCGGGCCCACCTGGTTCTCGGCTTGAGGTTGACTGGCAGATCTGCCCAGCGATCCGAAATACAGAGTTTGGGGACTCCCCTGTGTTCTCGCAGTGGATGCGGCCGCCTTTCTGCCGCTGGAACTATCATTGCTGGCGGTGAACGAGTTGTGGAAAGGGGAAATCTTGCTGGGGGGTTGATATCTGTGGTCCTTCACCCCCTTGCCTTTGCTGGTAGGTTCAGACGATCGGCGTCCGGTTGCTGCAGATCCATCGCTTACAGCTCCTCGATCCATCTGTTGGAGTACAATGGTTGTTTTTTTAATCCTACCTGGGGTTGGGAGTATTATTTAAGTTGTATTTATACGCTCTCACAACTACGATACTATCTGATCATCAATATTATTAACTTTTTCCATGGAAGTGGGTCAGTGTTCGCTGCATCAGGCCTATGAGTAGATCTGTAACATTTCACTTTTAAAAGTAACTTAAGAAAATAAGTCAGCTTAATTGCACGCGGTACATCTCGACAAATATGCATTCAAATAAACTGAGTATAAAGTTGCAAACAAAGTAAACAAAAACAATGGCCCCCGCAGAGAGCACACACATACACACACGCGGGAAGTCTCTAACTTGTGCAGAATCAGAGAGGAAAGTAAAATAAGTGATTATCTGGGCAAGGCCCAGTGTAAAAGCTTTTGGTTTTACCTCCAACACACTTATAGGATTGTAGTTTATTAAAGGAAGACGTGACATGCGGAACTCATAACCAACGAAGCTGTGCCATAACGTTGCTTCCACTGATGCAGGGCTCCGGTCATGTGACGAGGCTACAACTTGTGATTGGTGGAACGCTGCTGGAGGACAGAGCAGCTCATTGGGTTGAGGGTGAGTGACACCCTACGGCAACAGGTGGAAGTGCGTCTTACTTTTGTTTCAATGGCTTCAATGCATTACTGTGATCAGTCGGAAATAATTAAATACATTTGACCTTAACAGCAAGTCTACCACACTTTGTGATCAAATTAATTTGATCTATATTTCGACTGAAATATATATTAAATATTAAAGGCCATTCTGACATTGTATATTTGTTAATTTTCACTGTCCCTTCTCTCAAACAAACAAAACAAAATACTGTCAAAACTAGTTATAATGTCCCTCACATATATTTATATTTTCAGTTAATCTGCACTAAATTAAAGTTGTAATTCTTTGCACTGGACTTATGATGAAATTCCTTTTTGTATCACCTTAGTGGTAAAGGTGATCTGTGCACCATTATTTCCTTTTTATAAGAGAAAGCCTATTTGGCCAAATGTAAAAAAAAAAAAAAAAATCAATAACCGGTGTTCAACAGAAAGTGAATTATACAGGCCTACTATATTCACATGGAAAGATAACTTTATCACTAAAACATTCATAACTCAAAGCTGATGTTTTATGTACAGAAATCCAGACATTGTTAAAGTAACCTAACTGAAAATTCCAGACATAAGCAGAGAGAACAGGACATTAATAAAGAATTTGAATCATTTTAAATCAAGAAATCTTACAGATTTATTAGAAACACTGGATAGTATGCTTGGAAAATAAACATTCACAAAATAAATAACCAAAACAGTATGAACGTCGTTTTATGAGCAAGAGGCTCAACACGAAACAAAACTCCAAAGTGAAATCCATGGATTAAAGGAGAATTAAGACATTCAGCACTTACTAGCATTTACTAGCAATCTTTCCACTTCAAAAACGCTTGAAGAAAAACCAAAGAACTGTGGATATGCAAACAGCAGATCACTGCAGTACATCTTAAAAGCGGGGAAAGGGTTAAAACCAGCTTCACAACGTATTAGAATATTTTCATTGAATTGATGCAAGCAAAACTAAAATAACTTGGGCATTGTGAATATTACTTTCAAGAAGTATATAGACTATTATCTGTAGTGTTTGATTTGTATTGAAAGAATCGATTAACATTTGCATTCCTTATCAGCATTAACAGGCTATACAGCTATAGTTGAATCACATTTCAATTGTTTGAAGTCCTGTCACCAGCATCAATAAATCAAACATAACAAAGCCTAATACAAGACACACTGAAATGCTGATTATTATTTCACATCCATCCCACCACAACCCAACAGCAGTTACTATTTGTTGTTTGCATTTGACCTACTAAAACGTACAACAGATATGATTTTAAAACGACATAGCATTATGTGAATCAGGCTTATGAGTGTGGCATTTATGAAAGTTAAAGCCAAATGTTGCCTTGAGAAAGTCCTCATGTTCCTCATTTTCGCATACGACAGAAAACTTAAAACAGGACAGACTCAACTTAAAGTGCTAAAATTGTGTAAAAGAAAGTTTTGGTGTGCACACCTATATATACATATATAAAAAAAACTTTGAAAAGTTTAGCATTATTTGTATATAAGGAACCGTTTGTGTTTTATCTTTTAGTTTGCTGGGCTCACAAAATAAAGAAGTGGGAATTCTTAATCTCCAAAAAGTTAAAAACGTCCCAAACATTTTCATAGCACATGGTTTTCTCCACCTCGCTGCCATTGGCTCGTGTGCTGGAGGCCACTCCCTGCATCACTGCCATTGGCTCATGTGTTGAAACTCTGGTTGTAGGAAGGTGGGGCCTCTGCAAACAGAAAATAAGCTTGTCACAATGTGCAAGTCCTCTCAATGGCCGATAGAGCTGCATAGACACACTTTCACATCATCATATATTCCCGCTCATTACATAACCATCTAAAGCCTTCACATAACTTAACAGGTTATTAACACTTTGGCTAGCCAAGTTCACACACATGCTACACACTTTAAAAGTTGTGGTTTTAAACTGTGGGTCACATAAATTAAATGACTGGCAGCAGGAGACCACAAGGGAGTGGCTCACGGGATGATCACAATGAACATTATATATAAAAAGATATGTGTACATGCCTTCTCTGTTTCATGATTTAATCATTATAGTATGTATGAAGATGGAAAAGGTGAGGATTGTATTGATGAACAATATCGATCCAACTAAATAGTGAGAGATAAACAGAGACAGAGAGAGTGTGAGCCAGAGAGCGAAAGAGAAATATTTGACATGGTAATGAGGATTTATGGCTTATTTGACTGCACATAATATTGTGTGGGTCCTGGGCCCATCCATGCCTGTAGCCACCCATGAGGTCAAGGTAATTTCTTTAGAGCGAAGAGAGCTATAAGACTAGCGCTGCCCAGAGGGCGCATTCTAGCTAACGTAGCCCAGAGCGCGTATTCTAGCTAACGTAGTGTTTCCCACACCTAGACTTTATTTGGGCAGGTCATTTATTGTTTATCTTCTGTATCTCTCAGAGAGAGACGGCTGTGTGATTTTTGTTTGCTTTTCACCACAGAGAAGGCCTAGTTCATTAATAGAATCAATCTGGAATTCACAGTATTATGGATATCAGAAATAGTCTAAACTCTAATAGAATACACAGTCTAAATCTCGTCTTACAAGTGTACTCTTTTTTTTTTTTGCAGGCGTTGTTGTATAGTAGTAGTACACGTAAGTACACATATGGAAAGTCGGTTGAATCTGTGTTATATACAGTCTATGTGTGTTACAGCTATGCCGAAACTCAAATGCAGTTGCAGTTCTGCAATTCTTTACCTGCGCTATACTGTTGTAGAGCTAACAGCAGCATACACTTCTGAACAGCCATTTGGAACTATTTTGAAGCCTGAGACATCTCTGGTTAAATTACATTTTAGTTAGGCTATTGTTTAGGGAGAGGTACTTTGTAATTTGCACATGGTGTAGAAATATTCAACAACAACAATGGCTCTTTAGAGAGGAATGCTATTGCCCGACCGTCCCCTGGGCCTGTAAACACTGTAAAACAGACAGGACTCAAACCATGATCAAGTCTTTAATTCCATGCCTCACATTGCTGTAATTCAGCGATGTGCATCGCCAAGTATAATCAAAATGTATGAGGAACACGGTAATGCTTACAGTAACGTTATAAAGTTACAACAATGTTCAACATGCTCATAAAGTTATGCTCATAAAGTTATTTTTGGTCTGTTTGGTCTGACCATGGATAACAGAACTGGGCTACCCCAGGATTAATTCCCCACATAACATTATCTACAGCTGTATATATCATTTTGTTATGCTGTGTTATCTTTCATAAGAATTAAACGACATTAACGTGAATGATCGTTACGCAAATACAACTTAATAATACATTGAGTTGTTTGTGAACATGATTTTGGTATCACGCTAGATAGATTTACACCGACAATGGTGGTGAAGGCAACCGCCCACATTACTTAAAGTCATCTAACTATTTATTTTGTTATTGCTTTGATTGAGAGACGGCCAGCAGCAGAAATTACATATACCTGTTAAAAAAATGGTTTGGGGATACACTGTGCAGACCAGTTAGAATACGACTGGGGTGGAAACCACGACTTTCTGGCAATACGCCCTTTTTTGTTTGTAGTGCGAATGAGTTATCAGCCACATCTTAGACACGACACCTTTAAAGGACCACCTCCCCCCCCCACCCTCATAGTGTAACCACACCAAGCCCGATACTAACCATTAGGGTATGAGGCAGACTGATAGTCCGGGGGCAGGATGAGAGGAGAAGGGGACGGCATCATGTTAGCGTTGCCCTCGGAGAAGACGGGTCCGCAGCTGTGCCTCTGGTTCTGGGGGAAGGTGAGTCCGGGGGCGTAGCTAAACGCGCTGGGGGACACTGGCGCGTGGGGGCTCAGGTGCCCCATCTGGGAGTAGCTCTTGGCGGGAAGGGCCTCGCCGTACGGGGGCCACCCGCCCGCGGCTCCCTGCCCCCCGTCGTCAGGGGGTGCGCTGGGGGGGACGTAGGCGGATGCTCGGTTCCTCGGGTTGGGGCGAGGTGCAGGCTTCGGGGCGGTGCGAGGGGGTAGGGTGGGCTCGCCGTCTGTGGTGTCGGTGGGGGTCGGGGTCGGCGGGGTGGAGGAGGAGGAGGCGGCGGTGGTGGTGGTGGGTTTGGAGGTCCCCTTCTTGTCCAGCGAAACGTTGCCGATGTGGATGGGCAACACCAGGGTGACCTCTGGAGACTTAATACTGACCTGAAACAGAGAGACTAGCCTTAATACTGACCTGAAACCATACAGAGACTAGCCTAGCCTTAATACTGACCTGAAACCACACAGAGACTAGCCTTAATACTGACCTGAAACCACACAGAGACTAGCCTTAATACTGACCTGAAACCACACAGAGACTAGCCTTAATACTGACCTGAAACCACACAGAGACTAGCCTTAATACTGACCTGGAACCACACAGAGACTAGCCTTAATACTGACCTGAAACAGAGAGACTAGCCTTAATACTGACCTGAAACCAAAGAGACTAGCCTTAATACTGACCTAAAACCACACAGAGACTAGCCTTAATACTGAACTGAAACAAAGAGACTAGCCTTAATACTGACCTGAAACCACACAGAGACTAGCCTAGCCTTAATACTGACCTGAAACCACACAGAGACTAGCCTTAATAAGGACCTGAAAAAAGGATTAGGGTTCTGTTCTGTCTCTTACTTTAATGTAATATTCGATCTTGATGAGGTCACAGCCGGCCAGGGAGGACTGGGGGAGCGGTGGGACGATCATCTGCTCCGTCCACTCCGCCTCCTTCCCCGGCTTCACCGGAGAGCCCTCCACCTCTGCTATCGACCGCAGGTCATGGACGGGCTTCTTGGTCTCATAGCTCACTTTCTGTTTGTGGGCATGGGGGACACAAGGGTGGGTAAATCAAACGCCACCAAACCCGGACACAATAAATGTTAGGAATTGTTATGTGATCAAGGGGAGTTGGATTTCACTCTTTGTTCACATCCAAAACAGATATACTGTAGATACAAAGAGTATGTGCTACATTATTGATTGTAAGTAAACGCGGCTCGTGTACATTGGGGTAGGTACATGGGTAGGTAGGTAGGTAGGTAGGTAGGTAGGAGGGAGGGAGCAAGGGAGGTAGGAGGTTACCTGCATGAGGCTAGCCACCACCAGACTGGTGGTCTTGCCGGACTGGTTGTGGATGTTGACGTTGAGTTTGATGACCTGGCCGGGCGTGTAGCCCTTCATGTCGCTCTCCGCCTTCAACACTATGCTGCCCGACTTCACCAGGAGGTAGGTGAATTCCCGGGTCACCGCCGACACGTTGGGCCCCTGAGAATGAAGAGTTGATTTATTAGAGACACACACACACACACACACACACTTCAGACCGAGGGGACATTCATAGGGCTTCACATACAAAGGAAAACACATTTTAAAAGACAATGAAAGGACCACATAAAAAGACAATCAATTAAAAGGGAGCGGGAGGCATGATAGTCACTCCCCAGCTGAGGTTATCCGGGTTCAATCCCAAATGTATTTCATTGTAGAGCTGCGTGCAACACATTCAATCTATAATCTGATCTCATCTATCATGCTCTCAAACATACTGAAATCGGACCATCTGTGAATAGCCTCTCCTCTCTGTGCATACTCTGAATCAGAACATGCGGGGATGAAGGGTTGTTGTTGGCTTTCCCCACAGAGAAGACGCACTTGCCGCAATTTCATGCTTATGCAATGACAAATGTGACTAATCGTAATGTGAATACATCTTTAATACTTTACCTCCTCAGTGAACATGATTTACGCCTGAGTCACATCAGATAGTTTCTCATGATCCCACATTACAACGTCATGGATTTCAGTGAGCAACCCCTTGTCGCTGACCTTTAATGACAAATAACTTTGTCATTGAAGGTCGGCAACAGATGACCTCACTTTTGATGACAACACATCACACTAACAATCAAAACCACAGTGCACCCTGGGCTGTGTTCTTTGCTCACCCGGATCTCGGGCACATCGTTGAGGTTGAGGAGGGTCAGGAGGTAGAATGGCTTCTCGGTCTTGAAGTCCTTAGTGAACCGCGGGGTGTCCACGAACGCCCTCACACGGTAAATGATTTTCCCGTACGTCCCTTCAAAAGATGTCGGTGCAACGGCTATGGACACACAAAAAGAAAAAAGGTTCAAATGCTCGATTCAACCTTACTTTGGTCAAAGAGCCGGTGCTGTGATGGTTTTCCAAAGTTTTCTAAACCCCAGCCCAACATAACCACCAAGGAAACAAAAAACAGATCTCTTATTAAATAAAGTATATTATTAAACTATTTATTATGTACTAACCCTAACCCTAAAAACAACAACTTTGTAATACATGACAGTACATTAATTACAGTAGTACGACACAAAACTTGAAGAGAGAGTGAGCTGATACAGCACGTCACAGCGAAGGGAACCGGTTTGGCCAGGCTCAGATGTTGGTTTGTGGTTTGGTAAATGTCTTTGTGAAATGAGTGTATGTGATAAAGTGGACAACAATAGAACATTCATAACTGTTTGCGTGACAATGGGCTGGGCTTTTAGAAGCACGGCCACAGGAGCAGATAAAACAACACGCCTATAGATAGCATCCGTTGGTCTGTCCATTTTGTCCTGAAACATCAGGTGCCCAGGCACAGGAAACCATGAGTTGCTTCTGCTCCCTTTGGAACAGCGGAACCGGTTTTATGTGTTTTAAAAACTAAACACGCACTGCTGTTTCAGCTCAATCAGTGATTAAAAAAAAGTGAGGGGAAAAGTTCCTGTGCCGTGTGAAAAAGAGGGAGAGAGAAAAAGTTAAAGCGTGAAAGAGAGATTTTGTGCTGTTATTATTATGTTGTATCTTACTTCATTTTTTTTGTAATTTTGGAATTGAGGGAAACAGAGACAATGATAATGGGTTTTGTTGTAAAAGTGAGTCAGTGATATTTCTAAGTGTGTGTAAGGTTCTAGTACTGTGTAAGGTTCTAGTACTGTAACACGCTTAAGACCATTGCTCTCTTTTTTCTTAATGGTGACGGTTGAGTAATATAACAACCAAAAAGGTACACTTTTAATAGCCGTTATTTTGAGTACGCTTTAATAACAGCCTTTCCCTTGCTCCTTCACGATAACCCAGCCATGACAATATTAATGCACATTATTTTTGCAATGGCTTATTTAAACCACTGATCCACCAACACAGTGTGTGTGTGTGTGCATGCGTATGTGTTTGTGTCGGGGGTAACATGCCACAACATGTCCAGTGGACCAGAGTGATCAGGGGCTTTGAGCACCAGGGAGAAGACAGAGGGGGGGGGGGGAGAGGAATGTGACAGGTGGTAGTTGCTCTTACCGGGGATGAGGAACTTGAAGGGGAAGCTCTGGTCTCCGGCTTTCAGCGTTCCTGGGACAGACGGAGAAACAGACGACAGCATCTGTTTAGCTGTCTCGGGGTTAACAATGGGGAGTATTGTTGTTGGTCCCGGTTACCGTGACGACGGGATTCACCTTGGGGCCGGGACAGAGACCGCAGTGTTCCCGTGGTGACCTCGCTCGCACGCTCACACACATACACATACACACACGTTGTTCTGGACATGTTTGCTTCCCAAGTATGATTTTGGTTTTAAAAAGGGGCTGGGCTCAAACCCCTTTGTCAGTCAAAATTCCCCTAACTGCCCCCTGTCCCTTAATCTACTATTAGATAGAGGAACCTGTGTATGTATGTATGTATGTATACATGTCCTTAGAACCGTTCATCTGGTCTGCTTCCCACTCGGCGTGTGCATTGCTGGGGACCAGAGGAGGTGCAGTGTCGACTTATTTTGACACACGACACGTTCAATTTGAATAAACTTTTAACAAAACCAACAACAAGTGGTGCTCCTTGCAGTAGTGTGTGTGTGTGGGGGGGGGGCTTAGGACAGACTCCAGCATGTCTTCCACTACGTTGGCGACAGGCCTACACAAGCCGCGTTTCATTGTCTGCAGTTCACTTGGTCACTGTACTTGGAGGCTGGATATTCTACCATTGTATTACTCTGTTGATGACTCCATAATAAGAGGAGCCTCTGTATGTTTTTTGTGTTCTGCAGTTTTCGACAGCCGGTCGTTGGATCGACTTGGTGGGTGCATTGCTCGGAACCCACGGATGAGCTAAATGAGCGGCTCTCGAGAACGCTGAATTTAAAACTAGCTCAATCCTATTTGAATCAAGTCTGGTGCCATAAACTGTTTGGCTTAGCATCTTACGAAAGACACTGGGTATCTGTGCGGTTGTTAGTATACTACAGTGTTACTTTATTATGTTCTTTATTTGCCCACCAGTCATATACCTTTACCCAATACTGGACATGGCCCCTTATCTTTATCTGTGTCTACCTTTCTCAGCGACGGACACGGTGCTGTTGAAGTACTGCTCCTCCACAGCCCAGTCGCAGTCGTTGGCCTTGGTGGTGACACCACAGAACCCGTTACAGTTTAACTTGATGGCTGCGGGGAACACACAAACACTGGTTAGAAGAATGGTACAAACACTGAAAAAACACTGGTTGTTGGTATAAGCATTGGCTAAAAAAAACAACCACCATGGTTAAATCACTGGTTTGAAACATGATATGAACATGTATAAAAACATAGTAAAAACACTGGTTAAAACCGTAGTTACAACTGTGGTACAACACTCGCTAAACAATAGTTCAAACGCTAGTTTAAACCCTGGTTATACCCTGGTTAAACACTTAACCTATGGTAAATTTACTGTCAAATACTGGTAAAAATGCTGGTTAAATATTTAAAACCAGTTCAACAGATGGTTCCACACTGATTACAAGGGTTAAAAGCAGAAAGACAATCATGCTATCCGAGTTTAATGATGAAATCCCAACTCTCACAATAACACCAGATTCAACAGAGACATAAATACTATTTGTATTTCATAACTTGTGGTAATACCAAGTAAATTACAACCATCTTGGACACAAACAGGCATGGGACCGTGCAACAATAACAATAATTCAGTATTATACAGCCAGATTAATAATAATAATGCATTGTTGTTTCAAACCAGAAGTATAAAGCCTATACCAGCTCTTGATATAATAACTAAAATTGTAACCTATGTGGATAACTCAATTTTACACAGGCGAGCATGGACTGGCAACTGTTTACATAATGGTTGCCATGGCCGATACAGTGTTGTGAGGTCATCTACACTCCACTCCTTGAAAAGGAATCTGAAATGGGAAGTGGAAACTTCTTGGGCAGTTCTCTAACACTCTCTCACCACACACACTATAACTGGTGTGTGTGTGTGTGTGTGTGTGTGTGTGTGTGTGTGTGTGTGTGTGTGTGTGTGTGTGTGTGTGTGTGTGTGTGTGTGTGTGTGTGTGTGTGTGTGTTCTCCAAGCAAAACTACAAAATAATGTGTAAATTATTAAGGCCAAGTTACATCTAGTTTGAGCCCTTGTGAAGCCATATGTTAAGTACATTTTTAATGTATTCCTATTATAATACCCCTGAATGTGCCCCCACCACAAACCGGCCACATCAGTCAATAAGTGGAGTGTGCTGCTATGACAACCTGCAGGATAGAACTGCAACCTCAGAATCAATATTACAATTTGGCCAGGTTATTTCCTACCTAACACCATGAGATGCTTTGATTTCAGTCTTCCTCATCAAATGCATACAACGAAAGAATACGGTTTTAAGAAAATCCCAATTGACCCTTGTCAAATCCTCCATTGGCTTGTTATACATGATTTGAAGAAACGAGAGGAGAAACGTTTGCTAGAACATCTGTAATAAAGGTCAGGGTCATACGTCACGGCTAGGAACTCTCTGGATTTACCTGGCTCATGATGAAACCACCTAAACAGCGTAGACGCGAACAGTTTCACCACACGTACCAGACCGGCTTTTCCAGATTAGGAATGCACACAGAAATGTGTACTTTTTTAAAATACAGAAATCATTGGACGACGGCAATTAAAATTCAACACCCATGTTTACATTTAAACACAACTCCCAACCAGCTTTTAAAATAGGCGTTTTCACCATTTTCTCCTTTTGTAACTAGTCCGTTTCAGCAGGTTAATGCAGCCAACTTTATTAACCACTCCTACTCTAGCTGTTTACCATCAACAATGGTCTAAAATGTACACCTATTCCGTTGCATTGCATTACATTACTCAACTTAAAACTAAAGCTTTTTAACCCCTAATGATAACACAAAGGTGTGGAACTGGACGGCGGATATCAACAACCAGCGCGAGCTCGTTCCTGTCCCGAGTAACAGACGGGGTCGGGCTCACCTGTGCGATATGGGACGCACAGGTGTTAACACCCCGTGTTTAGGACGTTTACAACTGAACCCTTACACCTTAAAACACCTCGGCTAAACATACAGGTCGACTCGGGGAAGAGGCATACTATTGTCGACGCGGGAAACGAACATATTTTTGTAAAGCAAATATTAAGAAAAAAAAAAAGGCATGTTGATCCTGGCCCATGGTCTAACCTGGGTGGTTTATTCAGTCCACACATCAAACGAGTAGTAGTCGCACTTCCTTGTTTTGACCGTGGTGTTTACAGGTGCTAAACAACATGGAAACTCACCTTTGCACGGCATCGATTGGGTCACTTTGAATTTCAGGGTGCCAGAGATAGAATCCCCGGGACTATAAACCACTTTGTTTTTGTCAAAAGTAATCTCAAACTCCTGTATTTTCCCCATGTTTCAGCAGGCCACCACGACACGGGTGGCACCAATCTCACTGAGTCACCTGTGCTCTCAAGACGCGCCTTGGACACTTTGCACCTTGCCCCACCCCTCGGCCTGACGTCACCTGACCCCACCCCTCGGCGTGACGTGAGGGCCAACCTCTTCACGCAGTCCTCGGTAGTTCAAATAAATAACAAGAAGGTAATTGATATAATCTAACCTTTTCTGTCAACTTCATTGACACCAAACTACAAATGTTTATGTAGTATATAGTGCCGCGCACTGATACACTTGTTAATGTGACGTGCGTATGGATATGTGAAATGGGTGTGTAAAGTGACCGATGAGGTTGGCGCAGTTGTTACACGAGCGTGAAATAAATAGACCTTGTTAATTACCTCCCGTGCCTTTTATTAAGAAGATACGGTCATGACCACAAACTATTACATGGTGTCAGAAGTTGGTCCATTTCGTCATCTTGCCTAGAGAAACAACCCACACAGCAAAAGCACTCCGCGACGGATCCGCCGCGGAGGTATTGCGGCTTCCGGAACGGACCCGCAAAATGGACCCGTATCGGCGTCCACTTGCCCTCAGTGACGGATCCGCTACGAAGGCGGATCGCGGACCCGCAGTGGCTCCGCGCCGCATCCGCTTGGGACCCGCAAATGTATACATACATAGGCCTACATCCGCCGCGGACCCGCAACGGACTCCTGGCTCATCTGGCCCGGGTCCGTTTTGGACCCGTTTATCTTATTTTCAAAATCCCTTCTTGCTGTAGGATAAAATAGGATAAACTAAACTATAGGATAAAACTAAAAACTATCACTAGAATTGGCTATTACAGCAATATAGGCCTAAGCTTAAATATGCATTCCTTCTATTTTTAACCTAACAATATTGTCAATAAACAACAAAAAACAGAAACAGAAATTAATATGTTTTATTCAACGTAAAACAATAAACATCTACATAAAACGTAGAACAAAAAAGTGGCATTTAGTGCAGGGGCGGAGCCAGAGGGACCTGATTGGCCACCCTAGGTGCCAACAACAACCCCCCCCCCCCTCAACAATTTTTGACATGAACTGCCTGCTCTGTGGTGTGGGTCTACTGCACACATATAAGGAATGACGCCCCTGATTTAGTGACAGACAGCCGGCGGGACACGTCTCCTCGCCGCCCGATCCGCCGCCAGGTTGAACCACCTGATCGCGTGCTTGCCTATCTCCGCGTCCGTGGCTGCCCGTGTGACCGTGTTTTTCCTTACAGCACCTGTAATCAAACAGACATATTTTATGTAATAGGTTTTTACTAACTTTTCGGGGCACCGCGGCGGCCGGAGCGGAGCTCCCGGGCGCGGTGCACGGCAGCCGGTCCCAGCGGTCGCGGTCCCCCGGCGGCCGTGCCCTGGCCGAGCTCCCGCGGTGCGCACTCCCGCGGGTACGGCGATTGAATACAGAAAGAAGAGCCGCCTGGGGGCACCGCGGCTGCCGGAGCTGAGCTGAGCTCCGCCACGCCCCGCGGCCGCCGTGCATCGCGGCTACAGTGCACAGGCCACCGTATCGTATTCAATCCCCGTGCCCGCGCGAGTGCACCGCCGGAGTCCGGGAGCTCGGCCGGTGCACGGCGACCGGGACACCGAAAGATGCGGTGCCCGAGGCAGCTCTTCTTTCTGTATTCAATCAACCGGAAACCCACAAGGAGCCCAGTGGTTCTCTCTCGCGCTCTCGCTCGCTCTCTCTCCTTCGCACACATGGTCCATAGATATGTTGTCTATGATGATGTCTATGATATATGTCTATGACTGTCAGTATTTATAAAACGGGTGGCTTAAATCAAGCGATCTGATTGGTTCCCAACTGTTGTATATTGAGCGTATACACACAGCTATGACGCCCGTTCAGTTTACAGAGTTCAGTATCACTCCGCGCCTAACTTGAACTGTTGTTATATATAAAAGCAATAGCATCGTTCACTGAAGCCTAAAAACATGTTGATTGCTGGAGAGGGTGGAAATGTTGTAAAGCAATAGGCACACGGTGAGTGAACTCGATAGTAGGCTAAATTGCCGGCGAACCGAGGTACCTCTAGCCTTCTCTCTGAAGGACGCTACAGTGTGTTGCATAGCAACCGCCGTACACTTTGCAGGCAGCCAGGAGGGACTACTTTTTTTGTATTATAAAAAAATGCTTTTTGCAAAATTGAGGGTGTCTATGACTTTCATTTCGCCATACTTACGTAACCGTTTTATAAAAGCAATAGATCACTTCAGTCAGTGGTATACGGTCATACCACAGCCTGTCGTGATCTATTGCTTAAATATATCTATGCCCATGGTCAACGCCAGCGACAAACTGAAGGAATCAAAAGTAGGAAGTCTCACAGCAGAGTGCATGTCAGAAAGGTAAGATTTTTGTTATTATCATTATTGCGCTGATAGTTAACAGGAATATTTTCAATAGCCTATTGTAATATTTTCAATAGCCTACTAAGTAAGACCTGACCGTGTCAGGTTTTCACTGACGCGCTATAGCTATTGCATTGTGTTAAACATAACATCACTCATAGGCCTACCTGATTGAAAATCTGCGTATCAGGGAGTCATGATCATACTTTGTTTGATTTCGATAAAAAGGCATTAAACGTCCAAAAAAAGTATATGGTATAGTAGCCTACAGTCTAAAAAAGCCTGGCTAGGTCATATTGGTATGATGGTTGCTACGATATTTAAGGCTGCCCCAACATTTACTAACTATTGACTTTGAACGTAAATTTTAAATACTTACTGAAAAGCAAGGTCTTTGTTGCCATCTTACTAAAGGGCTTCTTGTTGTTAACACCCTTCCAGTTTATCTGGTGAGACACCTCATCGGTGAAGAGCCTGCCCAGGATGTTCCATGTCACCCTCTTCAAATCATGGCCTCCAATGGTGGCCAAAGAAGAAATCTAAAAGGCAAAGACATCTTTTTTAAATAGACAGCAAGGTAAACATTTCTAAGCTTAAGTTGCATTTAAAATGTTTTTGTTCCAGTTGAAAGTGTCCAGAAATGTAGAAAAACAGCTTATACGTTTAAAAAATCTTGTTCTCTTGGGTTATTTCTTTTCTAAACATGTACTTGGCTCACACCCTCATGGACCTGTGCCACCTTTACACACAATGTCAAACCAGGGAGATTGTCACTCACTGACAGAATCTTACCACTGGGAAAAGGCAGTTCAGGACAGGCCTGTTCAGGGCTGCTTCAATATAATATTTGCAATAATCATGAACAATCAATAATCCTAATGGCACCATTCATATTAAGTAAGAAAACTCACCACTCTCTGTCGAGCTGTGTCATTTGACGAATCCTTTAAAAATGATTCAAAGGCCTCCACAGCCTCCAAATCCTCCAAGGGAAACTGGACATTGTCTGGCATTTGTATGTCTTGCCCCGGGGTGCTGTTCAGCCTGCTGCAAAGGAAGTTCACCTTTGCAACAAGCTGGTCTTGCTGCTGTTTGATGGTTTCCAGCAGGCTAAGGATGTGGACTTCAGTTGCTGTTGACAAACATGAAATATAGCTAAAATGTAGTGTATAAAATATATCACGTTTCAGTGCTTATCCTCATTACTCACAATACTGACATTAGTTATTGATAAAGTTTGAAGAAAATATGTGAGAGTTAGGGTTAGGATTAGGGTCAGAATTTCTTCCAAAATCTGTAGCATAGAATGACCCTCCAGTATTTGTCAGTTATTGCTTACCAGAGCAGGGAATGGGCTCATTTATTCTTCCCCCTCGCCATGTTGGTCTATAGGCCAAGGTAGAAGGAGAAGAGCCTGTAGAAGGCTCCTCTGATTGCCGCAGGTTCAGGGTTGATGCCGGGGGTGGAGGGAGATGAGGAGGGACTGCCGTTCCTGGCCCGTAGTGAGGAGGATGTCATGCGGTGTGCGAGAGGGGGAAAGAATTGTATTAAATGGCAGTCATCTGTTAATCATCACTGATAATACACATGGGACCGTTCTATTCACTGATATTTCAGAGATCAGTCCTTACCGTGAATAACTCTCTGCATGTTAAATGCGGGTGCAGGGAGATTTGGCAAAGGTTGCGGTCCTGCCCCATGGTAAGGTGCTAAGGGACAGAAATTGGTATTAAATGGTTAACCATGGTAGGCTGTGAGCTACAGGGCCAAACAATGGCAAACCTCTGGTGCATTCATTTGTATGTTTCAACATTTTGGTATGCACTACCTATTTCAATTCCATTAATGGATTGACAATGTATTTCAATACAATTTGATAATAATGAATGATAAATATTGCATGAATGCAGATATTTTTAACCAACACAGTCTCACCCCTATTCGTCAGATGCTTGACAATTTGCCACGTACCCTAAACGTTGTTTAACAACGTCTAGGGTACCCCCTCTTCGTCGTTCAACGACGGAAAGGGTCATCCGATAGTTTTGACCTCAAATACCTCTTCGTCGGATTTTGACGGAACGGGATTTTCGCGGACGAGGGCTATTGCAGGCGTGATCGTTGACGGTGGGGGGGTTGAGAAAATCTAAGATGGTAATGCAGATGCAATCTGTTGATTTGAAACAGAGTGACCATTGGCCACTGTATTCAATATTATTTCAGAGATCAGTCTTTACCTAGACTGTTTTCTTCAGGTCGAGGAGACCTGCTGCGAGATGTTGGGGGAATGGATGGAGCTGGAGGAATGGATACAAGGAGAGGTGATAATTTTTAGCACTAAGAATGTTAACCATATCTTAATATTAATGTTATGATTTTGTTATTTTTGATGGCAAGAGGTTATGCCTTACTCTGCCAGTGCAATTGGCCATGCAACCCCGGAGATGTCAAATCTCCATCTTCGCTCTCATCAGAGTCTCCAAAGCGATGGCTGTTAAGTAACCATATTATATTATTATTAGGGTTACTGCAATCCCAAAATCGCCAAATATACATACAGTATAGCACAAACATCTCTGGTTTATTTTTGAAATAACCTTCCTATCACTACAAAAACATAAACAAGACAGAACACACTTACACTGGCCTCCTCTGTCTTTTATCTGGAGGCCCACACTCCTGCTCTGCCTCAGACTGTAGGTCAGAGGTGTTGCAGCCGGTCTGATATTGCTCCATAAGCCTACAGGCATCTTTGTAGTTGTCTAAAATCGAATATGTTAAAATTATCATAAAGTTGAAATTAGCTGTAGACCTGCACAGAATGTTAATATTATTACTAAAGATATGTAAACTAGGCACAAAAAGTAAGGAAACTTGTGTTTGGTTGATTTTTTTTCATTGCTGTAACGATACTTTTTAGCAAGAAAACTTATACCGTTGGAAAGCCTGAAGCCTCCCCTTTTAAATGATACCACATTTGTAAGGAACATGCATTTGTGGTATGAGTCAAACAGCATTCTGCCATTGACTCTTATTTTGAGCTTTTGGTACAGGTGATGCCAATCAGGGATAATGGCAGAGTGCTGAGAGTCAGAGTCAGAGAGTCAATGGCAGAGTGCTGTTTGGTACATTTTTCTTGGGCGCAACCTACATACTCAGCACTGCTGCTCATACCACAAATGAAACATTTTAAACAATGCAAGGCAAAGACAATTTTCATAACATAGACAGAATTGGTTAATCCAAGCAGAAGGAGAAGAAACCATGAAATTATCTTTAAACTAGAGTTTTATGAATTGGCATACCACAGGTTCTGACGATCATGATGTCGTATTTTAGCCAGTTTGGCTCACGTGCCTCACAGTTGGCAGCTGCCCTTTTGGCACGTTCGGTGCTTTTGTACTTTGGCCAGTACACTGTCCCGTCATCGCACCACTGATCCGGGACAACAGCAATGTCCCCATTTGAAAACTTTATGAGATGAAAACTCATCCTTAATGTAGAAAGAAAGAAAAGTTATTCGTTATAAAAAAAAGAAAAGAAGAGGTGTGTGTGTGTGTGTGTGTGGGGGGGGGGGGGGGGCAGGGTGTTGTTTCATAATCTCACAAAAAAATCATTGCTAATAATATAGTGTACTATGCATCTCATATTTTGAAAACAAGAAATTATGGATGTAGTGTATACCTGGAAAAATACCACCTTTTCTGAAATACTTACAGCAAATTTTCATCCAGAGTAATAAAGTAATGGAAGTCATAGTCAGAAGTCAGTAGTCAAACGGTTCAAATTTTTAACTTGAACCGACTGATTGATTGATTGAACCGATTGTTTAAACTGATTGATTGATTGAACCGATTGTTTAAACTGATTGATTGATTGAACCGATTGTTTAAACTGATTGATTGATTGAACCGATTGTTTAAACTGATTGATTGAACTGATTGTTTAAACTGATTGATTGATTGAACTGATTGTTTTTTTTATTCATTGTTTATTTAGTGGAGGAGAGGTATGGCCACGAAACCATCCCTGTACGGCAAGGCTACACATTTCTGTTGCAGCGCTGACACCTCAACCGACTTCAGCTCATCAGATGCATGATTTACAACGAATATGTTTATTCTGTCGGAGTTGAAGGGGTAGGTATAAAATGGCGACTGCTGGGAAAATTCAGTGTAGACAATGAACACACCATTATCATTTTGGATGATGTTTTTGACAAGGCAGACTTTATCCCCCACCAGAAATATATTGTCCCCTGTTGATAATTTTACTGTCCATCGTTCACATCTCATTTCCCCATATTGGCCCTGCACTCTCATCCCAACAACAATTGGCCCCACAAAATGCTCCCTTTTTAGAGTGATGTCTGCATCAACATCCAATTTCATAGATTGGACCTCCGAAAGGCGTCGAACAAGCTGGGCTAGCGGGAACTCAGGTTTTCTTACAAGTTTTTTTATTTTCCCCAGGTAGTTCTCATATGGGAACGCTGAAAAAGAATCCAAACAGCCATGTCGATTCACCTCGTCTGCTAGGTGGACCAAACAGTGGACATTGTAAACTATTTGGTCTGTCCCATACAGCTCACCAAAATGAGCAACAAAAGACTTCAGCAATTGGCCAGCATAGTCTACAAGGCTGTGATGTTGAGGGCTTACCAAGATCGATATGGCCGTTGACAGGAGCAGGAAATTAGAATGCATATTCCGGTCCAAGAATCCCGCCAGCACCACAGGGCCGGTGTAAAGTAAAAACTGCCGGAATTCGGTTGCCTTCCACCGGTCTAACTCTCTAAGTGACCGTGGTCTCCTGGCAAACTCAACTGGAACATTTTGCCTAACAGACTGGAGTTTATGTGACATCCTGTCAACTATCAATGCAGGCAGTCTCACAGTCAAAGGACCCCGGAGCCAGAACTGGAGCATTTTTTTAACAACGCCCAAACACACTAAATGCATGTAATCTAATGGAAACTGTGTTACCATGCCTATCTTGATACTCTGAAATGGATGAGGCCCCTCATGGTGGTGAAGTTCATCAAGCTTTAAGTTGAATGACATGTCCGTTCTAAGGGGGTGCTCTGGTCCAGGGAATGACATGCGGCGATTCTGGTACTTCCCCGGGTGTTGGCACTTATCGCACCCATGGTAAGCATTATGGGCCTTTGTTTTTTTCACAAAGGCCCGTGCAGGGGTGTCACACACTACTGTGTGAAGCTCAATTTTGAGGTTCTTATCACCAAAGCAAAACCCAGCCTCTAGCTCCTGTAATTCAGTCACAAAATCTGATAAGAACTCTGTGGCCGAACTTGGTTTTTTAGGACCACAGTACGCCCCAATCACCACAGGTTCCTTCATAGGGACGGTAACAAGCAATCCAAGGATGGGCCACAGCTGTAAAGTGGAACTTTTAAATAAAGGCAGACCATCTATATTAATCTGCAGCCCCAATGTCATGCCCTCTGTCAGTATTTTGGCGTGTTTATTTAAAGTGGCCCTTAAGGAGGAAAGGATCCCGAAGTGATGGTAGTTCCCCCCAGCCTTCTCTTGAATATCGTAGTGGACTTTTGTTTTGAGAAGGGTCCTACCATCCTTGGGCAGATTGGGATGGGTTATGTTGAGTATGCTCAACAGCGCAGTCAGGGCAACCATTGAAATGCCAAATCTCACTGCCCAGTTGGCAATGTTATCGGAAAGTGATGGGGATGGGACATCAGGTTCAGAATCTGAACCTGTTGTCCCATCCCAATCACAATACACATCATCAAAATCCATGTCCTCTTCACTAAAATATTCATGTGAATCAAATGCATGAGCTGAAGAGGGTGGAGTAGTGTCCTCAGAGAGAACTCTGTCATCTGCCGTCATTGCCGTCATGTCCATCTCAGTCATGTCAGTCATGTCTGTCGTAATTTCAAGAAGCCTTTTTTGGACGTCAACACGTGCCCTTCGTCTTAAGGCGTTTAAGGAGACAGGCAGAGTCTTTCTATTCATTTTTGTTCTAAAAGAGACATTTCAGAAAGACAGGTTGCAATCATGTGTACAATTGATCATTGTTCCTAATGTAATGTTCCTAATCATTGTTCCTAATGTTGTTTTTAAATAAATACATTGTTGAATAGACTTTAGTGGTGTTTCATTGCTATAAACTAGACAAAAATAGAGAAAAAGAGCAACATTTGTGATTTAATAGATTTACTAGATTTACATTGAACATGTATGTGTGAGGCATTTTTCGTGGCCTATCTGCTTGGCCTTGACATGGTATAATACATTTTAATTTTGACTTACTTGATTAATCGAACCCAGCAGAGGAGGCAATGTTCAAAGTTGAAGCTGCAGAACACAAAATAGAAGATGATGGGGACCAAGTTCCATAATGCTACCATAAGAAATCACAAACAGGCGGGAACACCCATTCGTTGTCCAAACTGTGATTAAAATGTTGAAGCTTATAATTTTCATTACAAAGAGGATGGAAAAGGGGCAATAGACACTATGAGACCAAAATCGCCAAAATGCAAACTTAGCTAGAAGCTAGCGCTAAACCATTATCAGGGAGCCTGGGATATGCTTTGATCGAGGTTATTTTTAAACATTAGGCCTATGTTAACGTATGGCATGATAACTCTCAAGCGCAGCGCACACCGGCCGCGCCGCGCAGCGCAGCGCCCCCATATTTCCGACGGACGAGCCCACACCTTGCCGCGCGCGCGGGTGCGCCGCCCTAGCACTGTACACGTCGGTCGACGGAAGAGAGTGGGCGTGTCCGACGCACGAGCGGGCGGGCGGCCGATGTGTGCAAGTTTGAACAGAGTTTTAGTTGATAGAAGAAAGTTTCAAGACGCTACCTGTTAAGAAATAGGCAACGGCATTTTTGCCCTGTGGAAGTAGCCTAATTTAAGAACGGCGAAATATTTATTATATATTTATAATATTTATTTAAACGATACTCTGATATCTACATCATGTAGTCTGTGGTTGTTGTAGGCTATGTGTATTCTTACTTAATATAGGCTTCCCTAATCTCTCTCTCTCTCTCTCTCTCTCTCTCTCTCTCTCTCTCTCTCTCTCTCTCTCTCTCTCTCTCTCTCTCTCGCGCCGCTGAACAGTACGCCCCCCCCCCCCCCTAACGTAGAACCACTCAGTGGCGGTTTTAGCTACGGGCGATATGGGCAGCCGCCCGGGGCGGGATTACAGGGGGCGGCGGCACGAGCAAACGGAAAAAAAAGATCCGCGCATTTTCTATTATCGATCATACTCCCCCCCGTCAACAACTCCGTTAGACCGCGATCGCGCGCCCCCCCCCCCCCCGTCAACAACTCCGTTAGACCGCGATCGCGCGCCCCCCCCCCCCCCCTCCCCTCAACAATTCCGTCAGACTGCGATCGCGCGCCTCCCATCATTTATCCACTCACCTGCCCCTAACGCGCATGGGTCATTAAGATGTAGCCTATCCCATTCACTAATGTTAATTTATCCGCATAACCAATTTTATCACTCGCTGATAAACTGTTGTAGTAAGCTGACAACATCGCTAGTTAACACCGCAACTGCAAGTTAACCACACGGAGATAACCGGTGAAACTTTTTTCTTTCTGCAGTCATGCTGCGCGCACATCCGCCGTGTTGATAAACAAATAATCCCCCTATACATTAATGACACAGAAATTAACCTTTTCAATCAATGGAAGTGCCGCCACTCCGACAATTACTGTGTGTTCACACCGCACTTTGTCCCATTTCGCCTATTCGCGCGAATAGGCGAATGTTTTTTTTGCCTGACAACGGTCATTCATGCCAATTCATTCTCATCAACCATGGCCGAGATGTGTGTCTGTACCTGTTGTGGAAGAGGGAGAGCCCGTCGTTTATGGGTTAATAATATAATCCGGAGGCGCACACCGCTTTGTGCCGTGATATTATATATATCGTATATATTATATTATATGATATAGATATTTATATATTATATGTAGATATAGAGCGGGAGTCGCAAACGGCAATAATCACTTTCTCCTCCAAGCTGCGGTTCACTGAACGGTTGAACGGTGATTGGCTGTTTTACGTTACTTCACCCAGGTTACCCACAGGGAGTGAACTGATTGGCTGTTACGTGACGTCACCCAGGGAGTGAACGCTGATTGGCTGTTTTACGTTACTTCACCCACGTTACCCACAGGGAGTGAACGCTGCTCATTTTCCCCATAATGACCGGCGTTCTATACATTATCCCTTACATAAAATTGCTATTGCATTTTAAATCAAATAGGCTACAGACTCACATGATCAATCACTTCTCGGTTCTACTGCTAGTTCAATATCAAACAAAGTCATTACAATACAATTATATCATAGCCCTATACACGATGAAAACACAAAGGCCAATGTTTACTGTGAATGTCGCAATATCTCAATTAATAAATGCACTTACTCAGTCAAAAGGATTCAGCACAAAGTTGAAAAAAGAAATGAAATGACCGTCTCCGACTCTCCGTCTACGTGATAGCTCAATATTTACGTGATAGCTCAAAAAATGCTAGCTCATAGATGGATCAAATTCGTGATAACCGTTCAATCCAACCGTTCACCAAATTCAACCGTTATAAATGGGCGGAGCCCACTTATATTGCCTCTGTGAAAGGCGCGTCCGCCAGGGATCCGACTTGGGTCCGCGGACCGCTGTTTGGCAGTGGGCGGAGCCATCCTCTGTGAAAGGCGCGTCCGCGTCCAGGGATCCGACTTGGGTCCGCTCAGGATCCGCTGTTTGACAGTGGGCGGAGCCAGCTCTGTGAAAGGCGCGTCCGTGTCCAGGGATCCGACTTGGGTCCGCTCAGGATCCGCTGTTTGACAGTGGGCGGAGCCAGCTCTGTGAAAGGCGCGTCCGTGTCCAGGGATCCGACTTGGGTCCGCTCAGGATCCGCTGTTTGACAGTAGAATTTTTCGGAGGCGGAGCGGATCCTCTGGGCGGAGCCAAAACGAATGTGACAGTAACGCGGGTTTGGTGACTTGAAAGCGGATCCGCCTAGGAGTCTCATGCTGTGTGGGAAGCACCGAAGCTATCTGAAGATGGAACAGTTTAAACTACCGTCACCGCTGGTGTTAACGGGCAATTTGGGTGAAAATTGGAGACGATGGGAACAGCGCTTCCAAATATACATGACCGCGAGTGGTGCAGAGGAAAAGGATGAGAAGGTACAAGTGGCTATTCTGCTGCACGCAATAGACCGAGTCGGCAAGCAAGGAAACGTCACTTCCGGTCAGGGCCGTGGGGGAAAACAAACCGTTTTCCCCATACACACTCATGCAAAAAGGCGGTATTTTAAACCTTTGTCAAACGCTTGTCCGCTGTCATTTCTTGGTTTGAATCACTTGTATATGCTGTCAAAGGGCTATATATTTAAAAAATTATCATGATCGGGTCGATTGTTGTCCGTATATTTTTTTTAAAGTGGATCTTTCACAGTTGGTCTTCCCCCACAGCGTTGAGTCTAGGTGGGTGTTCCCTTGGTCGCCGGCCGGATCTATATCGTAAAAACGCGGCAAGTGTTTGTCTCTTGCTGTCATGTCTTACTTTCAGTCACTTGTATGTGCTGACAAAGAGCTTTATCTTAAAAAACTTGATATAATCGGGGTCGATTGCTGTCCTTACGCTTTGAAAGAATGGATAAATGATCCTACACAATGGCCTTAAGTGTCATTCCCCGACATCTTTTGTTTTCTGATCAAAAAATATACGGACAACAATCGACCCGATCATGATAATTTTTTAAATATATAGCCCTTTGACAGCATATACAAGTGATTCAAACCAAGAAATGACAGCGGACAAGCGTTTGACAAAGGTTTAAAATACCGCCTTTTTGCATGAGTGTGTATGGGGAAAACGGTTTGTTTTCCCCCACGGCCCTGACCGGAAGTGACGTTTCCTTGCTTGCCGACTCGGTCTATAGGCGAAGAAGCATTGGAGGTATACAACACGCTGGATGTTGATGTCGGCGAAGACGGTGACCTCACGGTGAGTGGAATATTGGACGCTTTCAAGGCATACTGCTTGCCGAGGAAGAACACGGTATTTGAGAGACACCAGTTTTGGGCGCACCCAATGACAGAAAAAATCTCCATTGAAAAGTATGTAACGGAACTGAGACAGAAAAGTAAGGACTGTGAATTTGGCGCCTCAGAAAATGATATGATTAGAGACAAGATCGTGTTCAGTTTGAACGACCAGCGCTTGAAAGAGAGACTTTTGAGAGAACCTAATCTCACATTGGAGAGAGCAATAGACACATGTCGTGCTTCGGATACAGCAAAAGCGCAGATACAAGCAATGGGAGCAGCTAACCAGGAGAAAGCGGTGCATGTGCTCCACAAGCGCAAACCAGAAGATCAGCAACCACAGAATAAAATAAAGCAACAGCCAGCCCAATGGACACAAAGCAAAGCACAAAACAACACATGTCGAAACTGTGGGAAGTCACACCAGCCACGACAGTGCCCAGCATATGGAGTGGCCTGCAACAGATGTGGTAAGCAGAACCATTATGCAAGGATGTGTGGAACAGATCAAATACAGACAAGAAAGACTGTACACGAATTAGATGCAGAAATTGATGCCCTGTTTATTGGAACAGTGAATACAGAACAACCAAATGCTAAAACAGACAAGTCCTGGTTTTCAAGCATAACTGTAAACAATACCCTCGTCCAATTCAAATTGGACACAGGAGCAGAGGCCAATGTCCTGCCATTTCAAGTGTTCAAAAGCATGGTGAGGAAGGCCAGACGTGGGAAGAGAATGAAGCTTAGCCTGAAACCCACTGAAACTGTGCTGACGGCATATGGAGGGGCGAGACTGAAGCCTGAAGGCATGCTCATACTCACATGTTCCACAGCTAGGGCCCAAGCAAAGCTTACATTTTATGTGTCAAAGCACTCCTCAGTACCGATCTTAGGAAGAGAAGCATGTGAACAGCTGAGCCTGATCAAAAGAGTGGAGGTGGACACGTTGAATGTGAATCGCTTGGCAACAAAGGAGGACCTGCTCATCCAGCACCCAACAGTCTTTGATGGTCTTGGTGAGTTTGATGGTGAATATCACATCCACATAGACCCTAACATCACACCAGCGATACATGGGTGTAGAAAAATACCACTGGCAATAATGGACAGACTCAAAGACACACTAGACAGCCTGCTGCAAGCTGATGTGATCACACGAGTGACAGAGCCCACATCATGGGTAAACAGCCTTGTGGTCACTGAAAAGAAAGACAGGAATAAATTGCGAGTCTGTTTGGATCCCAGTGATTTGAATAAGGCGATCTTGAGACGGCATTACTCCATTCCAACAACAGATGAGGTACTGAGCAAGCTGGCTGGTAAGAAAATATTTTCTGTGCTAGATGAAAAGGATGGCTACTGGCAGGTGAAGCTGGACGAAGCATCATCGCTGCTGTGCACGTTCAACACCCCATGGGGGAGATACAGATTCAAACGCCTTCCTTTTGGAATCAAATCAGCAAGTGAAGTTTTTCAGCAACGCAACTGTGAAACCTTTGGAGACATAGAAGGAGTTCACATCATAGCCGATGATATGATCATTGCGGCTTCTACAGAGACAGAACATGACGAGACACTACAGAAAGTGCTGGCGAGAGCAAAAGAAGCAAACGTAAAATTCAACAAAGACAAAATACAGTTTAAAGTTGACAGGGTTAAATACATGGGACATGTTGTTACTGCAGAAGGGGTGAAGGCAGATGAAGCAAAAATCAAAGCCATCACAGAAATGCCCCCACCGGCTGACAAAGCAGGACTACAGAGGATGTTAGGCATGATAAAATATCTTGCACAATACATTCCAGGTGAGGCCACCCTTACTGCACCTTTGAGACAGCTGCTGCGTAAAGACATGGTGTGGCTGTGGCAACATGAACACGACGAAGCCATCAAAAAGCTCAAAGTTGCCCTCACAAATGCACCAGTGCTCAAGTTCTTTGATCCAAAGAAACAGCTTGACATACAGGCTGATGCATCCAAAGATGGTTTAGGAGCATGTCTGCTACAAGATGGACACCCAATAGCCTATGCATCAAGAGCACTGACCGTTTCTGAGAGGAATTATGCACAAATAGAGAAGGAGTTATTAGCCATTGTGTTTGCTGTCAGAAAGTTTCACCAATACGTTTATGGAGTGACAGTGAATGTTCAATCAGACCACAAGCCACTGGAGAATATCCTCAGGAAGCCCCTTGGCACAGCTCCGTCCAGACTGCAGAGGATGTTACTCCAGCTGCAAAGGTACGACCTAAATGTCTTCTATAAGCCAGGTAAAGAGCTGCTGATTGCTGATACACTGTCTCGAGCTGTCATACAAGAGCAAGACATGATAGAAGATGATGTGGCTGATGAGAAGGTGATCTACACTCTGGAGCCCACGGAGGCTCTCAGCACAGCATCTCTGGAAAAGCTCAAGAGGGAAACACAGAAAGACGAGACCCTACAGCTCCTGCAAAACAGACACAGACAGGGCTGGCCACATCACAAGAAACAGGTGGACCTTCGTATGACACAGTTCTGGCCTGTCAGGCACACTGTGTCAGTGAGAGATGGCATTTTGTTTGCTGGTGACAGGATAATCATTCCAAGCGTGCTCAGACAAGAAATGCTGCATCAGTTGCATGTGGCACATCAAGGAATGCAAAGAACAAAAGCCCTAGCCAGAAGATACTTCTACTGGCCAGGAATGATGAGAGACATTGAGCAAATGGTGGAGACCTGCAGTGCATGTCAACAGTTCCAGCCAAGAAACCAAAGAGAGCCATTGATCTCACATGACGTACCTGAGCTTCCGTGGCTCAAGTTGGGAGCAGACATCTTTGAAATTCAAGGTCAGTCATATCTCTTGATAGTGGACTATTTCTCAAAATACCCAGAGGTACTGAACCAGCACACACAGTCATTAGGAAAATGAAATCAGTGTTTTCCAGACTAGGAATTCCAAAAGAGATTGTGTGTGACCATGTACCATTCGCTAGTCAGGAAATGCATAGCTTTGCAACATCATGGGGCATTCAACTCACTCACTCTAGCCCAGGCTATGCACAGTCTAATGGCCTAGCAGAGAGAAATGTCAAAACTGTGAAACAGGTGATCAAGAAGGCACAACAAACAGGAATAGATCCTCTTCTTGCACTTCTCACCCTGAGGAACACGCCTGTCACAGGTATGGAATATTCTCCTGCTCAGATGCTCATGGGCAGGGTACTGAGGAGCACTCTGCCTAGCTCCAGCTCCATTCTCCAGCCTGCAGTACCCCGGAACGCACACTCTGTTCTCCAAGACCTGCAGAAAAGACAGCAACAGTACTACAACAGAGGTACCAGGCGGCTTCCTGAGTTGAGCCCTGGCACCACCGTGCACATGGAAACTGCACAGGGCTGGCGTCCGGCTGTGGTCACTGAAGAGCGAGGTGAACCTCGTTCCTACAACATTGTGGCGTCTTCTGGGCAGCACTACAGACGCAACAGACGCCATCTCAGAAAAACGCCAGTCTGTACTCAGGCTACTTCTGATGCAGACGTTGTCGATGAGGACCCGCCAGACTTGTCAGGTACGGGCACAGCAGAGAGTATGGACTCTCAGCCTTCATCCACGCTGAATTCCACTCACACCAGGAGTGGGAGAGTCGTCAGACCGCCTGAGAGGTTTAAAGACTTTCAGATGGGTCAACGCTGATAGCTTGAGTGATGGACCACTTCTTGCTAAATTGAAAATTGTGAAAAAAAAAAAAAAAAAAAGATAATGTAATATATGAAGAGTGTATGAAACAACAAAATGTGAAATGATGTTTGTTTGGTAACATCTTAAAGAGAAATGTTTGAAGTCTCTTATGTGTTTCTTAAGCAGAAAAGTTTTGTATTTGACATGCCTTATACAGAAGTTGACACAATGTAGATGTTATTCAATCTGTGTCTTGGAGGTATTCACAAATGGAAGAACAATACCAAACATACTAAGTTGAGTTTATTAGTACAGCACATGATTTCATTATAGATGGGTAAGCAATACCAGTGTTGAAGGTTAACATCCATGTTAAGAAAGGGGGATGTAGTATATAGTGCCGCGCACTGATACACTTGTTAATGTGACGTGCGTATGGATATGTGAAATGGGTGTGTAAAGTGACCGATGAGGTTGGCGCAGTTGTTACACGAGCGTGAAATAAATAGACCTTGTTAATTACCTCCCGTGCCTTTTATTAAGAAGATACGGTCATGACCACAAACTATTACAGTTTAGAGGCAATGTTGTATCTAAATGTGGCCTGCTTTTATCATTTTGGCATTATAAATTGTAGCGGCCTAAGGGCCAGAGGGCGAATAATATCTGTAAAAGTGAGGTGTACTAATATTTCTGGTCTTAGTTTGATTGCTCAGAATCGATCAAAATATACAATATTTATATAATTCAGCTATCATTTTTTGGGGGGTAAAAGTACAAGTACCCCCTAGAACCTGCTCATGTAGGCCTACCTGTTCATAACAACAATAACAGATACAGATACAGATTACTTTATTGATCCCAGAAGAGTTTATTTGTTACAGTTGCTTAACTAAAGCCAGGAACATCAGATTAAATATAATATTATACACAGCTAGCAAAATAAACACAAATTACAGCATATGCAGAAATATTCTAATCATGGATAAAATACACATCTGACCAACAGCAGAATGTGATTAAATATGCTTGCATATTTAATCTATTTAATATTTAATATTTAATAATATAATATATAATATAATATAATAATAATAATAATAATAATAATAATTTATATATTGTAAAGTGTATATGTTAGTGAAGCTCAGTAAAGTAAAGTAAGTGACTAAGTGTAAGTGACTCTCAAAGTAAGTGACTAACTAGTTTCTAGTTTGCAGAAAAGCTTGGATTGTTTTGCTGGACCGCTCGCTGACGAAACCTCAGAAACGACAAGGTGTGCGCAAAGTTGTGTGAGCCGAAGCCGTACAAGATGGGATCGAGGAAGCAGTTCACCCCGGTCAACACCCAGGACACGTAGTATCCGGTCTCAGCCCGCAGGAGACTGCGACAGTCTGAGGGGTAGAACTTTTTTAGGACCACCCCCATGGTTCTGGTGACATGAAGCGGTAGGAAGCACACGGCGAATGTCACCAGACACGCCACAATCTTCCGCTGGGATTTGTCCCGACGGGCCCGGCTTCGGGCGGACTGGTGCTGAAGACGGGCCAGCGTGCTCGCCAGGCACCAGTAGCAACCGAGGGACACCGAGAACGGCAGCAGGAACCCGAAGGTAAAGAGCAGCAGGGTGATGTACAGGAGGGAAATGCTGATCTTGGTGTCGTAGATGCTGAGACAATGCTCCCCATTCTCCTCCAGGCTGGAGGGGAGCAGGACGGCCAGGACGGTCGCCTGGATCAGGAGGAGCGACCACATGCCTGCGCACAGCCTGCTCACGAAGGGTTTACTCTTCATGCGTGCGTCCTTGTTGAAGTGGACCACCAGTGTGTAGCGGTGCACGCTGATGAGCATGAGGAACACGGTGCTGCCGTAGAAGTGGGAGCTGAGGAGGGCGATCATCACCTGGCACAGGAAGCGGCCGAAGGGCCAGTGGCTGCCCAGGGCGAGGTGTGTGGCCATCATGGGGACGAGGGGAGTGGCCAAGATGTTACTGAGCGTCAGATGGAGCTGCAGCACCGTTCCGGAGCTCCATTCGTGCGTCCGGAAGCAGAAGACCAAGAGGCTGGCACCGTTGAGGATGGCGCCCAGCAGGAAGACCATACAGAGGAGCACCAAGACAGACAAGTCCTGGGGCTGAACCTGGCAAGGCCCAGCGTCGCTTCTGTTCACCCCTGATATGTTCATGAAGGGGTTGGGAAACCTGGAATATCAGAGAACGCCGGGATGGCATGGACATCAGGGCATGGTACCAGTTCATAAATATAACGACAGCAGGTATTTCTGCAGAAACGTATGGCCTCAGGGTGACCTGAGTTTACCAACCCTGAGTTATGGCCCATGGACTGGACATACGATTGGTTCAGTTTCTCCCAGCACTCAGTCAGGTCGCTGCAGTTCTGCATCATCATCGCTTACACACGTCTGGCCTGCAGGTGCAGAAGCCATGGAATGACCCCTTGTGGCATATTTAGAGTGACTTAGTAAACCAGCTGCTGCAGAGTAGTTAGAGGAATACTTCACCAAATGTACTTGTAATTTATTCATAGCCTCTTTATTATGGGTGGCACTTCTATCAAGAATAACTTAATGTAGTAATGAGAGGTGACCCTTCCGTCAAGTGGACCCAGACCATGCCAGGACAATGCCCCCTCCCCACAGCAGAGCCCCCAGACTGGCTGGGTCAAGCAGTCAGGCTTTTGCTCACAACCATCAGCCAAAAGGTTCTGGGTTTAAACCCCAGTTGTACATGTAGGCATCCTTATGACTGTTGCCATGGCCTAACCCCTACCTGCTCATCACATGTATATGAAGAAAAATCCCTGCATGTCTTAGATAAAAGTGCATGCCTAATGTCTTAATACAATGAGTAGGCCAACAGTTGGGGTTTTGCACCACTTTCAAATGCACATTCTGGTCTGATGGGGAAGAGATGCTTTTCAGTTCTGTTTCTCATTGGTAGCTAATTACATTCATATGTCCAAAGAGACTTACAATAAGTACATTTCTCAGAAGAAAATGAAACCACAATATATCTCGGTACAGTAAGGACGTTCATATTTATATTTATCCTATTTCTCTGTCATTGTTAATTTTAGCCTACCAAGGTTCTGCAAATTAGGAGACTGGCTATCAGAGCTGTTTCTTGCTATATGCAGACTTCTTCTTTTTTTCTAAGGCTTATGATAAATATCAAAGAAATAGCTGAAAATGAACATAAAAGATTAACTTAGTTTCTGCCAAGTTCAAGGCACATTTGCGCAATGATCTGGTCTCAGCAGATACCTTGACTCTGTCGGTTGTTATGTCATATTTGGAAGCTCAATCTGTACATTTTTCCCAAAAAAATCTCACCAGGAGTAACCATTTAAAGGGTTATTTTTCAAAATTTTCTTCCGGGGGAGCAGGCCCCCCTAGCGTTGCTAGGTTACCAACTCACAGCACCACTGCTACAAAAAAATCTAGGGGAAACACAAAAGTAAGTTTATTTTTATTTTTATTTTTTACTGTTTTGGAATGGTGGTTTTTTTTTTATGTTATGCCACCTTGTTATGCCACCTCAAAGTTTACATTAAACATTTTTCAAGAACATACTGTATCTGTTGCATTTATTAATGTACCCTAGCCTGCTTTCCTCTTAAAATGTAACATACTGCTGCATCGTCACAGAATATATGAAAAAGATAGGAATCTCTACCTCAGAATTTGAAAAAATTCTGGCTATCAATAGTTATTTGTATGCATGCAGACTGCCCCTGGAATAAAGTCCCTCCAAAGTCCCTTTATATTCAATACATTGTGTAGTTTTTTCTTCTCTATTTTAGGCTTATTGTATATTTTTCTACTTTCCTGTAATAAAAGTGATAAAAGTACAGGTTTAAGCTCTGGCTTGATTCTGTTGGCGACGTCGTAACAGTAAATTAACTCACCCAGAAGCAGCAGCTGATATGAACCGTTCACTTCTGTCACTGCTGTGAATAGAGCCTGCTGAGGCACGTCCACCAAGAAATAGTCACTTTCATTTCACGCTTTTTTTCAGTTTCATATATGGTCCTTCTCCACGCTTAACTGAAAATCACATAGGCCAAGGAACCAGACGAATCAGCGAGCTCATGTCATTTGCTCTGGCAGGTAGGCCTACAAATACACATTTGAAAATTGGTCCGTTGATGTCCGGCTACTTGTAAACCGGTGTATACTGTAGGACGACTAGGTATGAATTTATGAACATTTTTGCACATAACATATTTCCTTCACATAGTAATTAAGTAGCCTGCGCTTTAATCCAAAGCAATATAATCAATCAAAGATAGGCTACCGTGAAGAGTAGCCTAGGCCTTAACGTATTTCTAAGTAGGCCTATATCTCATGTTAGAGATTATGCATTACACATGTATTCTCTTTCTTAATTATAATATTGTACAGTAATAGAATAGTGATGAGGCCTTATTGCATCTGAGCAAGAGGCTATATATGCGTTTATTTTGTTCTAGTTGACCAATCCGGCTGCATGCTCGGTCGGAACTTCCAGTGGTTTTATGTATTTTGAATATTCATGTAATGGCACATTTGCATGCCAACCAAAAACGACAACATGAATGGCAAGAAATATTGGACTCATAATAAACACCTCGAATAAACCCCAACCGCTGGAAATTGTCACGTAGTGTCTGTATTTCATTGAATTAGCGGTCCGTGAGACATCACAAGCGAGGGAGAAAGCGGCAAACACGTCTACTTGTTTCTACAGGTCTATTTACTGGGCTAATTTAATCGGAAGGTTACAGTTAATTTGCATTGCTCCAGAGCTTCCAACTCTCACGGTTTCACCGTGACACACGTTTTTGCCTGCTTACACACGCGCACACGCCACACATTACTTTCTCACTGCTATAAGGTAGGCCTATGCATTACAAGATTCTACAGAATCTCACGCCAGCGAAAACCCAAAAGTTGCCAGCCCTGTGCTCTCTCTGTGGTGCAGGTAAAAGTGGTGACACGCAAATCTGGACAACCAACGACCGTCAATAGCCACGTGAAATCAACACAGCTAACCCATAAACCGAGGTTATATGCAACCATATAGTTCAACAAATTAACAAGGTGACGAATGGATTTTAATCAGATCATAGGAGTCCATTTTGATGTTGATATGAGCATTGAAGTCTTTTCGCGTTTTAAACCACACCCCTTTTAGAAGTCAGTGGCTCCTGGGTGTAATTAATCTTTATTGTACAGACTTTTTTATGTCAGATTAAAGACATTGGTCCATAGATGATATGTGCAAAATGATTTTTGTCTAAGTAAAAAAACCTAGGATCCTTAAGCCCAGTTCAGACCAAAGATTCGCGACGCAACGACTTGCAACGAGACGGTTTTAGAACGTCGCAGGGGAAAAGTTGCAGCAGTGTGAACTGGTCGTCGCAAGGCGTTGCAAGGAGTCGCCAAAGATTGAACATGTCAAATCGCCAGGTCCAGTTTTAGAACGCAATGATGTGGCTATTTCTCTTCAGCCAATCAGGACACAGCACAGAACAATTTAGGCTTATTAAATAGGCCTACAAGTTGTAGATCCTTATCTTTGGTTCCAGAACAACGATTGTAGATAACGTTAGGCTTGAGCTGATTCATTGACATTATTTTAACGGGACTACCGTTACCGTTACACGTTAGCCGTTGTTATGGTTACATGCTGCCAGTCCGACGTGTTCCCATTCCGACAGTCCTGTGCGCGTATGCAAATTGGCCATGTGCGCCAAACAGAAGAAGGGCCCTATCTTGCGCCCGGCGCAATTTACTTTCTACACCGACGCATGTGTCGTTGTTAGTTTGCACCCGGCGCAAAGCTGATTTTCCCCCGCAGCAACCAGGCACCACTACACTTGCATGTTAAATATTATGATGTCAAAGATTATGCATAGGCCTACGTGTGATACTGCATAGAAATAGCGTGTGGATTGTGGAAACATTTTTTTTCCATAGGGCTGCATGAATGAAGTATAGTAAGCTATGCCATGCGTTAAAATAATAATAATAATAAATATAGTTGCCAGCAACAATAACGGGGTCCTACGGTATAACAGCCATCAGCCTAGCCATCAGCCTAGCCATCAGCCTAGCCATCAGCCTAGCCATCAGCCTAGCCATCAGCCTAGCCATCAGCCTAGCCATCAGCCTAGCAGCCACATATACCATGTGCTCTAGTACTGGCCTCTTGTCAAGCCAGCACCTTCCCCCTCTACCACAAAATGAGAGTCTCATTTTGTGGTTATATAAGGGGAGTCTCATTATGAGACTCCCCTTATATAAGCCAATAAGTCCCAGGTGGACTGATTGGGCCATACCAATAATAAGGGGAACTTCCCTGGCCAAGGCGGGGTTAACCTTCTGCCCCCTAGTGCTCCGGAAGTCCAAATACCACATTAAATATGATGTGAGGGGAGAGACAGTGAGAAGGGATTTTCACATTCTCACATGACCGTATGACCGACAGTATGACAGTATGACCAACAGTATGACAGTATGACTGTATGACCGACAGTATGACAGACAGTATGACTGTATGACAGACAGTATGATTGTATAACTGACAGTATGACCGTATGACTGTATGAATGACAGTATGACCGTATGACTGTATGAACGAAAGTATGACAGTATGACCGTATGACTGTATGAACGACAATATGGCAGTATGACAGTATGACCGACAGTATGACCATAGACTGCCAAGGGCAGGTTGGAGTATATTTTGAGAAATCTAAGTCTTTCCTATGTGGAGGTATGGTGAGCTTGGTTGGTATGTTAATATGCATTGGTATGCCTTAAAAACTGGTTTTCCGGCAGTTAACATATCAAAACAATCATGTTACTAAAGCCTACGGTGTCAAAATCCACTGTCAAACGGATGTTTGCGAAATAACGTGTGTACCCCTTTAAGGCCCATCCTGCATTGTATTGAGGCCATGGTTCAGAAGGGAGAACTTCAAACTAATGTTTTTTGATTGTTTTTTCAGATATAGTCTTCAAATTTGGCATGGGTATACTATGGAATCTCCTCTTAATAGCCACATTCAACAGCTGGGCCTAGGTGTTTTGGATGCAATGTTGGAGCTGTTTAAACGTGTTGTAGAGCTGTATACATGTGCATGTATTTCACTTTAAAATGCATATCTCGGCCGTCTTTTGCCTTATTGCTATTATTTGATCACCCTATAGTCCCACAGTGACCTGGTACATGTGTGCCAAGTTTGGAGCTTTTCCCACTTTCACCACCAAAGGAGTTAATGTGAGGGTGTTTGGTCAAGTTGTGGTCACTGCACTATATCCCGATGGTCTGACCATATGGGTTGCAATGGGAAAGTTGTTCATCATGACAAATGGTGCATGTATACCAAGTTTCATACAAATTGCCCCTTCCTAGTAGTAATGGCAGCCTCTTGAAGTCCTGAACTTCAAGGCCTTGTTATACCACCACCTATGTGTTATTCTGGCCCATCTTTTGATTCCTTAACTAACTCTACGAGTTCTATAAGCCTGCCAATTTTTATAACTTTTGGAGCCAGAAAGTCAGAATAAAAATAATAATACTAACGAATACAATAGGTTTCCTACGGATTCCGTAGGACCCCTAATAATAATACTAACGAATACAATAGGTTTCCTACGGATTCCGTAGGACCCCTAATAACAATAATACATTCGAGAAAGTATATTCCAGGCTTCCAAAACAAAATCTAGTTTTAGGGTAAATGATTGGTTAAATTATTTGGGAAAGAACAGCTGATACAGCGGTAAATTGTAGGCCTACTTTTAAATCAATGCATCTGCAAACACCGTACAGCAAACACATATGTTCTTGACAAAGACATCGTGTACAAGCCCATTACTTTTAGGATTGATGAGTATTTGATCGTGAGAAAACATCGTTTTACCGCGAGTGAGTGAGTGTTTAAAATAATGAATGAATGCGGGTGATGCTTGGTGCGCGTGTGTGTGCACGCCCATCTGTCTAAACACACGCAAATTAAACACGTAAGTGTATGAGAAGGAAATCGAGTCAGTCGACCTGCGATAAGCAGCTGATTCTGAACGAACTCGTCTTCGAGATGGACGTGTTCTAACGCATTTTTAATCAATGAAATGTTAACACAACAGTATATATCTGACCATTTAATTTTCGGGGAATTTTAGGGGAAGCCGAGCTTCCCTTGCAGTCGAGAAGTCGCCACTACGAAAGAATGCAATGTATCCAACTAGCGGGATCTAAACAAACTAAGCTCCAGCGAATTACTACAATGCAGAAGTAGTGGAGAATGGCGAAACACAGCAACTCTAGCCTACTCTCAACCAAAATAAAACTAATCGCAAACCTAAGTTATGTTACTTTTTAGCAGGATGGAAGTGATGCTGATGCGGCTCTCAGCTGTGCCAGAGCGTTCACAGTTGCTAGGGAGACCACCCTGCCGTCGCCGCCCGGTGCAGCAGTGTGAACTGCCCCGTTTTTAGAACGTCTCAGCCCGTCTCGCCGCAAGGAGTCGCAAGGAGTTGCGAGTTGCAAGCAGTTGCGTCGCGAATCTTTGGTCTGAACTGGGCTTAAATGTTGACTGTGGGGGGATCGTGATTGTTGACGGGGGGACGGACGGACCGACGACTGGCAACACGTCGGACTGGCAGCATGTAACCATAACAACGGCTTACGTGTAACGGTAACGGTGGTCCCGTTAAAATAATGTCAATGAATCAGCTCAAGCCTAACGTTATCTACAATCGTTGTTCTGGAACCAAAGATAAGGATCTACAACTTGTAGGCCTATTTAATAAGCCTAAATTGTTCTGTGCTGTGTCCTGATTGGCTGAAGAGAAATAGCCACATCGTTGCGTTCTAAAACTGGACCTGGCGATTTGACATGTTCAATCTTTGGCGACTCCTTGCAACGCCTTGCGACGACCAGTTCACACTGCTGCAACTTTTCCCCTGCGACGTTCTAAAACCGTCTCGTTGCAAGTCGTTGCGTCGCGAATCTTTGGTCTGAACTGGGCTTAAGGGAATTTCGACGGAAGTCATAGGTTCTTGAGGCATAGGCCTATTTGTTCTCCATGAGAATATGCATGTGAGATCAAAGTTTCATGACTTTAAGTTAAAGCGTTCACGAGATATGCTTGTTCAAATTTTGCATTTTTGGACTGTTGCTATAGCGCCACCTTTAGGCCAATCAGTGTGATATATGCTCTCTGTTAATCTTGACTCAGCCTCTGCAGCTGGAGTAAGTTTCATAAAAAGCGTGCGAGCGGTTTAGGCTGTGTAAGTCAGACGTGGCGGAATAATAAAACTAACAATTACAATAGGTTGCATTCGCACTTTGTGCTTGGCACCCTAATTATCAACCTTAATTTTGGTTGATAACAGGTAGGCCTACTTGGGGCCCTACGCGCTCTGCGTACTCTGCGTATGGGGTGCGCCGGCGCTGGGTGGAGCCTAACAAGGAGTTTAACGAGAAGGAGCCCAAAACTGAGTTTAACGAGCATAACGAAGAGGAGACAAAGAAGGAGCATAATGAGCTTAACGAGGTGGAACCAAACAAGGAGCTTAACGAGCTACTGGTGATGACATCAGGTATGACATCAGGACATCGCAAGACTGGGCAGAATTATGTTTCATGATTAAAAAATGATTTTTTTTCTGAACAATATATTTATTTACAGGGTTTTTCTTGCAAGGGCGACTTTTTTTTTTTAAACAGGACCAATTGCAGAGAACATGGACCTGACAACATCTGAAAAATATATTTGGCCCCAAATAATAATAATTCAAAACTACACATTTATTAAAAAAATGGTTCAACTCCCCTCCCTTCCAGGTGCTTAACTAACCAATCCCTGTTGGTCAACTCAAGAATGCAGTACGAGTATGAAAACATGTCAAAATGTCCGTTCAGTCCAATGGAGGTCTATTTACAATGGGACTCTCTCTCTCAAAGAGGAGTGGTGGGCGTCGGGGTCGTCGTGGGAACTGTGACTGGGTGGAGCCCCAGGTCCAGAGAGGGCGGGGCTTCGTCTGGTTGGGGCGGGCTCTTCTTCTGGGCCTCCAGCTTTTCCGTCAGCTGATTGAACAGTTCCTTTACTGGCTCACTGCTCTGCTGCGGTGGTGAGGCGAGAGGGGAAGATGTTTTTGTGTTACATTTACATACATTCATTCATTCCCTTTCATCAATGTTCTTAAGAAGATAAGAGAGGTGAGAGAGATAGGTGAATGCCAATGAGAAATTTTGCTTTTGTAGGCTTTTGCCAATGAAGCAAATAAAATGGAAAGAAGAGAGCGCGGGAGAGAGCGAGCGGGCGAGAGAGAGAGAGAGGGAAGAGAGAGAGACCACACCCACCTGTTTTGGGGGCTCCAGGGTCTTCATGAGGGTCTCCATCAGGGAGGGCAGGACCTTGTGGTGGAGGTGGAGCAGCATACGCAGCGCGTGGCGGTGAACGTTCTCCTTACTGGGCCAGGAGGGAGGATTGTGTTTATGTATGTAAGGACAATGTGTAAAGGAACAGAGGTGTTTGCGGTGTTTGTCAACCAAGTGAAAGGTTCTTCGATCGTTATTCTCTTTGATATGAACGTCTCCTTAATGCCTCAATCGTAAAGTAGTGAAGACTCAATAGAGTACAAAGCAAGACCCTGTTTAACTAATTCAAAGAACTCGAGTTAAACCGTAGCCAAGCGGCTGACCTTGAGAAGGAGGTGAGGAGGAAGCGGTCAAAGATGACGGAGCAGAACTCCTGGGATCCAAACTCATCTGACAGCAGGGTCAGGTGTCCGCTCAGCAGGTGCAGGAAGATGTCCCCGAAGGCCATGTCATTGTGTGTCTCCACTGTAACAAGCACACGCACACACACACACACACACACACACACACACACACACACACACACACACACACACACACACACACACACACACACACACACACACACACACACACACACACACACACACACACATCAATGTTATTAAGAGGTCAAATACATCTTCCGAAGGTGAAGATGGACAGGAGAGTGAGTTGAAACAGAGAGGGAGATAACATCTAACATAGGACCGCAGCTGGGAATCAAACACACAGTCGGTCGCTATATTGCCGATAGGGTTAGTGCAGTATTGGGTCAAGCGACCAATGTTTGCCGATCAGAAGTCTCATTGAACTCTCGCTCATCGCCCTAGACAGATGAAGATGATTCATTGATGATCAGTGGTGAACATATGGATGGACGATTGCTCACCAAGGGCGGGAAGCAGCCTCTGGAGGGCGTTCTTGTTCCTCTGTTTGGTGATGTGGAGGACGAAGTAGAGGCCCATCTCACAAGCCACGCGGTTCTCCTGCAGGTACCTGGAGACCAGCAGACACAACCCTTAACACTGGTCTGCCTGGAGACCAGCAGACACAACCCTTAACACTGGTCTGCCTGGAGACCAGCAGACACAACCCTTAACACTGGTCTGCCTGGAGACCAGCAGACACAACCCTTAACACTGGTCTGCCTGGAGACCAGCAGACACAACCCTTAACACTGGTCTGCCTAGAGACCAGTTGAAACAAACCTTAACACTGGTCTACCTTGGGACTACTAACAGAAACAGGTTTACCATTAGACAGAGCAACACTCATTGGTTTTCCATGAGTTTTTTTTTAATGATAAATCTGAAACTCTTTATTAAACAGCACTGTATACATGCATGTTTAACTTTTATTCAGTGATTCAAATAGTGTAGTCATAGCAAATACTGCATCACATTATCGTGCTCATTGAGGCGTGTTCTAGTCTGGATTCATCTCAGATTGGGCTATCCAACAGTGAGGTCTGTTGAGGAGGTCACCTGGTGAAGGAGTCCGGCAGGGTTGTGGGGTAGGCCGGGGAGCTCTTCTCCTCGCCGGGCAGTCTCTGCTCCACCGTGAACGTGTGGTCGTCCACCACCACCGACATCATGGCTGGCAGGAAGCGTGTCACCACCTCAGGGTCCTAGAGGGCACAGTGTTTAGTATTATTTCTATTATTACTATTATTCATATTTTTTTGAAATTCTATGCATGACATTAAAACGTACTCTACATGCACAGAGATTGTATGCTATATTGCTGTGCAGCCAAGACTGGTAAAAAGTGTTCAGGGTGGGAACACTTTCATTTCCTCACCCTGCAGAAAAACACATGATGAATTCAATTAAGAATAAATTAAAATCAAATTCTGAAGGCCTCACAGAAATAAATTTTCTCCGGGAGAATATCTCAGTAGCGAAACAGGAAACAACAACCCTTTCAGGTTTCATTTATTCGGCAAGGCTCTGTGCCGTCTCCCCCCAGAAGTTATACAACACAGTAGGACAGCTGGATCCCAGATTCCTATGCCACGGGTTGGAAACCACTGACCTAGCCTAACTAATAAAACCACTCCACCATATGGCCATTAGCTAGTTTGATTTAGCAGCTACACAAGTCGAGTGTAAACATCCGCTGGAGAGTCCTTACCAGTCGGGGCTCTTTAAACACCTGGCTGTCAATCATGTCCCATGCGCCCTGTCCTAGACACAGCATCCTCAGCAGCAGCAGCAGGTCTGGGCTCTCCTGGTTAGGTTAGATGAGGCGCATAGAGGACAGGTTACAGCAGGAATTCCCAACCTTGGGGTGGGGACCTCACTTGGGGCCACCTGACATGCATATGGTGTTTTGTGTGAGATTGCTGACTTCTAAACTGCAGATATTACATTATTCATCCTAGGCAAATAGGATGAATACTCTAGGCAGGTTGTAAACAAACGGTATGACATCATGCTAACTCTAGGCAGGGTGTAAAAGGGTACTGTATGACATCATACTTACTCTGGGCAGGGTGTCCTGACTGATGAGCTCCTGCAGGTTCCGGACGGTACTCAGAACCAGAGTGTTGCAGGCAAACGGGTCGCAAAGGATCATGGACAAGTCCCTGGAAGAGGAACCAAAGAGGGATTACAATCATGCCAACATTAATGATGACTTTGGGAGGGAAAAAAATATTTGAGACTCGTGCTTCTTAAGGGCGGGCGATGGAAGAAGACTTTCACATTTTAAAATGAATTACTTTTAACCGAAAGTGAAAGAAGTGAGGCAGAGAAATTAAAAACTATTCGTCAGTAGTGCTATCTAGTTCAAAGGGCAAAAACAACTGGACTAGTCTTTCTTACTAGAGGCAGGCAGCTCGTAAGACACTCACCCTAGAACCTGCTCCTGTCCTTTCTTCACTCCGTCCAGGAAGCCCTGCAGTTCTCTGGCTCGTTTGACGTCCACAAACTTCTCCCTGATGCAGGCGTCCAGGCACCAGGTGAACTGTCCATCCGAGCGGAAATAATGAACGTTTTGACAGATGATCATTTTTTTTAGTATCTCAATTTCAGTTAAAACTGAAATAGTATCTACTATCATACACTTAAACTTTCAACAGTTTGTCTGTCCGTCTGTCTGTGTCAACAAACTTGTGGAGAACGATTATTCGTCAAGTGTCTTGCTCAAGGAACCCCTGGTACTTACAATCCCGGGAAAGAGGATAGAACCATTGACTCCTTTGTTTAAATAAAGGTTTGAAGGGTACCTTGTGGCAGGGGTCCACGGAGCAGATCTCGCTGATGTCCAGGTCGTGCAGGGACATGAGCAGCTCTGCGCGCAGAGTGCAGTAGTGCACGTTGCGCGTGCGCAGGAACAGCGTGCGCAGGAACTGCAGCACCATGTCGTACAGCTTAACGTTCTTCCCGATCATCTGGGTCAGCTTCAAAACCACCTTTAGGGGAGGAGAACATTACCTCAAGAACTACAGTCATGTGGTTAATCTGGTGGAGAGAAGATAGTTCACTAATCTACACTAGCATTACAGTCATGTAGTTTCCCTGGGAGAGAGGATAAAGCTCCCTCAACTTCATTAGAGCCGAAACCTCTCCTTAAGAAAAACAACATGACACTTTTTTTCTTTTAAGTACAATTGTTGAGAAATCAGTTCTTAAACAGTTGAATGTGCATCTTAATATCTTGAGTATGATGTAATTCTGTATTTTTTGTATTGTATTTGAAATGTTTTGTCTCTCTTTTTGGTTCATGGTTCATCTGCTACTGTCCTATACTTGACACTGTGACACATATATGAATTCCCTATCTGGGATGAATAAAATGCCATCTTATCCGAGAGTGCATTTGAGAAGTTTCAGCGTGGCGTGTGATGCACTGGGTCCCACCTCTCCCTGGCGCCGGGCTTTGGGCGAGGGGCTGAAGAAGTTGTGGAGGACCGAGAGCTCGGTGCTGAACAGCGCCCCCTCCTTCTCCACGATGTACTGCTTGAGCAGCGGTGACACCTCGTCCCCGAACAGCGCTTGGTTGTCCTGCCAGATCTGCCGCTTCACCTCCACGCCACACACCTTGTACAGCTCCTTGTCCGCCATCACCATCTTCAGCTTCTTCTCCGGCACCTGCACAGCACCACCACCAGCGGAGTGTTAGGAGGGGGCAGGATAGACTGGTGGTAAGGGAGCATGACGTCCCAATGGAAAGGCACTGGGTTCACGATTCCTATCCGCAGCACCTGCTTTGGAATGGTTTCAGTATGCACCGTCGGTCAATTTAATAGAAACGTCTGCTATATCACTAAATGGTAAAAGAGTAGGAGTGATCGAACGCATACATGGAGGGGCACAGTCTAGTGTGTGAGTGTTGGACTCCCCCAGACGAAAGTGGCTGGGTTTGATCCCAAATGTATTTAAGTATCCTTGAGCAAGATGGCCACCTGAACCCTACAGGCTCCTTAATGACATGTTTCGTATTATTTTGACCATTTCCTTATAAGTTTTGGTTGTTTTGAATATAGGCAAAGACATAGATAAACAAGTCAGACTTGCCTTTGGTAGATGTTTCAGCACCTGCATGACCACTGGCTGTATTGAGGGCATCTTTACCAATGGAAAGCTCTTCTCCAGCAACTCCTCCAGCTTCCCAAATCTGGAAAGAGTACAGAACATTAGTCTTTTCTCTCTCAACCGCCTCTTCTCATTCATTAGTAAGATAACTGTATTAATAATTATAGCATCAGTACAATTGGCCATTTCAAGATATAAAAAATAGATAAAGATAATATAGAAATAAAATAAGTACAACAAAAAACTCAAATGTGCACTACGGCGATAAAATATTATGAAAAATAAATTATTATAGTGTGAATAAAGAAGTGTTAGTGGATGTGGATGCATCTATTGCCAAATTAACTGAATGTGTTTCAGCGTTAAAACAGAGGAAGATACAAAAAGACACAAAACAACTGTAGCCTGCAGGATGTCAAATAAAACACAACGCCGCCTAGGCGCCAACCTGTCCTCCTCCTTTCCCTCTGCGATGACGGCCACCCTCTCCGTTAGGTTGTCTCGGAGTTCGTCGAACACCGACTGATGGAAGTCTAGCCGCGGCGTGCCGTGGAGGTCCAAGAACGGCAGAGCGGACTGCAGGGTCGGCAACAGAATGCCATTCTCCGTCTGGAAGACGAGACATCCAAGTCATCAAAAAAGCGGAACATATTGGGTGTGAATTCATATCCTTGTCGGTTGTTTAGGACTTATTGAGTGCTCGGCAGGTGACATGTGCACATTGGGGACCGAACCCAGTACATTTCGCCTGGGAGTCAACGATCCAATACTAACTATACTAGACCTTATAGGCCTACTGTTTATTATGTATACAAGTTAGTACAATATATATATTATTATGTATATATACATATATTGCATGCAGAGAGAGAGAGAGAGAATTTACATTTAAAATGCATGTTAGGTTCTACATTAAATCACACAAACATGTACTATAAATATAAATAGCACGTAATAGAATAACATGGAATATAAATATCGTGAAAGATGATCGATCACATTACCTGGAATTGATCAATAGCTTTCAAAGGCTCTGTGCAGTTTGTGAGCGTTTCTTTGAGGTCCTCGCCATTGGATATTCCCAATTCAGGCAGTCCGGCAAACATCTTTGATCGATTAATTTATGTTAACAGCGAGAAACATCGAAAAAGTTGCAACAATACGCTTCAAAAACACCGCTGGACTCGGGCTCTTTCTGCTGTAACACCAGCTTCCGGTGTGGGCGGGTACTGCAGCAACAGTTCGTAAAAACACGGCAAGAGGGGCCAGAGTTCCGCACAAAAAGCTTTAATAACTAATGATGGCTTGGTAGGGTTATAAAAGGACCAACTTGTTTTACGTCGTCAATTAGGGATGTCCGCAACTAAGATTTAGCTTTTTGTTTAATCGGATTCGTCTGACCAGACCCATCGTCCCACTGATGCCGAATCATGATGTACCTTTGGAACATATGCAGCTCAAGACTTTTGCGTGGTTCATGTGCTTGGAAATAATCAGGTGGCTTATCAGAGTTTCCCACAGCGGTCTGCGGGCCAGGCGCAGCGGGCTACGCTAAATGACAGATCACATCTACAAACCTATTCACTTCTCACGATATGACGACATGTGTGCGTGTGGGTTCATGTCAACATCTGCATTCCATTTGACAGAAAATATAAACCCTTGTATACTATATTACAGACGAATAGTGAATCGTATCATTATTCATCGATGAAATCAAATATGGTCTGTGTGGAGACGGAGAGCTCCGTTCGGTCATGATTACGCACGGTGTTAACATCATATCATCACAAAACACCCATTGACAAAGAAAATGTAGCAGAATTTAAAAGTAAATACGAATTTAAAAAGCACGTGAATGATGCCTTTCAGCGTATGCTATATAAAAAATAATGCACCATTCCATTTAGCTAAACAGCGAAAATTGGGAATCATTTTCACCAGAGCAATTGGTTTGGTGAGTGACATTTAACTTTTTTTGGCTCACCTTCAATGGTTTCGAAATTCTGCCAAGTTTAGAAGTTATTCATTCCTGACATTGACACCTCTAGAACAACGATTTAGAATGTGCTCTGTTCTGTGCTCTGAAAATGTGAAAAAATAAAAAAAAATCTGAAAAAAGACTGGATAGTGCCATTGCCTTTACAATAAGGCTTGTCAATCAAATAATGACATTTATTGAAAACCGCCCACAGAAGAATGGGTTAATTCTAACAAAAAAAAACATTGCATAACTCAGACTTATCCTTATAGAAGACAAGCAACTGCTGTGGTATCTCTCATTTAGCAACCCCATCCTCCCAATGAAATGTCCCGCTGTAACGCACGACCTTCCCGACAGACGACTCGACTATTACAGAGGAAGTTGACCAATTATCGTAAATTGAATATTCGAATGTCGAATATTCGAGGTCAACTCTATAATGTCAATAAATGATTGGATTTCCTTGCCATGTATTTATTTACACATTTATGAATTTATATTATTAATAGTATTAATAATACTTAATAGTAAACTCCAATCCTCAATCAACTTTAAATAACTACCCTTTTAATTCTACTACATGTACTTTTACTACATCCTTTACCAGTATTACATATGACAAAAATGAAGTCTAGGGGTTGGTAAGAACCGTTGTCCTCCTAGTCTGGCGTGGTCTTCTTATGCACCTGTACGTCGACTGCTGAGGGCACTGTTGTCTGGAAATAAGATTTAAAAAAAAAAACATGGTAAATGTTCTGTATCACCGTCATAAGAGTGAATAGTGTTGTGACCACTATTCACGGAGCCTTAACCACGGCTAGAGAACTACCTGGTCCCCTCCACTCTCCTCCAGCCCCAGCAGAGCCTCCAGAGTCGTTGCCTCACTTGGTGGGAGTTCCTGGACCCCTGGCTGTGGACCGGTGGCAGAATGTTCCTTTGGAGAACGTATTTAATGAGTCAATTAAGTACAATACAAATAACCGATCAATGTTTTGTGTTATGACGACTATTCACGATGACGTGATAAATAGAAAGAGCTACCTGGTCCCCGCCGCCCTCCTCCAGCCCCAGCAGAGCCTCCAGGGACGTGACCTCGCTGGCTGACAGCTCCTGGACCCCTTGCTGTGGACCAGAATGTTCCTTTGGAGGACATGCACATGCTATTAGCATAGGCAATATTAAATAGACCTTGAAAAAAATACAGTTTGGCATTTTGTTCCTCTCAGTTTTAAAGTTAGGATTTTTTCATTGGAAAAAAAAAAAAAAGAAAGAAAGAGAGCAGAAAAGAGCCATCATTTGGAACTAAACAAGCCAAAAAACATCCCCTCCCCCCCTCTCCCTATGTTTTAATAACCTTAATAATAACTACCTGGTCCCCTCCGCTCTCCTCCAGCCCCAGCAGAGCCTCTAGAGACGTTGCCTCACTTGGTGGGAGTTCCTGGACACCCGGCTGTGGACCGGAGGCAGAATGTTCCTTTGGAGAACGTACACGTTCTATTAGTAAATGGGATATCAAATAGCCTTTGACCAAGAATGACCAATCAAAATGTGCAGTCTGTTACGCTCCCATACACACTTTACACACCTGTTCCCCAGCCAGGCTTTGCTCATGTAGTACCAATTCCGATTCTTGTCCTTCTCCGATGTGATTGACGGTGTGGATGACGTTGTTTTTTTTCGTGGCCATCTTTCTCTTGGAGGAAACGCAACAGCCCAACCGGGAAAGCCTCGCCAGGCAGCGTTTGTTCGCCCCTCCCTGCCGCAGGAGCAGCGAGTTGCGATGCTGCATGGCGTTCATCTGGTGGACGCGGGCGCGGAGAAGGGTGGCTCCGCCCATCACCGTCGCACCCTTTTTGGTCTTGGTGTACGAGGACTCCGAGGATGGGCGTCCGTCGAAAGACGCCGAACTGACGCACTCCAGAAACTTCAGGAAGGTGGGTGCGTTGGCTTTCCACTCCGACACGACGTCGTTCAACTCAAACTTGTCCAAGGCGTCCTGGGTGGTTTGGCGCAGCACCGATCCGAACCGTACGCTCGTGAGTTTTATAGCTTCGTCTTTCACCCGTTTCAACACCTCGTCGATCATGATGTGATCCATGCCAGGGATCTTCATGAGACACCTGGGAAGTCTGTAGTGCTCGGCCCGGACTAAGGCGTCGGCTACTCTTTCGAGCGGCCCGGTGATGATTCGTGAATGCTTCCATTTGGGAGTAGTCACGATGATCTTGAATACAAAAAGGGAAACGTCTCTCAGTAAACAATGTGTGTACTTTTGTACAGTTGTCTTTACAACTGCATAGTATGAACAAGCACATCATCTTCTCCGCTGCATTAGTATACTTTTATTTAATGAACACAAATATTGGTAGATGAGATGTTTGTCGAACCAGTGCAACACTAACCCTGGCGGTTGACCGTTGACCTGTGCCGATATCGTGTATTTTAGGTGGCGGATGCACAGAGAACTCCCTGGCCGTGGTGCCAACAGTGTCCTCCTGTCATAGTGTAGACAAGGGAGAGAAGTGGCGCTCGTCACAATAGCATCACAACACAAAAAGGCTGGCGAAGCCGAGTGTGTAGTGATGGACAGACTCTATAGAAGGAGCGGTGATGGAGAACCTACCTGGACAGACTGTGTAGAAGGAGCCCTTAGAGAGGACTCTGATGGGGCTGTCAACAGAGACACGCCGGCTGGCAAGGTCCCTGGCGCAGCAGTGGACGTTGCCATGGAGACACCGTCAGCATCCTTCTGTAACACCTTTCCTACTGCAGCCTTTAGAGAAGGCCGGGGCAGTGGGAAGATGAAGGAGCAGAGGAAGTGTTAGAAGTACAAAAGATGTGCTCATTGGCCATTGATTAATTTCTTGTGTTGTTCATTGGCCGCATTGTGTATTAAAGAGACAAACCTGAACATCCCTCAGAGACCACAGGACAGGAAGCTTTTTGGGTGTGGAAACTGTGGCCTTAGTTCTGTCAACAGTATCCTGTTAATAGATAACAATAGCATCAAATACGGTTGGGTGATATGTAATCCCGGATCCAGCAGTGCTACTATGTCATAGCAGAACTTCTGGGGGGAGACAGAACAGAGTCTGGCCAGAATTAAGGAATTACGTTGTGGAATTTGCCTTGTGTCCTTTACATTTACATTTAGGGCATTTAGCAGACACTTTTATCCAAAGCGACTTACAATAAGTACATTTGTCATAAGAAATGAAACAATATATCGCCGTCGGTACAGTAAAGATGTTCATAGAACCGAGGGCAAGTAATAACAATCGCCAGGCTAACCCCATTCCCCGTATACAGCAGTAATGGCTAGCTACTGCAGATGCTACACAACTAAGTACAAGCTACACAACATGCATACACAACACAATTAAGTGTCCTCTAGTTGAAAGGTGCACCGCCACATGTAGATAAGCATCTCACCCAATACTATGTCAATACTCATTGGTTTTCTTTTGTGTGGTTCGACACAAACATTTTGGACAAAGTGACCAACAGACAACAAGAAATAAAAAATAATAAAGTTGTCCCAAATAATCCATCACCATTCAGCCCTGCACTGATTCATCTTATCACCAAACCCTAGCATCGAATGACAAGCTGCTGATAGACTCCATAGTAGGAGCGGTGATGGAGGACGTACCTGGACAGACTCTGTAGAAGGAGCGCTTAGAGAGGACTCTGGAAGTGCGTTCGCCAGATACACAGCGTTTGGTGAGAGCTGGGGTGCAGCGGTGGACGCTGCCGTAGAGACACCATCAGCATCCTTCTGTGACACCAGTTGCTTCTTGTGTTGAGAAAAATGACAAAAAAGCAACAGTTAGGATGCAAACCCATGGTTTACAAAATAATATAGCCTAATCTACAACCGTATTATCATACGGCACGTAAACAGGATTTGACCCAGTTCCTGGGGCCTCAATGGGCTATTCAAAGCCCACCCACCGTCTTCTAGATTGTAGAGGGGACAGCTGTGTTTGGACACATTCTCAACAGGCCGTACCTCGACAGACTGCGTAGAAGGAGAGCTGATGGAGGACTCCGGAGGTGCTGTCAGCAGAGTCACAGTGGCGGGTTGGTCCCCTGGCACGGCGGTGGATGTTGCCGTGGAGACACCATCAGCATCCTTCTGTGAAACCTTTCCTACTGCAGCCTTTAGAGAAGGCCGGAGGAGGTGGAAGAGGGAGGGGAAGAGGAAGTGTTACAATAAAACTAAAGTACAGTTGCTGCGCGATGGAAGATACGCTCATTGGTCCAAACTGATCCACTGGAGTTGTTCATTGGCAATGATCTGTGAGACAAACCTTAACGTCCCTCAGAGACCAAAGGACAGGAAGCGGTTTGGGGGTTGAACGTATGGCCTTCGTTTGGTCAGTATCCTGTATTCATGTAAACAAGGGAGAAAAGTAGGGTTTCTTTACAATAGCTTCCAGCATAGACAACGCCTTTCAGATAGAAATAGTAGGGGAATAGTCATTGAACTATGGCGAATCAGATGGGTAATTTAAATAACACTATTTTTCCAACACATTTTTGCTCATGGAAGTGCAGAATAAATCAAACAGTAGGTCCTATCACACTGTTTACAAAATGTTGCAATGCAATCACATTTGCAATAGATATAAAAAATGTATCCAAACTTGGACAAGGGCATTTTTTGAGAAATGTTTTCGAACCTGTCAACTCACTTTCAATGAAAGAAACCAAAAACACAATCATGAATCCTAATTGACCGTCACTCACCATTGGTGGGGACTTCTGAGTAGTCGTTCCGCCAGGGCATCCCGGAGCTGCAGGAGTTGCAAGGCTCAGTGTTGCAGCAACTTGGCGCTGAACACCACCACGTCTGTTTGCATACTTTGTTTTTTTTCGCGGCGGCTTGGGCGCTATTTCGGCCGCTGTCGCACCTCTTTTTTTTTTTGTGAACACACTTTTTGCAGCCATGTCCCTAATAGCAGTTCCCCGCCTTTCCACATCTATTTTGTGTTTGTAATAACGAGTGAGATGTTGTTTACAGCGGACACACACAGCCGTGAGGTCGTCTTCTGAAGAGACAGGTCCCGTAATGTCTTCAAGTGCTAGAGTGAACAATGGTTTACCGGTACTGGGGACTAAGTCACAGCGGTCTTTAAGAGAACTGAAGTCGTCTCCACATAGTCGACAGACTCCGCGCATTAACTTTTTGGGTTTAGATTTAATTGATTTGGAATCCATATCTAACCCTATCAGGGAAAAAATCTATCCTGGAATGGCGGCGGCTGCTTACTATGGTCGGTTAGCATCCGGTCTGTTTTCTTTACTTCCTGTGAGCTGTGTGCGTCAGTTAACAGTCCCCGGTGAAACCACGGGGTCAAACAGACGGCAGCACAAAGATGAGGGGACAGAGAAGAAGGGTATGAGAACAAAAACAACAACGACAGTGACAATGAGAATAAATATGGAGGGCTTTTTACGAAGAGTTTAACATAGAAAAATCTGAAAATGAAAACGGAAACGGTTATCCCTCCCTCGGAAGTCCCTCCCTCTTTCCCGCTACAAACGAGGTTGCAGGTTACTAACGCCAAGAACACACTCTGCCAATAGGTGTCAGTATAGTCGTCAGGTTACTAATGCCCAGAACAACTCAGCCAGTAAGTGTCAGTATTGCCTTGTTTAAGCCAAAACACCACTCGACTTCATCTGCCTTATTGAAGTGGTAAAAACGTGTATGTTCGATGAATATTTCAGTTTACACTATAGTATTATACAATGCCATTTGCTACTGCCTTTATCAATGTATAAGGCATTGTGTTTAGGAAATGGTCCAAAAGCAAATAATGTAATTATACATAGACAGTAAAGTAAACTAAATGAAAATAAATATTATATTCACACCCTGTTAATCTAGTTTAACAGTAAAAGTATTTAAGATAATGTTTTTTTTTTCCCTTTAAGCAAATAAGTGATTTAAAGGCCAGTATCTGTTTTATTTTAATAATTAATTAAAAAATGTTGTCTTTGAATATAATTAAATAATGCATAATTATTTGTGTCACTTTTTTGGCTATATAAACTTGACTATAAGATCAAATCTGATAAATAGCTTATGAGATCTACACCAAGAAAGATAAGTAGTGTTGTGAGTTTAAGAATTTGTTTGGTTTCACACTTCTTGTGTGTGTATAGACATGCTTGTTTGTGTGTGTGTGTGTGTGTGTGTGTGTGTGTGTGTGTGTGTGTGTGTGTGTGTGTGTGTGTGTGTGTGTGTGTGTGTGTGTGTGTGTGTGTGTGTGTGTGTGTGTGGTACAGTTTGTATGTGTGTGGTACAGTTTGTGTGTGTGTGTGTGTGTGTGTGTGTGACACACTGAGTAAGTGTTTGTGAGTGTGTGCATGTGTGTGTGTGTGTGTGTGTGTGTGTGTGTGTGTGTGTGTGTGTGCATGCGTGCGTGTGAGTGAGTGTTTGTGTGTGTATCAGAGTTCGAACCGAACTGTGCATGACACTGCAGCCTGGCTGGCTGGCTGGCTGAAAGACAGAGAGAGAGAGAGAGAGGGGGGGGAGAGAGAGAGAGAGAGAGACTGAACAGAGCGATGGGACAACACAAATGGCATGGAGGTCAAGAGGTCACCAACATAATTCAGAGTGTAGATAAATCAGAAATGTCCAAGAAGGCACCTGATGGCTCTGCTCTAAAATGGTTCTCTTCTAAACAACCGCCCCATGTCTCAAAGCACTTATGTCAAACTGTGTCTCAGACTCTCTGAAGTCTTTTCAGGGTCTATAGTACGGTTCTGTCACTCATAAACTAACCAAAGAAACAAAACAAAGTATGAATATTTTTCCTCAGTACATTTGTTCCAGTTATATTGGTGTCCCATGTAGTCATGTTCAGAATGATAATACATATTAAAAGGGCAAATTGATTTCATTAAAACAATAATATTCTCAAGCGAAAAATAAAAAAAACCTTTGCATAGAAATGGAAAGGAATAGTCTTTAGCGATCTGTAGAGTGATTGAGTTATCATCGTGATTATTTGTGTTTTTATTATTAATCATCCACATTCAAAGGCAGGACATAATGAGTTGTGTCTTACGCAGGGGCCGGGGGGTCTCTGTAGGGCCACTGCTGCATACTGGGACACAGGCCGCTCAGAGGGCATTCACACCTTGTTAAGTTTTACAACTTGTGCATTTGTCGGGTCCCGGGCCCTTACTGGCCCCGCCACTCAGACCATGCTTTGAAGTGACCCTCCCTGTCAGCCAGGAGGTGGTGGTGGAGGAGGAGGCAGTGGGGGTGGTTGTGGAGGGTGTGGTGCTGTTGGTGGTAGAGGAGGAGGAGGAGGTGGTAGTGGTGGTGGAGGGTGTGGTTGTGGTGGTTGGTGATGGTGGTGGAGGCGGAGAAGTTGGTGATGGAGGGTGTGGTGGTGGTGGTGGTGGTGGTGTTGGAAGGTGTGGTGGTGGTGTTAGAAGGTGTGGTGTTGGCGCTGGTGGTGGTGGTGGTGGCAGTGGAGATGATGGAGAACGTGGTGGGGGTGGTGAAGACACATCATGTGGAGATACCCTCTCATAAAGGGTGATGCAGAGCCTCAAGTCTGTATATGACCTGCTGGTTAGAACCAGAAGCTTGGAACCAAAGTAAGATCCAATCCTAGGTTGTGTTTCTGTTAAAACCAACCAGGGGTCTGGGTCTCAAAGGACCTGGAACCTGAAACCTTAACAACAATCATATGGGGAAACATGCCCAAGCAGGTTCCCATCTTGCACATCTTAATGTTGTTTTAAATGGATCTACAGTGCAGATCATATCCACACAGTGCCAACTAGTGGTTGAGAAAAGATTGTGACCTGAATAATGCCATTTGGGTACACCACTATCAACCCCGAACCAGAACTACAACCATTAAGTCAGGAACTAGAGATGTTTCCATACCATTTTTTCCTTCCCGATACCAATTCCGAATCCTGAACTTATATCGGCCGATACTGAGAACGATTTATTTTGTGGGATATCTAATATTTATTTATTTTAATAACTGTACACTACAGACCCTGTGTGAATTTGATATGATCACTATCATTATTGGATGGCCTGGGTCGTGTTAAACCCTTTGTAAATCACAAACAAATGCATACAGCATCTAGCATTGTAACGACTAATAGCACTTGTTTTTATTGAAAATAAAAAAATAATCTCTTATGATGACAGGAATGTACTTATTGTAAGACACTTTGGATCAAAGCCTCTACCAAATAACAAAAAATGTAATGTAAATACATGTACAGAAAATGTATTATATATAACTTTATTTTATTATCTAGTTTGACTAAAAACTAGATAATTTACATTTATAATTTATAATCATAATACATAATAATACATTTGACTCTTGTAGTTTAGTGTGAGCATCCATGTTTTTCAGACTTAGGTAGCTCGAACGCACGTAGGTCGGAGATGACGCGTTTCCCACTTGACATGACTTCCACCTCCGACCATTAAAGTAGCTCATACTCCTGTGTATTATGAGCTAGTCACGTGATGGTATCGGATCGGCACATTGACTTGTGTACTAGCCGTAGCCCGATGCATTTCCGACACAGGTATGGGTATTGGAACAACTCTATAAGAAACCATTTACACACACACCCAACCCAAAATCTAATTTGTATGGAGACAAAGTCTTTCATGTTTTTGTATATATTTTCATGGTCTTTGTGACTTTCTGAACATGCAAGAGAGACATGATGACATGATGACATGGAGACATGGAGGAATGACATGTTGCATATTTATATTGTACACATTTACGCGTGTCGTGTCGTCCGATTCTGAGCTAGAGGTCCGAATCAAACTCAGGGTTAACACAACCATTGGATGGTTTCCGCGGTTACCCCCTCGGAAGGGCCCGCTCGGGTCGTCCATTATCTCAACCTTCACGCTGTCTCCTTCCTAACGCAAGTTCAAAGTTTGTTCTGGAAGAACAAATTGCTTCACTTTAGTTAGGGGGGGGGGGGAAAAAAACCCAGAGGAAGGATAAAAGCCAGTGTCTTGTTGTACGGGACAGGAGCTGTAGCGGCATGAAGGAATGCCTGGCCGCGAGATTAAAGGAGAAGAAAGCAGGTGATATTTAAGAGTGGAGGGAAGACGGGGAGGCGGAGGGGAAGGGGAAGAGGTGGTGTCTTGTTGGTATGTGAAGACGGACTTCTTGAAAGGGGGGGGGGGGGGGGGGGGCGGGTAGGGGGTGGGGGGTTGGTGGAGGTGTGGAGGGAGGAGGTGGGGCCGGGGGGGGGGGGGGTGGGAGCGGTTGTAAGGGGTCTGAAATCCCAGTTGCTTTTTTTAGACTGTGGACAAGGGCCGATCGAACCCAGTTCCTTTCGGTTGGGAGTCGAACACCTTAGCCACGAAAATACACACCCACTATCCTTACCCTGTGTGTGTGTGTGTGTGTGTATGTGTGCGTGTGCGTGTGTGTGTGTCTGCACGCGTGTGTGTGTGTGTGTGTGCATGAGCTTATGTCTTTGTGTGTGTGTGTGTGTGTGTGTGTGTGTGTGCATGTGTGTGTGTGTGTGCGTGTGCAGGTCACTCTGTGTGTTCGTGTGTGTGTGCAGATGAACACACCTGAAACAGGGTATTGGTCACCTGATCAACACAGGGTTCTATTGTCTGACAGTGTACCCCCCCCCCCCCCCCAACCATCCTCCCTTGGTGGAGTGGAGTTGGGGGGGGGGGGGGGGGGGAACAACTAGCCTGGCCTCGCACACATATGCGTGTGTGCTTGGGTGTGCGCAGAGCGTCCCTCTCACTCCATCTCTCCCTTTCTCCATCTATGTCGCTCTTTCTCATCTCCAGGTGATCAGGTAACTGGACTCTCTCTCTCTCTCTCTCTCTCTCTCTCTCTCTCTCTCTCTCTATCTCCCTGTATGTGTATATGTCTCTCTCTCATCTCCAGGTGAAAAGGTAACTAGACTCTCTCTCTCTCTCTCTCTCCCTGTATGTGTCTGTGTGTTTCTCTCTCATTACTCCTGAATCAAACCTCAGCACTTAGGGCTGATTGTCTCTTTGTTACCTGGCTGTGCATTTCACTTAGTCACACACGCCTGTGTGTATGTGTGTGTGTGTGTGTGTGTGTGTGTGTGTGTGGGGGGGGTGTTTGTCTGTATAGATGTGTAGGTATGTATATGTGTTTCTGTCTATATGATGTGTGTGTCTGTATCTATGTGTGTGTGTGTGTGAGTGTGTGTGTGTGTGTCTGTATAGATGTTTGTGTGTGTGTGTGTGTGTGTGTGTCAGTAGATGTGTGTGTGTGTGTGTCCGTAGCGCTATGTATGTGTGTGTGTGTGTGTGTGTGTGTGTGTGTGTGTGTTTGTAGAGCTATGTGTGTGTGTGTGTGTGTGTGTGTGTGTGTGTGTGTGTGTGTGTGTCTGTATAGATATGTGTGTGAATGTGTGTGTGTCTGTATAGATGTGTGTGTGTGTGTGTGTGTGCGTGCATGCGTGCGTGCGTGTGTGCGTGTGCGTGCGTGCGTGTGTGTGTGTGTGTGTGTGGGATGAGGACAAAGGCAGGTTCCATGGAGTAAGCCGGGGCGACTTTTAATTTCTTTTTGGCTACGCCCAGATGTAGATTTAATTCATCCTGCTTCACGCTCCACCTGAACTTGTGTATTGAGGGTTTATCTCCGTCAAGGCTGGGTGCGCCCTTACTGTGGTAACGACTGCACTTCCTCCCAATACGTCTGGTACCATCAACTACTTCCTCCACTCGGAATTCCTTTAATGTGTGAGTGTGTGTGTGTGTGTGTGTGTGTGTGTGTGTGTGGCACTCAATATTGAAGTATTTATGCATAAAATATAAGCAAGAATCCAAATGAGGAGAGTAAATTATTAAGATATAGTTGGTTAGTTAACCTAACTAACCCTATTATTTAAAATACTCAGACATCATACTTAAACAGATGGCACTGGAGTAGAAGATCTCAGCTAATTTCTACCTCATCCTCCACGACCCTGACCTCTACCTATAGGTGACCTCTACCTGACCTGAGTGGACCGGCTTAGTGAATTGTTAGGGAGGTGGTTTCGTCAACCGTTCATGCTTATTACCCCATTATATACATATGTATCGTATATGATAGGTATCCATACACAATATGAAACATGTATTATCTGTATTGTATGAAAGTATGTATTATCTGTCACTTATTGATCCTGATCCTGAGACTGCACACCGGGGGCTCAGGGCGTGCCTCATGGTTATATTCTGTATTTATATTCATCCATACAGATCATATCATTGTGGAAATGTGTATATTTTTCTTGTATATTCATGTCTGTGAGACGGACCAATGATATGGTAAGGTCTATACATCCAGATAATGGAAAACGGAAATCTCAGAATTACTATTCCAGCTTTCATTGTACTTGTTTTATTTCATTTTTTGTTAACCTATTCTTAATTATTTCTTACAATCACTGAACCTACACAAACACAAATACACACACACACACACACACACACACACACACACACACACACACACACACACACACACACACACACACACACACACACACACACAACCCCCCCCCCCCCCCCCCCCCCCACACACACACACACACACACACACACACACACACACCGATCCGACATTTTGGGAATGTTTGATTCACACCAGGCAGAAAGTCAGTTCCAGGCTGGTTTGGGACTGGGAATGTCACTCTGAAAAATCTGCCTCCCCTAACTCCTTCTCCACCTCCACCCCTCCACCTTTCTCGTGTGTTTAGGCTTTCTCAACACAACAAACTATCTCTGGAAATATACAGCTTCCTCTCTTACTCTTTCTCTCTCTTCCTATCCCCCCTTTCTGTCTTTCTGTTTCTCTTTCACTCTGCTTTTTCCCTCTCTCACTCTTTCTCTTTGATTTCTGCTCTTGCTCATTCCACCCTCCCGCCACTCTCTCTCTCTCTCTCTCTCTCTCGCTCTCTCTCTCTCTCTCTCTCTCGCTCTATTTTAATTGGAGTGTGACAGGGCAGGTACATTGGCTGGGAACGCTGTGAAAAATCTGTGTGTGTGTGTGTGTGTGTGTGTGTGTTTTTTGGGGCGTGATTGACAGGCACGGACCCACCCCTGCTGTGAACCTACCACTCAACCTGTGAGAGAGAGAGAGAGAGAGAGAGAGAGAGAGAGAGAGAGAGAGAGAACTAGTGTGGTAGAGAGAGGCAGAAAGAGGCAGAGAGTCAGAGAGAAACATTTTTCTCTGGCATACTGAGGAGCCATCAGCAGTCACATGTAACCGTATCCTCTCGCGCCCCTCGCATCTCCCCGCGCTATCTTCACCAAGACTGTTGACCGATAGGTAGTCCGCCATCCCTCCATCCCTCCCTCCATTTATCCATCCCTCCCTCTATCGCCCCCTCCCACCCTCCATCCATTCCTTCCTCCATCCTTCCATCCATCCATTCCTCCCTCCCTCCATCTATCCATCCATCTCTCCATCTATTCCTCCCTCCATCTATCCATCCATCCATCCCTAAATCCACCCATCCGTCTATCCAACCATCCATCTGTTCATTTGAATTTCCGTGAGCACCTTCCCTCTCTCCCGCACTCCCTCCCTCTTCAATTCCTCCATCCATCTCTCCCCCACCCCCCACCCCCCCCCCCCCCCCCCCCGCTCCCCACCTCCTTTCCCCAGCTCCTCTCCCTGAGTCTGCACATACATGCACTCTACATGCTCCAGTAAGCCACAAAAATGTTGAAGGCGCCACTTTTAGTCAAATGACCTCTACCTCAAACCCTAAGTTCTGGTAGATCTTTCTAAATAAACATGCACATCGCTGCATGTATCTCTGTGTTAGAATAAATTGTATAGTTTATTATTAGACATTTATTTTCATGGGTAGGTGTATTGACGAGTTTAGTAGTTGGTAGCTGAAACTTGGTTTGACAGAAGACAGGGTCTGTTGTAGCAAGGGGTTGGAGGGTGGATTTTGAGATGAGCTACTCTGAACTGAAATTTACTGTTTTGTAGTTTTGAAGTTTTCTGTATGTATAGTTCTTATAATTAACAAAGGTTTCAAGCTTTTATGTAACCTTATTACATCATTGTAACAAGAAAACACTGCAGAGTAAAAAATGCATGGATCCAGGCCTTAATGTCTGCATTACTTACTTGGCCTATAACCAACCTTCTCACCAAATGTGGTACAAATCCGTGCTCCCCTTTTCAGATATCCTGACGCGCAGACACACAGACGGGGCGACAACATAACCTTCATGGCGGAGGTCATAACATGACGATGGGTTGTTCGCTATCCTGGCCCCGAGGTCAAAAGGTCAGGAACATTGAGCTTGAGGCAATAACTAAGTCCCAAACCATTTCACCAATCCATGTCAAAATAATGGATTTTTGTTCTTGATGACGTTTTTGTTCTTTTTTTGTGGCTAGTGGGTGACCCTCTCATCTCCAGACCCATGAATTAAAATCCTGCATCATTGAAAAGCAATGGAGCACTGACCACAGAAGCTACAAGGCTAGCACCTAGCGGCCCATAGCAGAAGCCCTTCTCTTCTACACACACCTTAAGCTAACAGCGCGTGCTACGCTAATTGTGTCAGTGTGAAATGTTTACCCTCTCGGTCGCCAAAGCTGTTTGCGTTGCACTTAGCCAAACAACATCAAACACACTCTTCAGGAGCTGAAGATGAAGGGAGGGGCACCGGTGAGGGGCGAATCTTGATGGACGTGGATCACCTTGGGGAGATCATGCTTATTAAATGTCTTCATGTCATGAGAATTTTTGTTTGTTACTGGTTGGTTACATAAAATGTATACTTTTAAGCGTTTCAATAAATAACTCAAGAAGACACACCAGGTTCCATCGCCTCTACACCAACCTGTAGCCACATGCCTGGGGGCGAGAGAGAAGGGAGGGGCGAAAGAGAGAGGGGTGGGGGGGGGGGGAGCAATAGATAGAGAGAGAGAGAGAGAGAGAGAGAGAGAGAGAGAAAATGAAGAGTGGGTTACTAAGAGGGACGGAGAGACAGAGCGAGACAGGGAGGAAAAGAAGAAAGAGTGAGAAAGAGAAAGATAGATGGAGAGAGACAGATAGAGGGAGAGAGGAATAGTGTGTGTGAGAGAGATGGAGGGAAAGAGAATGGGCGCAAGAAAAGGAGATAGAGAGGGGAGACAAAAAGATAGAGAGATAGGAGGAAAGAGGGATAGTGAGTGAGAGGGAGCGAGAGAGAGGATGACGGAGAGAAGCGGGGGAGGGCTGACAGGGGGGGGTGTGCAGGTGAGAGAGAAACAGGAGCCCTACTTGTGTTTTCTTTTCTTTTTCTCTTCTTTTGTGAAGACGTTAAGTGCTGTGCTGTCTTTCAGAGTGTCCTGTTTCACCACTGCCTCCTTGACCATCTGACCCCCCCACACACACACACCCCCTCCAACCCAACCCCACACACACACACACACACACACACACACACACACACACACACACACACACACACACACACACACACAAACACACCCTTTATGGCCTTACCCCCCTCCCTCAAAGTTGAACTAGCGATGCCATGGGAAGTATACTGTATATGCTGCACTGTCACAGTCGTCGCTGTTCACTGTTGGCATTTCACTTTCATCCAAAGTGACTTACAGTAGGGGCCATATACCGGTCTGGTTGATCGAACCATCATAACCGTCCCGTTCGGCTTAATAAAACCTCTGTGAGCAATGGAATTTGTCAAAATGACTTCATTGTCCCGATTCTGCGGAACAGCAGTTGGTTTGAGCACGACCTCGCCATGAATGTAAACAATAGCAGATAGCAATGTTGTCATTTTGAATCAAAGCGCGTCACGTCAATACGTAGAATTTTTGAAAGCTGGTGGACAAAAAAGAAAGTGAGTCACCAATGGATTTGACAAAAAACTTATCACAAAGACCAAAATAACTATCTCATGCTCTTATGCAGAGTCGTCATTTTGGCAAATTGTATCAGTAAACAATGTTCTAGTAAAGCTAGGGGAGTTTGCTACGATTTGACCGGTTCGGTCCTCAAAGGTAGGGTATGGATGCCTGTGGTAGATACAGGTGTTCAGCCCTTCGGCTGGGAATCAAACACCCTGACCGCTAACCTTTCCTACTTTATCCAAAGAGATTCAGGGGTTCCTTTTTAATTCTATCTCGGAACCCATCAGCTCTCGTCTGAACTCAATTTTAGCCTCTGGGGGGGACAAATGTTTCGGGGCTTAAGGTCTAGCCAGCAGATTTCCGGACCAAGGCTTTCTCTTCTGTGCATTGTTTACATTGTTTGAATTCAGAAACATTTTAAAATTGCTAATGAAAAGTTAAAGGCCCATTACCGCCCATTACCCATCAGTTATCAGACAATAGCCTAGATTGCATTTTGGGTGATGTGCTGTCCACTCGGACTGTTCACGTGGATGTATCCAAAGCCTGCTCAAATGTGACTGGTTACTGTAATACCACTCGGATTACAAACTGACTACAACAGAAACCAGATGGCATCCAATCCCAAAATCATGTCCCTTGCCTGCTGCAGTCAGAGGCAGATATCTTATTAGGCAGGATGTCAGAGATAAACTGTGGACAATTGAACACGATTGGGATTGAAACACAGAACCTGCCAGCTGGAAGTGAAACACCCTTCCACTAAATAATGTGATACCGTGTGTCAGAGAGTGATGGCTGAATATCTCACCAATGATGCAATGATGATGCAGGTCTTCTGGTGACACAGCACACATGAGCTAGACAACCCTTACACCAGAGAGAGACAGAGAGAGAGAGAAAGAGAGAGAGAGAGTGAGCGCGAGAGAGAGACAGAGACAGACAGAGACAGAGAAGAAGCTGAGGGAGTGAGAAGAAGGAAAGAGAGAGAGCCAGAGAGATTGAGAGTGACAGAGAGAGAGAGGTTAAGAGAGGCCAGGTGATGACAGGTGACGTTATTGACAGGAGGTTGGAATGCAGAGATGGGAGGTATTGATTTTAATATTATTTTTAACACGTGTGTGATGACGTGTGTTGAATATAAAAAGATGTCTCACCTGAGTTTAGGACTTAGTATTCATATTTTAGTCTTTGTTTGGCTAAGTTCAGAGGCAGTTTAAGGCTCTTTGGTTGAAAGGAGAGCATCACGGCAAAAACCATGATGCTGCTAGTTGTTTCCGTGGTAACCGGGCACGGTAAGGCTGACAACAGGCGTGTCGCAGTGGTGATACGGCAGTCTGCAGCCACCTCGCCTGCATGGTGCCACTTGTCCTGTCAACAGCCTTTGTGTGTGTGTGAGTGTGTGTGTGTGTGTGTGTGTAGGGGAACATTGAAAATAGAAAATGGAAAATTCCCATGTGAAGTGCGTGATCAGTTGTGATTTGCATGGAGAGGGGATCAGTGGAGGTTGTGGAGGTTGTGTTTTGTGGGTGTTGAGGGTGGGGGGTCTGTGAAGGTGGTGGTGTGGACGGGAGGGTAGAGGGGGTGGTCTGGGTAGAGGGTCATGGTGAGGGTCATGGTGGAACAGAGGTGGAAGTGGAAGGTAGTTGGTGGTGGTGCTGGAGGTATGGTGGTGTGGAGGGGTGTGGGGTTGAAGGTGGCTGAGGAGGGCTGAGGGTGGAGGGGTATGTTTTGTGGGGGTGGAGGACAGAGACCAGTTGCTCCCGGTTGCCTGGACCAGGGCCCTCACCTCACTGTTCTCTTAAACCTTTTTTCCTGCGTTTTGCCCAACATTGACATCTAGAGCGCTACCTAACATCACAGCTAGGAGCCAGCTAAGTGCTAGCTAGGGCTAGCTGCAAGCAACTAGGACTTTCTAGAAACAGCTAGTACTAGCCATTGATGGCTAGAGACAGCTAGCACTAGCAAATGATAGCTAGAGACAGATAGGTGTTAGCTAGAGCTAGCTAGTGGCGGCTTAAGCTAATTAGGGCAAGCTATAAACCAGCTAGGTGCTAGCCAGGGCTAGCTTGGGGCCAAGTAGGGGTCAGCATGGACTAGTGCCCCCAACTTCCCTTCAGGTCAAGGTAGGGGTGTGGTTGTAGGGGGCACGCTGCAGAAGGTGTTTTTAGATGTGGATGTTGGTAGGCTAGTATTTGCGGTAGGTGTGTAGGTATGCATGTTGGTATGTTGATATGTGTTGGTGTATTTGCGCTTGTATTCAAGTTAGGAAGGTAGGGTGATCTGCATGTTGGTAGGTTGATGTGTTGTTGTGTAGGTGTGCAGTTTGTTGTGGAGGTGGGTAGGTTGCTGTGAAGGTAAGTGTTTGAAGGTTGATGTGTTTGTGGTGAGCCATGCATGTTTATTGTTCATGGTAACTCTGGGAACAAATGAGTAGATGGTGTCCACTGCGAGCTAAAATTAGCCTGGCTAGCTGTGCTTGTGTTGTGTGGGACAACTGGGCGAGGGCATGCCACTGCAGTCAGTCAGTTAGCACCTTTTAAGACCTTCACTGTAACAATGTCAACACTGATATCTAGACCTCACGTCAAGTTATGAATGTCAATCACGACCAAATCACTTAAGACACCTACAATGGTCAATAATGTGTTGTTTTGTTAATGTAGCGTAGACTGTCATTCCTTTTTTTCCTGATATATTTTTAATTGAAAGCACTATCCTGTTCATTCAACTGCGACAACCACATTTCCCTCCAGGGATGAGTAAAGCAACATATTATCTTATCTTGAATCCATATGTTGCCGAGCTATTTGACACAGATCACAAACTTCAAGGGAGGAAGGAGGTGTTGTAGGCCTACTGTGTTTTTACGATATATAGCAGACGGCAGGCAATTGAGGTTAAACAGCTAGGCTACCTTTCTCTCTCCCTCTCCCTCCTGGAGCATTATCATTACCTGGCCGGCTGGATAGACGACTATATAATAAGTGCTCACCTGCTGCCGGGCTTAAAGACAGGGTTTAGCCAGCTATGTTTCCGTCCGGGCCGAGCAGAAGGTGTTCAGAGGTGTTGTAACAGAAACATCCCCGGTGAGGAATTCCTCTGTGTTTTCATTTCGAGGCCCGCTGACACCAACGACATATGTCTGTCGCCCGGCCGTCAACCGATGGGGGGGAATAAATCTAGGCGCGCGGCTATCGATGAGACGCTGAAACCCAAACCGGTCAGCTGTAATGGCCCCGGCGGGTCCACCTAGGGGCCAGGGGGTCACATGTTTCAGGGTCCATGGCTAATTTGTGAGACAGATTTTGTGTTTTGCCATGCCCTGTGGAGGTCAAAGTGTTTGCGTGCTGTTTGTTTTCTGGGCGCAGAGACGCGTGATTGTTCAAGGAGCCGACGCCACGAGAGCTTCTGTAGCGACATAAAAGAGAGAAGGTGGTAATATGTATTAATGAAGACACGCTGCCCTCTGATTGGCCTTTTGCTCAGGGACGGGGGAGGTTGTTGACAGGATAGGTTAAGGTGGACTTGAGTCTAACGTGGAGAAATTATCATAACCATCTGGATGAGATGCCTGAAGAAGCGCCAGCTTGGATCACTTGCATTGAACACATATATATATATATATGTATATATTATTATGAATGCAATATATTCATATATTGCAATATATTCATATATTGCATTCCACTATTCTAGAAGAGAAGATGGGCTAACACACACCAATTTATCATTACATCATTACATTACATTCAAACATGCCTCTTTCTCTCTCTCTTAGTCTCTCTCTTAGTCCTTCTCCCTCTCTCTCTCTCTCTCTCTCTCGCTCCTCTCTCTCTCTCTCTCTCTCTCTCTCTCTCTCTCTCTCTCTCTTTCTCTCTCTCTCTCTATCTGTATCTCTCTTTACCATGGGGTGCTGTTCACTAGTGAGTTCTGCTGTCACCTGCTAAACATCTCTGTTGGATCTGGTCAGATCAGCGATCAGCTGGAGGTATCTGCAAGGTGGCAGTTGTAGTGTTTGTGTGTGTGTGTGTGTGTGTGTGTGTGTGTGTGTGTGTGTGTGTGTGTGTGTGGACCAAGGGGCCTGTATAGCCTCTATAAGGATTGCAGTGTAGGATGGGGGCGATCGGAAGGAGGGTGGGGGTGTGTTTGAGGCAGGGGGGGGCTAGTTCAAATTTATTGCCCTTGTCAGCTGTGTCAAATTTGGCAAGCTCAAATGGTCATCTTTACAAATGGCTGAGGGCTGTAGCTTCGGGTCAGCAGGCCCTGTGGTGTTCACTGAGAGCAGCCCAACCCAAACCAACCTCTCATCTAGAACCAACCTCGAATCGATCTAGAACCAATACACAACCTATATACAACTAATCCCCAATGAATCACCATCATCCAACCAACCGATGTATATATAACATATATAATAATAATCAATTGATCAGAAACACCAAACCATCCACAACCTCATCATGTCATGAATCACCACTACAGCAAGAGAGAATGTTATGTTATGTTCCAGATCATCGACCAACAACGTTCTCTGTTTGTCCCCATGGCAGTGGACCAAACTAGGGGTCCTTGATCACCCACCCGCCACCCCTCCACCCTCAACCCCTCAGCTCTCCACCACAGGTAGGACCAGAGCAGAGCAAGATCTTCTTCATCTTCGGAGGGCTCCAGTAAAAAGGGGAGACCACCCACTTTCTCCCCCGCATTGTCTCTATTTTTGCAGGGCCAGAGTGGAGTGACCAGTTGCTGTTTATGACTGAGCTCTTTTTTACGATGTGGCTGAAGCTGTCGAGGGACCACCAGTTCTCCTTTCACTGTCCGCCACGCGACGCTCTGGAGACACACAGAAACACGGACCTTGAAAATGATTAGTTCCGCTTCCGTGTATCCCACATAAGGGTTGTTTAAAGTGACAGAGACACAATTGAGATATATCATAAAAAGGAGTGTGTAAAAATGTATGTTTGTGTGCCATCTGAAACATGATGAGGTTAATAAAGTAATTTAATGATCAAATATGTTTAAATCCCAGTTAGTTGTGTCGCCAGGTCAACATAAACAAATATATATATTAATTATAGTAATAATAATAATATAGACCAGATGAATGGGTTACATCTCCCGGTTTCTAAATGTGTGTGTGTGTGTGGGGGGGGGGGGGGGGGTATGTGTGTGTGTGTGTGTGTGTGTGTGTGTGTATGATTGTGTGTGTGTGTAGGGGGGGGATATGTGTGTGTGTGTGTGTGTGTGTGTGTGTGGGTGTGTTTGTGCTTCTGTGCGTATGTGTATCTGTATATACTTGTGTATAACTACGTGTGAAGTGTGTATATGTGTGTGCAGGTGATCGGGGCTAGGTGGTTGCTGGGAGTTAGATGGGTGCTGGCTAGGTGGGTGCCTGTGTTAAGGCGATGGGACCAGGCTGGGTTTGGGGTCGGGGCTTCTGGGTGCTGTGCCACTAGGTGCTGTCCGCTGGGTCCTGGGTGCTGAGCGTTAGATACTTGGCGCTGGGTTGAATGCCACAGTGATGAGACCAGCTCCTGCAAGCGTCCCTCACCCCAGGGCCCCTCGCTCAGCTCCTATACTTGGAATCTGGTCATAAGAGCCAAACATCGTCCAGAGCACTGCCACCTCAGTCCAGCCCAGCGGGACTGACCTCCCTGAACCCACCAGTGGGATCAGAGAAACACACCTCTCACCGCCAAATGCTCACCGCTACCTGCTGACATTCATAATAGTGTTGCCGGTAGCTCCAATGACTCTTAATGTGAGGGAGAATCTTGTTGAGCCATGGGACTCTTATTGTGAAGGAATGTCTTATTGAGGGCAGGAGAATCAAGTATGGTATGGGTGATTGAGTCCCAGCCAAAAGGTTGTGGGTTCGACACCCAGTGTTCACCGTCTCCC
>NC_140275.1:12061557-12124949 GCF_964030765.1 Micromesistius poutassou | reverse complement strand
TCAGATCACAGCTCTGTACAGTGGGGCCAAAATAGATTTCCAAATTAAGAGCCCTCTCCCCTTTTTATAAGGACAACACAAGCTGCCTAGTCACGTCAGAGTGTCAACAATCACACAACATCACACGATACAGACAACATCAAATCAAACAACGCACAAACAAACAGAAATCACCCAACATGCAACATAATTTAAAGGCCTTCAAATCATACCACATACAAATAGTACAATACGTTGTATATATGTTCCGTTATGTCACAAAAATAACATATTTAATTTACCACATCACAAAACTGATCACATCACAAAAACACAGATCATCAAACCACCATATCACACTACCATACAACAGCCACATAGGCCTACATTTTATTTGAACCCTGCAGGTCCCGAGTGACCCCTGCTGGGACAACACAGCTCTCCGCCTTCCAGCGGCCGCCAGACCCCAACACACACATTAAATACCTCCTTATTAAAGAGTCGCGACAGACGGACGGAGCTCCGATGCACTTGGACCAGATAAAACTCACCAGTGGTATTAGCGCCGTCTAGGCCTAATGGGTGTTTAAATTAAACCCCCATTGGCTGGCCAGGAGATCATAAGAGTTCATTTGGTTTCCACGGGTAAAGAAATGTATTGACATCTATTTCTGGACTGATGCGAGATGCCTCTTGAAGGAACAATTTGCGGTACGTCATAGTTGACTGAGTGTCGCGCGGGGTTAGCATTCATGCCCTCATCATCGCTAATCCTCTCCCGTCATCGTTTGTCTCATCTACTGATGTATCGAGGATGTATCCCCCTGTGGTTCATTAAAAGTACTCAAACATTGTCTTAAGTTTTTACCCTGTTCTAATACATGTTTGTGCAAGTAAAAAACATAATATTTCTAAAAAATAACCTGAAGTAATATAGGAAACGATATGGTTGCATGATCGAAGTTACGGATTTAGAGCTATGTGTACAATGTGTTCTCCCATTCAGGCCCAAAACATTACCAACTGAAAAAAATCATCCTAGTTGAGAAATAAGAACTCAAATACATCAGTTAAACAAACGTTTTCAAATACGACAACATAAAGGCATAAATAAGACCTCGAAAACCACAAAAAATACCCCAGCTATCCTACCGGTAGATGTGGTTTTGTTTGTGTTGCTGGCGGTTGGTTTCTACCACTCTGGCGCCCTCTAGAGGCATGTCTCTGAAATGACGCCCGGTCAGGTGGTCACTCTGGCGCCCTCTAGAGGCATGTCTCTGAAATGACGCCCGGTCAGGTGGTCACTCTGGCGCCCTCTAGAGGCATGTATCTGAAATGACGCCCGGTCAGGTTTGTCACTCTGGCGCCCTCTAGAGGCATGTCTCTGAAATGACGCCCGGTCAGGCGGTCACTCTGGCGCCCTCTAGAGGCATGTCTCTGAAATGACGCCCGGTCAGGTGGTCAGTCAGCTGATTCCCCCACAACCAGGAAGAAGATTGCACTTTTTTCAGTGTTTGGAAAGAAAACCCACCAGGTCCTCGTAAAAATAAACATACAACTAGACACCTTGCGCTGTTATATCCATTCGTTTTTATGTTTTAATAAAAACGAACGAATATTAACACGCATTTAACATGTTTGGTGGCGCCGACGAAGAGGATGGAGATTTCCTGTCTCCTTCGGGGGGGTAAGTTTTCCATCTCAGGCAACAGACCCTCAGAGCTTGGATATTTCCAAAGTTGATATGGACTTTGGACCAGAACAGGGATATGTTACGGCGTCCCCAGCTCTTGATCAACACCACTGATCGATAAAACAACGTATAACGTTACTAACGTTACCCCTGCTTCGCTTGCTTCGACTTAACTGATTTGTCACATGTTTCCAACTACCACACACAACGGTAGTCACAGTCATAGCCTTAACTTTGCAAGAAACCTTTCCTTAGACCTTGTCAGTAAAGGTAGGGTAGGCCTACATATATAAACCTTCTGTCAATATTTAATGTATTCTGATATATTAGTCCCTGAACGGGTTATTATTAAAAGCCAACTTTCCATGGGCCGGCTAGGTGTCATGACCGATTCAGGGTTCAGATATGGGACAGCTCTTGCCAACAAGGTAGAAAGTCTCGGTTATGGCTTGACAAAGTTATCGGCCTGTCACCTATATTTCATCTCTCTTTCTTTCTTCCTTTCTTTCTTTATTCTCTCTCTCTCTCTCTCTCTCTCTCTCTCTCTCTCTCTCTCTCTCTCTCTCTCTCTCTAACAAATCCCCCTGAATCGAGTTATAGGCCTGGTTAGGGTTGTAGTCGGAGGAGGAGTGTGAGGGCTGCTAGGGTCACATGCTCCTAGTTAGGGAAAGGAGGCAGGGAGAGGGGGAAGCCCAGCTTCACTCTGCACTGGTCCGTGTGTTGTGAGAGGAGATACCTCAGTGCCACGCCTGGTTCTCCATGCGGTGTCATGCTGCTCAATCTTCCATCGAGGTGTGAGCTCCACTGGGGCCTAACAGGCACGGACGCTCACCCCGCTGTCGGACAGAGGGCGTTCGGCTAGAAAAGGTCTTGCATGGAGGGCTCACCCATGCAAGCAGACGGGCCTTCGTCACAGTCCATCTCCTCCTTCTCCTCCTCCTCCTCCTCATCCCCCCAGTTCTTCTCCGTTGGAGACCAAGGCCTGCTTGCGTTCACCATGTCAGTGGTGGGAGACATTGATGACTACTTGTGGAGGGAGTTCCAGGGGTTGGTATTATGTGGTTGAGTCCTCTTCGACACCGGCTGTTATCAGGACCGCTCCATGCGTTTCCGTCATGAGGGTTGTGTGAAAAACAGGCATAGCTTTGCCATTTCAATTGATTTTGGTCTGCGTTACCGACTATTGAAGGGGAGGAGGTACGGTGGAAGTAGGGTTTTCTGCAGCGCTGGTGAATGAAAGTGGTTATTGTGGTCGACTACTGTACCATAGCGTACTACTGCTATAGCGACAGCTGTAACCGTTCGACTTCCGTGCAAGATTAGAGGGAGTTAGGAAATGCCAAGGGTTGGAAAAACGGGAAAGATTTGAAATCCAAATTGGGATGCTGAGGATTTGAGTGAGCTGCTTTTCACACATGTGTGGTTCACTGTTTGCTTGTATGGGACATAATGAATATGTCTGTGTTCATTGTACATTGTACATGAATTTACCACAAATGGTTCGTCTTTCCACTTTGGAAGTCTTGCGCGGCTTGCCATACTTCAGGAGGGATTCCTGTTTCGAGACGACTGAACAGTTAGCAGGACTTAGCAACGACCCCAGGAATCAAAGGCGAAAGCTCGCACTTGAGACAAATGATCATAGCCATCCGGGTCGGTGGCTGTAGTGTTCTCAAGGCTCTGGGAGTGAGGATAAACACGGAGGACACCTGTCACTCGGTGACCGATGGGGTTCTTGAGATGGAAGAGTATGTGCTGAGTTCTTATTGTGGTTGTCTGGGCTCCACAGGGCCAAGCTGGCCTCCCTGTTCGGACTGGACCAGGCGTCCAGCCAAGGCAACGAGTCCTTCCAGTACACGGCTCCCAAGCAGCCCAAGAAGAACTCTGGAGCAGGTAAACAGCACCACGACTACACAACCACACAACCACCACTAGAACCACAACCACGGGCACCACCACATCCACCACTAGGACCACCACATCCACAACCACCACATCCAAAACCACTATATCGACAACCTCCACAACTACCACATCCACAGTCTTACTGCATTTAAGGAGCAACAATCAGTATGACAAACACAACCTTTTGGTGTTACAATAATTGTACGTGAAACATACACACTATTAAAATGCTAAATTAAATGAAATATTTCTTATTGTTGTTACCTAACCCTCACACGTGGTGATGCAGGATCTTGTGATGATGTTTGCATTGCTATGAAAATAACCTATTCAGTCCACTAATGGCCCATGAATGTGGAAATAGATTGGGATGAAATCTGTGTACACAAATTCACATTCCACAAGCACAGCTTAATCCGGAATGAGGAGCCATTGCGAGTCCACCATGGGCAAGAGCACGTTACCTTGTTAGTAATGTCCCCTCATACGTCATAGCTCCACGGATGGTGGAGATAAGGACTGAGGTCCGAACCTCGGGACCTCATAGCTGGCTAAAGCCTAGCCCTACATCGCCAGACGAATTGTAAAATGCAATTAGTGTGGATCATCTCCATTTATTTTCAATTTCCATGGGCCCAGACCAAAATACCTCTGGACGCAAGGCCTACAACCAATCAAAGCATCGAAACGGGGGGTGCAGCACTGAGTGATGGCTTTTGTAAACAGACAACATGCTTGCAGCAGAGACATCTTTCTTCTCAACAAAAGTTTTAAGTGCAGTCATTTGTTCTTCTTTTAGTGAAAATATGCTGTCCATTTAGTTTAATACTGTCTTGATAGCAAAATCAACATTGTGTACTTCCTCAGCTGTCTTTGTTGTTGAAAATGTCTCTATGGCTCTCCTCTGCACCGTCATCATATTTATCCCGCCTCCCGGGTTGTGATTGGTCGGTCTGTCTCATTTTGTATGGGAGGCGAGCCAGACCTTATCTGCAGAGCAAATGAAACATGAAATTGGTCTAGTTCCATGGCTAGCTATGGCCATGGTGCACATTAATACGTCACTAATGGCAAATATGCTTGGAATTCCAGGCTTCCTTATCAGTACAAAACTGAAATGGATAAATAAAATGTATATTTAAATTAAATGAAAGTTTCTGTATTCACTCGGTGCCGATCCAAGATGATTCCTTCAGTAGCAGTGGAACCGTAATGATCTCGGATACAGTGACAATGTGGACCAGAAACGGGACAGTTCTGGTGCTGGTTTTGCCGTTGTTAAAAACCAACTGAACCGGAGCCCCTCCTTCTCCTTTTCCAGGTCTGGCAGGCCAGAAACAGGCTCCACCCCTGGGCGCGCCAGCGGTCCTGCTTGCCACGGCAGTCCAAGCCTTCAGATAGTAAGCAGCCTGTCTCTCTAAGAACCCTCCGTTCTGTCTGTAGAACATGGATCACAGGGCCAACTTGTAAAATAAAACTTGAATGCTATTGAGAGAGATGAGAGCAGAGATGAGAATAAAACTATAATGATTTATTACAAAGAATCGTGAATGAAGTTCAGAATAGGAACTCTTCAGGTTCTTTAGTCGTAACCGGAATGTGAATGTCATGCATCCTTGTGTTGCAAATTGCAACAGACCGTACATAAACAGGGAAACTATGTCAACATCCCTTGTATTCTGTTTTGCCCAGTAATATAATTATATCTCCAGTATTCTCTGTCTTGACCAGTATGAACGGACATAAACACAGGAACTCTATATATATTTGTATTGTCTGTCCCAGTGTAACAGTATGTGAACAGAGAAACCATATGAATATCCCTTGTATTCTCCTTCCCAGTATAAATGGACAGTACGCAAACCAGGGCAAACTGGGAGCTGCTGTCCTGGGGAATCACTCATCGAAGGAGGTGAGATGTCCACTCAGAGTCAGGCCTTTCAGATCCTCAGGTGTTCCTCATTAACATGTTGTAAAGCTCTCTCTCTCTTTGTGTAAAGTAAATCTCTCTCGCTCTCTATGTATTGAAATCTCACCTGCAGCACAAACTCCTGCTGTACCTGAGCCAGCAGAAGCAGGTGGCGGCAGCCACCATCCATGCGAGTTTCGTCTTTACGGTAAGTTCTGGTGTACACATCAAATACATTAACCCGCGCCCACGCCAAACCCAGAAACAGTGGTGTGGATTTTAGTGGTATTCGCAACAATGCAATACACTCAATAAAGACAACAATAAAGCTTTTTTTTTCTTCCTCCCTACCCATCTCCATCTGTCTCTCTCTCTCCCTCTCTCAATATCTATATATATGGCTCTTTCTCGTTGTTATGTCTTTCTTTCTCTCTCTACGTCTTCCTCCTCATCTCTCTTTCTTAGGTCCAGCCAAACAACTACTGCACGTTCTATGACGACCAGCGTACCAACTGGTCGTTGATGTTCGATACGGAGAAAATAGCGTCCGACTTCTGCAAGGAGGTACGTTCTCATGGATGGCCTACACAGCTAGTTAAAGGATGTTATCAGATAGTCTTGAAATACTTGAAAGATAAGAGATACTCATGGATGAAACTTGAAACATAATTTGAGTGTGGCTAAAAGCTGCAGGTCTAATAGGTTAATTAGAACTCAATATTCCATCCAATTGTGCTTAAGGGATGTCACTTGAGTAGCAGTATGTTTGAAACGATCTGAGGGAAATCATTTTTTTTCCAATAACATGCTTTGCTTGTTTCAGTCTAATACACACTCAAAACAAGCGTAGAGTTGATGTTTTAATGAGAAGAGTCACAAGATTCGAGATGCAGCCCAGAAGTCTTCATCCAGAAAGCTGTAAGCTTTATTTTTATTATTATTACCATTTTTATTGACCATTATGATGTTGCTGCAGGTGTGTCTGGCCAAGGTGAACAGTGCCCCCACCATGGAGGGGGTGGTGGTGCAGGAGCTGGGCCTGGGGGAGGGGCCTGCAGTGGAAGCGGGAGACTCCCTTGAGGTGGCCTACACCGGCTGGCTGCTCCAGAACCACGTCCTGGGTCAGGTAGGCTACCACTAGCACCTTCACCCAGAACCACGTCCTGGGTCAGGTAGGCTACCACTAGCACCTTCACCCAGAACCACGTCCTGGGTCAGGTAGGCTCCCACTAGCACCTTCACCCAGAACCACGTCCTGGGTCAGGTAGGCTACCCCTAGCACCTTCACCCAGAACCACGTCCTGGGTCAGGTAGGCTACCACTAGCACCTCCACCCAGAACTGACCCAGGATGCGGGATCTGTAGTGACCGCCGGTTCAATGCTGACCTGCGATCCTATGCTACATGTCATTCACATTCTCTTTCTACTCACGCTTCTGTCATTTTATGATGAAGAGTTTGAATAAGAGTTTATTTATAGTTAGTTCTTTCCTTCAACGACATCACATGACACCCTATCAACCAATCACAACGAGGTGTGTCTGTGCTGCAGGTGTTTGACTCCAACGTGAACAAGGACAAGCTGCTGAGGATGAAGCTGGGATCTGGGAGGGTGATCAAAGTGAGTCCCTCACGTTCACCTCAACGTCCCGCCCTTCAAGGTGTTGGCTAATGTTGTTTTTGTTTGTTGATGTTAACTGTTTTTGTTTGTTTGTTTGTTTGTTTCTTTCTCATCCTCAGGGTTGGGAGGAGGGCATGGTGGGGATGAAGAAGAGTGGGCGTCGCCTGATGGTGATCCCGCCCACTTTGGCCTATGGCTCCAAGGGATTGGCTGGTCGCATCCCGGCCGACAGCACACTGGTGTTCGAGGTGGAGCTTCGACGGGTGCGGAAATACGGTCCACTATCACGCTATACTCATGTTAACCTGCTAGACGTGTTTGTTCTTTCTTTTCTATGGACTGTTTACTTTCTATGTAACTTATGTTGGTTACCACCAGGTAAGCACGTTTGAGGTGATTTAGAGTCGGTCCATGTTACCACATTCTCCTCATTGTAAAAAAAAAAAAAGGTGAAATTATAGCAAAACAACATTAACATAACTTGCATCAGATATATGCCGGTAAAGTAAAATTTCTTTAGATTTGTAATTGTTTTACCAAAACATGTTCTCACGGTCTGGTTCTCTGGGTCCCCAGGTTAAGCTAGCCAGGGACGGCGGGTTGGACCTGACCAGCACCGCCCCTTCCCCTGCCCCCTCGCTGACCCCTTCACCAGCCCCCAGCGTGGAGACCCTGACCGATAGCCTGGCACCCACAACCAGCTCCGGCCCAGGAAGACCTGGGTAAGGGGGAGGGCGGACAGAAGGCCGAGAGCTAGCGCCCGAGAGCTAACGGCTAACTCTCATGTCCGGAGATTATTTTTGTGTTTGTGGTGTAGTGGAAAGCTTTGTTGTTGCTTGGTTTGAGTAACTGCAGTATGTGTGAGAGGGAACGTGGGTTGGAATTATTTGGGTCTAATGGTGTTTGACACCCTATTATTAACTTACATTTCTGTATCTGAATTCACTCTAAGTGTATATTCAATTATTAAATAGTAATTTATAGTTAATTTCACTGTAAGTCATTTTTTGTTATATTTTGATTTATTTAGAGAACCTCCTCTGCGTGCCAAGTCCAACTCCCTCAGTGAACAGCTGGCGGTAAGCGTCCATACTTTATATATTGCTTCTTATATACAATATTATATATATTTTTTATTAATCACTGTTGGAATAAGTGGCTTTATAAATATTGCTCATTCACCCTTTTCTGTTTCTTTTTTTGTCTTGCAGAATCCCGACACAGCCAAAGCGAAGCTCATCTCTCGCATGGCGAAGATGGGCCAGCCCATGTTGCCGTTCCTAGCGGGGGGGTCCGGGCAGCCAGAGTCCAGCGACTCAGAGCTGGAGGTGAGCAGAGAAAAGCTTCTATTAACAGACCTTTTGGAGTCAGAGCGGACCGCGACATGAATGGACAAAGACAAGACCTTATCATTTGTTTGTTTATCATTCTTTTTATCAAAAGTATATCTATTTTTGTAAGGGGTTTTGTGCCTTTTTACGGACATGCTAGCAAAGACAGACAAGTGCTCTGAAAGAGAGAGAGAGAGTGTGTGTGTGTTAGGCAAGGTTAGTTTATTTATACAGCCCTGTGCTCACACGAGGCCATTCATAGTGCTTAACTTAGGACAATCATGAAACGACAATCATTGTGTTCTCCCTTGCAGGACTCCGGTGTGTCCAGGGGGAAGGAGAGAGGAGAAGTATCAGCTCCCGTTCAGATCACCTCCAACCCACCCACCGCCACACAAGGTCTGATCCTCAGGACACACACGCATATACACATGCACGCACACGCACTTTGCTAATCGCAAACTTTCAAAAAGCTTGTTTTTTCAAAATGAATAATTAATTAATTAATTTTGATATCATATTTCATGGACTTTAACCTCTTTGGATGAACTCATCACCTCATGTGAATGCACTGTAAGGGTTGTAATCGTGTGTGTGTTATTTTTGCCACCACCAGTGCATCCTCATCCTCACATGGCGCAGCATTCTGCCTTAATGCCCGTCGCCCCGCAGCATGCTGGGATACCAGGCTCAGGACTCGCCTTCCAGGTACCTCACTCACTCCCTCCCTCTCACTCCCTCCTTCCCTTCCTCACTCGCTGTGTGTGTGTGTGTGTGTGTGTGTGTGTGTGTGTGTGTGTGTGTGTGTGTGTGTGTGTGTGTGCCATCTATTCATACAGTGTTTCCCTGACCTCTTCTTGCCCTGTGCAGCCCTACCCGTACAGCAGCCAAACCGCTGTGGCGTCCGCACAGCTCCAGCCCTTGGGCCCCATGGGCCCCGTGTACCCTGCCCAGAGTGTCTCCTACATGGGTAAGTCCTGCCGCCCCACCCCGTCCCTGCCCCTGGATGGACCAGAATAGTGGTGCATGCCTCTTTCTAAGTAAATGATAAACAGACAATAGACTCATTTAAGTATTGTTTTATTTACTACTCTTTACTATTGAATTATTTCGGAGATGCTTATATCCAAAGCAATTTATAGTGGTGTGTGTGTGTGTGTGTGTGTGTGTGTGTGTGTGTGTGTGTGTGTGTGTGTGTGTGTGTGTGTGTGTGTGTGTGTGTGTGTGTGTGTGTGTGTGTGTGTGTGTGTGTGTGTGTGAGTGAGCTTTCGCTCTGGACACCCTAACCACTCGATTATCCTAGAGTCCCCAAAGGGGGGACCGCATGCAGACAATAGAATAATCTTTGTATTATCACCCTACCTAGGCTCTGGTGATGTCACTTCCTTCCTGATGACAGAGGCCCGGCAGCACAACACTGAGATCAGATTGGCCGTCGGTAAAGTCGCCGATAAAGTTGACCAGCTGAGCTCAAAGGTTTCATTCAGTTCCTTATTAAAGCATGAACACGTAACATGAACCGGAAACAAACAGTGAACAGAACGTGAGTTTCATGTTAACGTTCTCCCTGTGCCAGATGGAGGAGCTCAATCGGCAGGGCAGTCTGTCAACGGGCCTCTCCAACGCCTCAATGGAAACCTCCATGATCATGCACAGCATCCAGAGACTCGTTCAGGTGCCCTGCTGCATCCCTACCTAGCATTCTGTATCCCAACAACCACCATTCTGTTGCATTTTGTAGCCTGCTGTAGTAGCATTCTCTAGCATGCTGCAACAAACGGTAGCACTGTATACATGCTGGTCTTTACAGGTCTATGCCGTTCTTTAAAGGTCTTTACTACTCTTTGACCGGTCTTGAGTGGTCTTTATTGTTCTTTACAAGTCTTTACTGGTCTATGTTTGTGGCAGGAAAACGAGTGTTTGAAGAAGGAGGTGTTTGAGAAGAGCTCCCGCATTGAGGAGCAGAACCGAAAGATCGGGGATCTCATCAACCAGAACCAAAAGTGAGCTGTTTTTTAAAGTACCTCATAGTACCTCAGTACAAATATTACCGCATTTTCTACTTTTAAGTCAACTCTGTATTTTTCTCTATAACGATGCTTCATACAACACCATTCTTAGAGACCAGAGACTTACAGTGAGTTCAGGTACATGTCATTCAGGAGCAAAGAGAAGTTAGTGGCCGTCTTGCGCTAGGATGTTTACAGGACGACTATGGACACTGGAGATTAAATGGACAAGTGTCTGTACCGCTGTGTTTAGACACGTGGAGCAAAGCAACCTTCTGATGGAGCAGAGGAGCGACTCCCTGAAGACCTCCAGCCAACAGAGCCACACACGCCTTCTGGAGGCGGAGAAAGAAAAGGTGCGTGCTCATTGGTCCATGGTGACGTCACATGATTTGGCAGTCACAGTGTCCTTGTTCAAGGGATCCAGATGTTGTTGTCTATTGGTATGATATTTAGGATGGATATTGAAGAACAGAATATCCCGATTATTATTTACTATGACTATTTTAGTGATTTAAGACTTTTGCTGGTGCAAATTTCAGTGAATATATTTTTTTAGATGTCATTAATGAGCAGATAGGGGTTAGGGCATCGTGCTTGATAACCTATAGATAGATTTCTAAACATTGGGGGCTAAAACCCAATATCTTTCTGGATGCTATTACACAAAGAAACAATAAGGACATTTATTGAAAGCAAAACATTCAACATTTCACACAGAAGACAATCAAATTATTGTATAACTTATAGACTTAACCTTCCAGAAGCCAATCAATGCTCTAGTGTCACTCATTTAGCATCCCAGTCATCCGAATGGAATGTCCCACTGTTAGACACACACAACGATTCAAGTTCACCCCTAGATGTATCACTGGCTTTCTTCATGATTGCACAACACTATAGAGTGGCCGGTATTGAAGTATTTCCCAGCTGTCCGATGGTGGCTAGGATGAGGAGGAGCAATGGGAGTGTTTGGGTGTTTGTCTGTAACTTTCTTAAGCTCTTCCAACTAAACGTTTAACCTGCTTATGCTTTCTGAACCCTCCCTGGCTGACTACTGTCCATTGCTAACGGCTCTGTCTTCCCAGCATGCTCTCCTTCAAGACCTAGGTCCTTGCCAGGTGAGACTGGTTTCCTCAATCTATCAACCACTCTCACTCTCTACCTATATCTCTCTCTAGCTCTATCCCCCTCTCTTTTTTATCTCTTACTCTATTTCTCTATCGCAATCTTTCTTTCTCTCGATCTCTCCCTAACTCTATTTCTCTCTTTTTCTCCCCATCTACTTATCTCCCTTTGCTAATATCTCTACCTCTCTATCTTTCCTGGTTCAACTGCTCACGGGACCATTAACCCAACTCACCTTTCTCTTTCTCTCCCTCTTCCTCTCTTTTATCATTATTTTCATCCATCTCTCCTTCCACCCTTGCCCCGTCCTTCTTTTGTTCCCCCCATCCCTCATCCCTCTCGTCCTCCTCCCATCCCATCAGGGTAGCTCTCCCTGAGCCATGTAGCGCTATCATCACAACTAGCATCAGGCTACCATCGCTCTAGTACCATCACCACCGTACTCACAGAGAGGCCAGTGTTGTCTCTCTGTCCTCTGCTTGTCATGTTCAGATGCCGGACTGTTACTGTAAGAGCTGCTCCTTCCCGGCCCCCTCACCCCTCCCTCTCTCCCCCACTCTCCCTTCTGCCCCGCCCCCTACAGGTGCGTCTCACAGAGGACCTAGCGTCCTCCGTTACCCGTGCGGCTCAGCTCCAGCTGGACGCAGCCTCCAGCCAGCAGAGGGCGACAGACCTGCAGATCAAACTGTCTGCGGCCCTGCAGGAGGGGGTCAGCCAAGGGGAGCGCATCAGCGCCATGGAGAACCAACTAGAAGGTTGGATGTGACCTGTCTGTCACTCTGTCCCTCTGTCTTTTTAGCCGGCTGGTCGTCTCAGTCTCTCTCACTTTTTCGTATGTCTCTTGTTCTGTCTGTCTGTCTTTCTCTCTGTCTGTCTCTCCCTGTATTGTCTGTCTGTTTGGCTGGCTGGTCCTCTCAGTATTCTCGTATGTCGCTCATTCCGGTGGTCAGGCTCTATCTACTTCGGCTGTCTCTCTATCAGTCCTTGTATATCTCTTGGTCAGCTGTACATCTCCTTCTCTCTTCATCAGTTTTATTTAGATTAAGAGAGATTCTGAAAAGTACTTTCACTTTGATGAGTTGCATGGGGAAGAAAGCTTGTGTTGCATTGGTCCACCTGGTTGTTTTGTAGCCGTCAGTGTAAACAGATGATTGAATTACACGATCATGCTGACCTCACTACCTTGTGAGTCTCATCAGGTCACTTATATGTGCTGAATGCTTTTGGCTGTCCAGTGGCACAAAACACAGAGCTATGTGTTTAAATTTTGAAAACACACTCACAAGACAAGACCTGCTGAGGTCATCAGACCACGGACTAGTCCAGACACAGTCAGTCTCCTAAAGTTAATGTATTGTTGTCGGTCTATATAGCCTACTTACCATATGGGTTATTATGTCATTCTTTGTCTGTATAATGTCATACTTTTCTGTGCATATGTCACCTATAGCACTGCTAGTTATTCTGCAAAGCTAGGGGAACCCACCACTAGCTGTACAGCTAAGTGGGCTAAGCAAAGCTAGGATTGCTGGGCTGGTTGACCATTTGTGCTAGTAGGCTAGAAGGTTCAGGACTTTACCATTGTACCATTTCCCCCCCCCACCCCCCCCCAGAGCTGAAGGAGAACGTAGCATCGCTCCAGACTCAGTACCGTGCGGAGAAGCAGAGACGTAAGGAGGTGGAGCAGGCCCTGGGAGAAGTCAAGGAGGAGCTGCAGGATGCTAGGGGTGACAAGGAGAACCTGGACAAGGTGGGCATCTTCAACGTCATCCGCATATATATATATCATATAAACCTATATTATATCATATTATAGTGTAGTGTAAAGTACAGCTATCTTTATTATTCCCGAAGGTGCCATGGATATTGCAGCAAGCGTAACAAAAAGGAACACAAACATATAAAAAAAAATGCATGAATTTAGAATCATATATATATATCATACTGTAGGATAAAGGGGCTTCATTCTTAAATTATATTATCATATAGGATCATCATCTGATCCGATTTCGTATACTATATCATCATCGTGTATTCTATATCTGCTGTCTGCTGCATTCCCCCCCCCCCCCCCTTCTCTTCCTCAGACTCTGGCGGACAGGAAGAGGAAGTGGCAGGCAGAGCGGCTGCGGCGGGATGAGGAGGTGGAGGAGGTGCGGAGGAGCAGCCAGGAGGAGGCGGACGGCCTGAGGGCTCAGCTCCGCAAGGCCAGGAGCAGCCAGGACGGAGCCGCCTCGGAACAGGTAGGGTCACATGACCCCGCTCACATGACCACCGGCTCGACCGCACAGTGGAACTGGTAGCCACATGACCACCCACGCCACCCCCCCACTGCACGGTGGAAAAGGTTCATGATGCAGCGATTTCCGCTCTGGATTCACTCGTCGGTTGATGTACTTCTATGGTTGTGAGACGTGTGTGTACATGTTAAGGAGGCATGCAGGTGTTGCTGTAGTGTCAAGTCCAGCCTCATTGATCGTGTGTGTGTGTGTGTGTGTGTGTGTGTGTGTGTGTGTGTGTGTGTGTGTGTGTGTGTGTGTGTGTGTGTGTGTGTGTGTGTGTGTGTGTGTGTGTGTGTATACACTGTGTATATTTCTAAATGATGTGTGTGTGTGTGTGTATATTTATAAATATATATATGTGTGTGTGTGTGTCAGCTGTCCCAGCTGCAGGCAGAGCTGGAGGAGGAGTGGCGGGGCAGGAGTGAGAAGGCGGTTGCTGCAAGCAGGGAGCAGCACAGCCGGGAGGTGTCAGAGCTGTCGGAGCAGAGAGAGGCTCTGGAGCAGAGGGTGGGCCAGCTACAGGGCAAGGTACTAATCCCGGCAGGGATGGATTAATGATCAGGGATCGAGAGGTGATTGAATATTGAATTGTCTCCCAACTCAGACTTGAGGTTCATACCTAAACTAGGAAGGCAGACATGCTCAGAACTGGGTCTATCTTTTAGATTTTGCTGGAAGCGGCTCGTAAGCACATAATTGGCGGACACAAACTCGGCCGGCAGTAGTATAATATGAAAAGGCTTTTCAAATAAAAAAGAAAATGTTTGAAATCAACACCCCTTAGAATGACCACTGTAGAAATACAGTTATTAAAATCCCCTTCTGAAAGCTTCATCCCCTCGCTCAAATGACTTTTCGTCTTTAGAATATCTCGGTAAATCAACAGAAAACAATGTGTGACTCGTCTCCCCCCAGAAGATGTGATTGCATGTGTGATTCATCAATTGAGACACAACATTTCTTAGGGGAGGATATACACCTGCATAAATGTCATTATAAATCAGGTTTCACCCCCTCTGAGTTTTACATGTCTGAATATTCTTCTTAACCGGTTCATTTTCCATCTGCCGATGTTTTCATTGTTAAATGAAATGTAACTCCCACAGCCCTTACTAACTGGTTATACAGAACACATTTTTGCTAACTAACTGCATGCCGGTCTCTCTCCCTGTCTTTCTATCTGCCTATTAATTAGTTAATTAATATCTGCAATCTGTCTCCCTGCCTGTCTGTCTCCCTGTCGACCCGCCCCCTCCCTGTCTGGTGGCTCCCCAGCTAGCATCGTTGAAGCAGGCCAGGGATGCAGAGCAGATGGATTCACAGCAGCAGGACCACAGCCAGGCGCTGCAAAACCTGCAAGGGAAGGTAACAGCATCTTCTCAACACTTTGTCTTTAATCACAACCCCAAATACAACCTCAGCTATCTAGATAGACACACACCTTTGATCACGACCCCAAAAACTACGTCATATCAAACTTTCTCCTGTTTCAACATAGTTCGACAGTTTGCCATTTTTTTTTGCCATAAAAGGAGGTTGCTTTTTCCCTGTGGTCAATTTCCGACTTGGGCCCATTCTCCTGTTGTGGTCAAGCCCTTTTTATAGAGTATGTTTACATGCACAGGGACAACTGGTAAGGCAGAGTAACCAGGTTATAGTCATTAGCATACTAATTATCGCATTGACATGGCCTCTTACGGTAACCCCGGTTGCGGTCAGTTGAAATAGGGACAGGCATGCTAAATCCTACCTTAGAATTTGACGAGGACGGGGTTACGGGACATGTGAATGACATGACAGTGCTGTCTGTTGTGGTGGTGGGGGTCAGTACGCAGCATTGGAGCAGCGGTCTGCGGCGGCGAGGGAGACGCTGCAGGGGAGAGTCTCTGAGCTGGAGGGGAAGATGGAGGAGCAGGGAGCGGTGGATACAGCAGGAGAGGTCAGCTCTCTCTCTCTCTCTCACTCTATCTCTCTGTCCCTCTCTCTTTCTCGCTCTCTTTCTCTCTCTCTTCTCTCTGTTTTACTCTTTGTATTTTTAGGGTTATAATCAATAATTCGAAGCACTTTTGTTCTCCATTATAAAAACACACAGGCTTATTGTGTTAGAAAATGTAGCTGGGCCTTGGTCAGGCGGACCTAATTCATTCTGCCATTTTAGATGGATCATAACAAGCTTGTTATTGTACATAATAACCTTGCTGTGTCTGGTGTGGGTTCACAAGAACACACATTGACGCACACGTATAGATCGGCACATGCACACGCGTCATACAAACACAACCTGTGTAGACGGAAAGACAGACTCACACCGTGTCTGAGCCTTATTAAGTGATGAACGGAGGGTGAACCCTGTGTGTGTTGGTGTGTTGATGTCCAGGTGAAGCGGGTGATGAACGGGGTCTTCCAGTCCTTGAGGGGTCAGTTCCAGGTGGAGCAGTCCTACTCCGGCCAGGTCGTACTGGGCCTCATCGTTTCCACCATCAAGGTACCACGCTCTTAGATCACTCATTGCATGAAATTTAATCACAGTCTTCACAGTCTTCTTTCAAGTTAGCGTTAGTTAGAATGCATAATATCATTACGTTTTTTGTTTTTACTTTTGATTTTTGTACCTGTATTAAAATGTCGGCCAGCCAAAATATACTGGGTTTGATCCCCAATGTCAGCTGCCTGACCTGTAGACATCCTTGAGTGTGACTCGCTGTGTGATGTTGTTTCTAGAACGTCACTCTCCAGCTTCTCAGCGGCTCGGAGACACAAACGGTTAAACGTGACCCGCGGGAGGAGGAAGACAACGAGGAGGAGGAGGAGGAGGAAGAAGAAGAAGAACAGGAAGAGGAAGAAGAAGAGAAGACGGAGGACAATGAACGTGATGTAAGGCAGAGAGACGCCGCTCCGCTGGTAAACGGCGAGAAAGAAACGGGGGACGTGGAAGGAGAGGCGGCGCAGGTAGTGCAGAACGGCGACGCGGGAACGGAAGCGAACGCATCCGTGTCGGCGGAGGTGGTCGTCGCCGTGGAGACTGAAGTCGCTCTGAGCCTGGCGGCGGTTGTGGTGGGAGAGGAGGAGAAGCCGCCGGGAGCATCTGAGGTGGAGCCAAGGGGGGCGTCTGAGGTGGAGCCACTGGGGGCGTCTGAGGTGGGGCCGGGGGCCTCTGAGGTGGAGCCCACGGCGGTCCCTTTGACCGGCGCTCCTGCAGACAGACGGGACGTGATGGCGACGACCCAGGGGGAACCGGAGCGAGGACGCTCCACAACCGACGCCGATCTGGATCCAAGCCCCGCCCCCCAGCAGACGGGCGCGCCCGCCGGCCACTCGGAGACTGAAGGGAGCTCCGGGGGTCCCGGAGTCAGCCAACTAGGCGGCGAGGTCATCGCACCCGCCCCCCTCCTGGGAGGAGGCGGAGCCAGCGTGGACACAGAGGAGCCTCTGGGTGCCGTCGGCGTGACGATCGAGGAGCGGACCGGCCCTCCCAAGCACCCCCCACCCCCGCCAAATTCCCACCAGGACGGCACGAGGTAGGACTTTTAGTTTGAAAATCGACTGACAATCGTCTTGTCAGTCGCCCTCCCTCTTACAAGGCATGCTTATCTTGCAATAATTACGGCTCACTTAATTTTAAGCTGACCATCCCTCCCTTGTATATACATATATACACGTGTGTATGTGTATGTATATATTATGTATATGTGTGTATGTGTATATATGTATATATATACTGCATATATAATCTCATACCTCTGTCTAATTGGTCACTCTCTCACCCTTCCCTCACCCCTCCTTCCCTCTCATTGCTTCTCCACCCCTCCACTCTCAACCGTGCGCCAAATCCCACGCGTGTCACACTCACACACACACACACACACACACACACACACACACACACACACACACATACACACACGCACCACACGCACACCCCTGTCCCTCCACCACCTCAGTCGGTCCGGGGGTCTCGGTGAGGAGCAGGAAGAGAAGGAGCAGGAAGTTGAAGAGGAGTTTTTCCAGAGCACACTAGCGGCCAAACCGTCGCAGCCTCCGCCCAACCACCCAGAGGAGGAGGAAGAGGAGGAGGAGGAGATGGTAAGGAACGATCTGTAGAGCTCAGTAGATCTCTCAGATTACACACAGCACCAAACCCCCCCTGCCCCCCACCCTCCCTCCTCCCTGCTTCTAACTTGTGTTTTGTTATGTGTATAAGTTGCAATGTATCATTGTTGAGCACCATAGCTGCACCATTGTCTGCAATAGCGTATTTATTGTGCTACTCTCTTAGAATTGTATTTTTCTCTTTGTGCATCATCGTGTGTGTTCTCGTGTTCCCTTGTCGTGGTTTCCCAACGTGTTTTCTCTCCAGAGTCTGAAGGGCCGGCCGCCCCCAACGCCGCTGTTTGGCGAGGACGACGACGACGCAGACGACCTGGACTGGCTGAGTTGAGGCCGTGCCCAGCGGAGGGTCGTGGTGTTTTTTTATTGGAACGTTTTGATTTTAAATGTTCTTGCGTGCGAGAGGAGTATCTCTTCGGGACTAAAGAACAGTGCCTCGCGATGGAGGAGGAGTAGACTGGAAATGAACAAGCGTCAGTGGTTCTCCAACTGACCGATTTCTGTTGAATGTGTCGAGTCTTTGAATGTGTTTATTTTCGTTTGATTTTTTTATTTTATAATTATACTGTAGCTGACCACTTAATGATTCAGAGGCCTCTTCGGTCGGTGAGATCCGAATGAAATGTTTAATTTTCTGCTTTGTGACTTCTAATCTACTTTTTAGCTGTCTGTTTTAATTATTCCTCATCAAAAACCCAATCTCTGAAATAAACAACATTGAACCTGAGATATCTGTTGGTGTTTTTGTGGTGTGGGTTACATACACGAGAACATTCCTGTGAACATTTTAGTCATAGGCAAAATTTTCACCATGAAACATGGACCACATTCATGAAACTAAGGACTTTATTAATTTTTTTTTCCATTAAATATATTTTATATTTAGATGAATGAATTGAAATGTCCGTGTAATGCTGAACATCACCTTAAAATCACCTTGTAATAAATGTATACATGTTTAACAGCAGGGGGCGACAAAAGCCTTCCCAAAGCGTGCATGTTGCCTAGCAACGAGACTGTTGAAACCCTATGGTTGGATCACTTCAAATTGACGTCAGCCAGAGCAGATTTATGTAGCTAAAAGTTAGTTAAACGTCGCAGCGAACAGTTGGCCCTAAACTTTAACGTGACATTTAAGGTAGGTGTCATCACTAAATGCGCTGTAAAATGCTTAGTTACGACCTATCCTTTTATAGGCTACTTCTAATTGTAGACCTACTAAATAAGAATTACAGCATGTCATTACATGTCTTAAACAGCAAACGACGAAAGATGTTGCTGAACGCCGCTACCGCTATCTACACAGTGTCATATCAAAGCTGAGCTAACCCAAAGCATCGCCTGTCCGCGGCCGCCCTTTGCGCGCGCTGAGTATGGCGCATGTTGTGGACGAGGCGCGCTGTTTCCGCTCAGTGTGCGCGCACCCCTGCTGCTGGGAGCGCGAACGGCGCGTCCGGAGAGGCCCTGCGCGTCGCGCGGTGGCGCCGCTCTCCCACAGGGGAAAAAAGGAATGTTTGGAAGGCAAGTCGGGCCCATAATGATGCATTTTATAACTTACACCCGTGGGGTGGCTCAAACGACGCTCATAACTACACGGGGTTAATTATATGCATGTGTAGACAGGTTTGTGATTGGCTGGGCAGGATTCTGATTATGAGACACCACCTCTAGAAATGTATATTTTCCTAATGGTTTACGTAGTGGCGTTTACATTTGTAAACACCAAACTACAGGTGTGTGTGTGTGTGTGTGTGTGTGTGTGTGTGTGTGTGTGTGTGTGTGTTCTTCTTACTCCCAACCCTAATAAAATATATATTTTTTGTCACAACGTTTTCAATGTTTTTGAATATTAACTTTGGTTTTCAACCTAGTAATAGGCTTAATACGCTTATCTTACATTATAGTACATTATCATTGTGATGAGGATGAGGATGATGATGATGATGATGATGATGATAAGCATAATGAATCATTTTGTTTCAGAGGACAGTGTGGCGACCCTGAGTGTGGTCGATGTGTCCGAGTGGGCCAGTGGACCGGAGGTCCCTAATGTCTCCCTTGTCCCCGGGACCACAGACTCTGTCTCCATGGTTACAGAGGCGGCCGGCCTCCAGAAGGAAGGAGGGGTGTATTCAAGAAGGTCTGAATATTAGTTCCCCATCCTTGCTGGTCGCCTAACGGTCCAGTTTAACTCTGTTATAGCACACATATATATTTTATACTAACACTAACTACTATTATATAACAGATGTTTACAGGTTATTGTTTCGGTTTTTTGGGTTTTGCAATTTGCCTTTTTATTAGGGGTTAAAACATCTTTGTTAGGGATGCTCACAGGTACTGCAGACGTGGGGGAATCTAACCTGGTACCAAGTTGCCCACTACCCTATCCTGCCCCCTAACTGACTCTTGTTTTCCAGTGAGAAATCCGTTCAGTCCCGTGTTCCCGAGACTTTCTCCGGCCCTCTCGGTCCGCTCCAGGGGAGTTTGGGTCCAAGGTTGCTCAAGGTGAGATGATGAGCTAATTAAGGCATTTACTACTCATTTCATTCACTACTGTAATGAACCCAGGAGGAAACCAGACTTGATTCAGCCGTTGATTCCTTCTTCATCTACAACTTAAATTGAATACACACTTGTCTTGTTATCCGGGTGAAATTGTCAGGGGTGGAGCAGGGGGAACCCCACACAACTCAAAAGCAAGTAGAACAGAAGAGGTCCAGGATCCAAAACAGTAGTTAGGGATGTTAAATGATAAGGAACACAGGTGAACAGAATGAGACAGCAATACAGGTGACACACATTTGACTACTAAGTCAAACCAAAGGCTGGGGTAGGGAAGGGACAGGAACATTACCGGGTGTTATGTTCATAGATGCTCAATCTTTTAAAATGAACCTTATTTTATATCAATATACTAGCATTTGAGCTGCGTGTATTTGTATATTTTGCGTACATTGTTGTGTGTATGCATAATTGGTCTATATTTCATGTTTATTCTTATTTTTCTGTGTATGTTTTATCCACATCTTATTTTCTATTCTTATTATTATCTATCTATCTTGGTTTCCAGCTGGGCACAGGCCAGATCAGCCTGGTTCCAGGCCTTCCTCCTGCTCCGGTCCTGACCTGGATGCCGAGCCGCAACTCTGTCCATCAGAACCTACACAGGTAGGGGTTCTCAGCGCAGGGATCCAGGGACACACATTTATCTATCTAGTCTAGTTATTGATGCTTTTACCAGAGTGTATTAATATGCAAGTCAGTAAGGCGCAGGCTGGACTAGGACGAGGTTGCCAGGTAGACTGCACTCATTGGAGGTCGAACCTAGAACACTTCGACTGGGAATTTCACACACATTTCTCTGAGTCGCCAGCCGCTTTTTAATTGTATTTATTTAGTTTTTTCATGAGGTTTCCTTTTTACCATAGAGAAAAACCTCCCAGAGTTTCCATCAAGGAGCTGACGTGGTTTCCTCCCGAGCTGAAGCCATCTATAAAGAAGGTAAACACACGCTTTCCTCCCGAGACAAAACAAGCCTTTAAAACCCAGAATCACCCTCACCTCTGACGTCACCCGGCGACCCCCTCGCTGCAGGAAAGCAAACAGGAGGAGAAGAGGAAGAAGACAGTGAGCGTCCAGGAACGCACGGAAGAACGCCTGGTCCTCACCGGATCCGAGTCAGACGTTGACCTGGGCCGCCCCAGACCAGAGGACAACCCTTCCTCCTCCTCCTCCTCCCCCCTCCACGGACACCTCCTCCTTCCCCTTCCCCCCGACCCCCAGGGGAAAGACGGGCTGCGACGTCTGTCCAGTGCCGCAGTCATCCATGCAACCCAGGAGAGGGTGTGGAGGGGGCGCAGAGCCAGGGACCACAGACCGGACCCTGAGGGAACACCGCCGGTCAGAAACACTTCCTCTTTCACATCTCAGACATAAACAACCACCCAGGAGGACGAGGTATCAGATATGAAGGGTCTTGCTGAAATAAGCATCGGACTCGCACCATTTTTATCTTGGGAGACAGACATGCAAGTTAATAATAGAACCCTTCAAACATGAAGCCAGGAATCACATTTTAAAGCAATTTAAAGGACAATTAATTCAAGATAATGAAAGACAATCATTCAAACAAAAGGTTTAAAATAAAAAGAGGTCACAATGATACTTAAACTAGTGCAGATTTTTATAAAAAGAGACAGAAAACAATATTCTTCTGTAAAACCTTTGTTGTTGTTTGATTAGGTCCCAAAGTTCTGTTTTACTCCTGCCACGTCACCTAAAGCACCCTGACGGGCACAGTTAAACATACATTACATAACATGTACAGGACAGACTGAGTAATTTGGAACAATTCTTTCTACCTGACCACTACCCTCTTCCCCTAAAGAGGGAAACACACTGTAATGTTGATTCACACTCCAGTCCAGCCCTGTCTGAATGAACGAGGTAAAGACTAAATGACACAAAACTAGACCACATAGTTGAAAGAGGCCCCAATTATAGGAGCCAGATAAATGTTCACCTCAGTTGCCTCTTTCTCTTACTTGTTTTGTCACGTTTGCATGATCCAATTAAAAACATTTAACTTCAGTTCACTATTGAGTTACCCTAAGAGATGCTGAAAAAACATCTTGGTTAGTTTAATTACTCAGATGTTGATTTGGTTAATTAGCTGTCAGACAAAAGTGCTTTTATTCAGTATTTTCTTGAGAAAACGCGAGAGGGAAGACAAAGGAATTCCACGCACCAACACGGATGCTCATTTTCCCAGCCGTGCGAGCGTCACTGGCCTTTTAACACTGAGCGCTGTCACACACCTCAAACACCCTGGCCGCAGCTTTACTGCTGCAAGTCAACAAGGCGCTTTCTCCCTCTTTGTCCGTCAAAATAGTATTTACAAGGTTTATTACCACTGCTTGGTCTAGGACTGTTCACGCTAAGGCACACCGACAATTCTTACAAGAAACTCATGGCATACAAGCTTCTTTCCTAGCTAAATATGGAGACAAATGTATTCAACTTTTACAGAGATTGTTGATATGATTCTGTGTGGCTAGGACCAGCAAAAGAGGTTAAGGTACGGACACATCACTAGAAAAGAAGAATAATGGACTTTTTTCCCCAGTGGGGTGTTGCTTGCGGTAACCCCTCTGACCCATGTCAGGAATATATGAATATTAAAACCTGCAAAATGACATGGCCCAGTTGTCTAGGATTTCTGAGGACTGATCTGATGCTAGCTGTGAGCTAACCCTAGCTCTGTGCTAACACTAGCTCTAGGGCAATGCTAGCTCTCACACCAATGCTGGGTTTATTCTAGCGCTGTCCTAACTCTACAGGCCACCTTACTATGGGTCTAGCTTTGACGATAATGCTAATGACGGGCTTATGCAAGCTTTTGACTAGTGCTAGGTCTGGGGGGAGAGAAGACGCCTGCTCGTTCCCTCCTTAGATCTCCCCTGGCTGGCTGGATGCCAATGTTTCCTTGGGCATGACATCTAACCCCAGCTGCTCCCGAAGAGGTGTTTCCTGTGTCGCATGCTCGACATAACTGCCGTCAATGTGTGATCGTGTACCGCCACGAGTGGCGGTTCCTAATGAACGCCTCAAATTCCCCCTATTAATTTACGTGAGGTGAGAAAATAAGGCATCGTATCAATCCGGTCCATTTACCGTTTACGAGCTCGGGTCTGATTTTGTGTGCTTTCAAAACTTGTGAAATGTTGTGTTGTGATTGGTCGGAATTGGAAAAAAAACTTGACTCATAAATCTGTTTCCATCCCGCTGGACGTGGGGTGTTGCATGCTGGGAGATCAGTGCAACGTGGAGGGGGTGGACTGGGACAGCCTCAGGAGACAGACGTACCTGTGGAGGAGGAGGGGGGGGCACCTCTCGCCCGCCAGTCCTGCCCAGGAAAGGTGGCTGTCCTTAGGACAAAAGTTCGCATCAGGGCTGCGTACCATTGCCGAGAAAGACCCATCTTCCCACTCAGAGATCCCTATCTCCAAAGGTAAGTACCGACGCCAAATCGCTGGTAAAACTAGAATGAGATCACAAGTTTTAATGGTACCTCCAGATGTTTCAAAGAGTAGGCAGGTGTAATCCAGGGATTGTCTCCTGTGTTTCGAGTGTCGAGTTCAGTGACTGCACCACTTCGACAAGTTTGCTACACACATTCTCGTGTATGTAAATCCAGCAATTATCTGCTGCCAAGGCACATTCCACACTCCTCAACATGAATGGCAGCAGATAATGTATGGTGAGATATAGGTTGGTAGATTTTTGAAGATACATATACACCACACATATCACACACTGACTTGATTTAAAGACGAGAGTGAGACAATGGGTAGCTCTCCATTGAGGAGAAGCAAATGGACATTGGTGTAGCTGCTTTTAAAAGGGACAGCTTGGCAGTAGAAGTTAACCAGAAATGAAGAGAGAGATGTAGTGGTGTATGTCTCAGCAGGTTCTCGTATCCTGGCCTGTGAATCCAGACCGTACTCGTTCACACACACAAACCAGGCTCCTAACGTGAGTATCAAATCTCTTCTGCCTGATATTGACCAGATCGCACTGTTCCCTGATGTTGCCTGATATCTCCTGATCATCTCCTCAGATGTTAACTGGAGACCCAGTCCACAGAGAGAGAATGGTGAATTCGCCATCTTCGCCCCCTCCCCCGTCTGGTATCTTGAGCGCAACGCTGTCATGGAAACCAGGTGAGCCGAATAAATATGCTACATAAATAGAAACAAATAAAGCCAAATCAGTGTTTTATGATTCATGAAGCGGGGAAAGTGCTTCTGAAAAGGTCAATTGGGCCTTGGGCTTTAAAGTAAATGTCCATAAGGTTGTACTTGGTGAGGTGATATTGGATATCCTCATTGAAAGTATACAGTCTGTGCTCTAGGAAACGTTGGACTATATTATTGGTCTGGTTGATCATTTTCTCTCTCTTTGCAGGAGCGAGGAGTCGTAGCAGACGAGTGGTGAAGTTTGCTGAGATGGACCAGCAGGACTCTTTGGCGGATGAGATTCCATCCGAGGTCACACTGCCATCCCCGCCACCATGCAGTCTCACCTCAGACAAGACCACGCCCCCAATACAGACCACGCCACCAATACAGACCACGCCCCCAATACAGACGATGCCCAATATGCCAAGTCAGTCCCCCACTCAACATCCAGCATCCTGACAACTGACAGTCTACTTCTAGATTAATCCTACTCATTCATGTTCTGGCAACAATCGTCCAATGAAAAGCCTGATAAAAGTTCTGCAGCACAGCATCATCAACGGCTTGTCTAGCCCTCTTACGATGACTCACGTTTATTACAGTAGGTCTTGCACAACTTCACAGGACCATGACCATAAATGTCTGACAGAACCAACAGACCGTTCAGTGGCAAGAAAAACCTGCCCAAGAGCCATTGGGGAAGCAGAGAACCCTATGGGTTGTGCCAAAGTAACACAATTAGTAGTTCAAAACATAAGTAAAATGGTGCCTCACACATTTAAATGGCTTATGTGTATTTACATAAAAACTCAAGCATTTGTATTGGATTTATTTAATACTTTTTATCATTTCGTTGGCATTGATTATTTTTGCTCATTAGGAAGAGCATTTCCATGACCTCACTTCCTGTCTGATGTGCCCCCTCAAGGGTTGCTCCCACCACATCCCTTTCCCCAGAAAACCCTGATGGGATATTGTGCTTTTCCTCTATAACAAACACATGGTCTGGCTGACCATAAGGGGAAAAAACTACTGTTCAAGTTGACTCAGCCTCAGCCTCCTAATGGAGGACTTCGACTGTTAGCATTTAGCACATCGCAGCCAAGAGATAACGAGCCAAGAGCAAGCTTTCAGTCCTCCATCTTGTTGTCCTCCGGAGCAGCAGGTGTCAGGACAGCAGAGTCCCACAGACACGGGATCGGTGTTTGGGAAAAGGCGACCAGCGTTCACACATGTGAGGAATTATTCTTGGGACAAAGTTCAAAATAGTAAAATCACAAAATGACTAACGTTTGTTTGAAGTTTAACTTGGCCTACAGTGGTGGTTTGATGGTCATTGTGGTGACCATTAGTGGGAGGGCGTGGCTATGCTTTATGGAAGGCCGACTCGACACATGTAGAAGACGTTTACAGGGGGGGCAGAACGAGGGAGTTACACGCAAACACGCTGGAACACAGGTGACCCAGAAGGAGTAGCTAACACTCGGTGTCACTCATTTAGCTAACGAGACACAGTAGAGCGTTGATGCTTATGGGGCAGGACCGGGACATAAAGGAGAATGAACCACCACATGGATCTGCTATTCTTGCTTGTTGTTTCCCCACATTAAAGCTAATTGTCTAGCTTGGCCATTTCATTCCACCTCAATCTATTTAGGTTTTTCCACCTCCGGGGCATTTAGAACGACCTCTCGATGGCTTGAAAAGGCCCTTTGAATAAATGACCTCAAACAAGTTGAGTATCAGAGAAAACCGGCCCTGCTAAAATTAGACGGCAAAACACGGAATATTTGTCATCGGCTTTGCTGTTTGTGCATTCTACATTGCTACTGAACAAATATATGACCTTGCGTGGTTTGCTAAAGGAAATGAGGCAAACGTGAATGGTTTCAGGTTTTTTTTTTCGCAGTCTATGGTTAAAGGTTTTCAGCGCTCTTTCGTGCCCTTATGTAGTCCTACAACATCTCCCATAATAATCCAGTCCAACTGTCCAGCTCCCTTGCCAGAGTTGTTGGGTATTTTCTACTAACGCTTACGATACAGTGAGCTTTATGTCTGTTTGTGTCCCTCTGGTTTACTGCAGGGGAGCCTGGAAAGTATTTCTGTTTACGGCTCGACTGCGATAACATTTTCCCCTCCTGAATCACAGGCATGGCTGTGTAGCTTTGCCACCCTGGCCACGCCCCCTTTCCATGGCCCCGCCCCCTTTCCCCAACCGCCAAACAGGACTTTCTCTGTCAGCGGCTGCCTCCAAACTAAAGTCCCTTTGAAATGCTAGTTTGTTTATTCCTCTCTTTAATATGCAATGCTCAGACCTGAAGACATTTCACCTCGCCACAGGGACATGGCAACAGCATGATGGCAGCGTTTTGGCTTTATCCGACACGATACTTTAAAAACATTGTCTTTCTAATGCTGTTGAAGTTGAAATGTAGTTTTTTAGGAGTTCTCTCGGCACATTAATCATGTAGCTCAACACAAATACTAACTGTTCTGCTGTTTGGTTCACCGGGGCTAATGCGTGCCGCATCTGTTTGTCTCGTCTGACAGCTGCCAAATACCGAGCACTACGTCGAACTGACAGTAGTCCGATTTTTTTTTGCGGTATTTGAGGTATTTGAGGTATTTGATACCTCAAATATGTACAACAGCACACGCAACACATCACCACTCTGTGCAGCCAAACGGTGGTGTGTCAACGCACAACTTACCACAACGTACCACAGCCCTGGCCCTGTGTGCCAGGTGTCCCTCTTGTATACCGGCTGTCTCCGGTTGGGTTATGGAAAGTCCTGCTCCTCCGACAGCGAGGGGTGGAGGGGGGGAGGGGGGTGGGGGTGTGGGGCGGGGGGAGGTGTGTGTCGACCTACCTGCGGCGGTGCACACCTGTCCGTGCCAGCAACAACAACAATAGCCAGGTTATTAGTGGCTATGGGCTGTAACTAAAGAGGTCTACCAGCACCACCGGCACCACCAGCAACCCCACCCCCCCCCCCCAACCCCCCCAACCCCCCCACCCCCCCCAACCCCCCCACCCCCCCCACCCCCCCCACCCCTCCCCCCACCCCCCCGCGCCCCCCCCACCCCTGTCATCACTCCTATTAGTCGAGCTGCTGGTGGAATGCGGTGGGGCGTTGGGCTTGCGCCAGGCTAAATGAAATGGTTCTTCTTATTGAGGGGAATGCAGAAGAGACACACCGCTCTGCCCTCCTCTTCGTCAGCAGGTCAAAGGTTAACCCCTCTCCCCTCCCCAATTCCTATCTCTCTCTCCCATCCCAAGATGCTCTAGGAGTGAGGGACGGCATGAGTCTACCAGGAGTTTTGGACAACACCGGCATGAGGAATGCGGTGAATTCGGTGTGTGTGCGTGCCCATGTGTGCATTTGTGTGTGTGTGCGTGTGTGTGCATGTGTGAGTATCTGTGTGTGCGTGCCCATGTCAACATGCCTGAGTGTGTGTTACAGCAACACAAGACAGAGATGTTCCTAACTGTGTCACTGTTAGTCTGTTATTCAGCCTGTCTGGTATGTGAGTGACTAATGTAAACGTTGACAGACACTATATTCCCATTATTAGATTTTTCTATGGCCTTGTTGTGTCTGTCCTGGAATCAGTGGTTGATGCAGGCGTGACAACCGCTTCCTGTACACTGCACACACACTTCCTGTTTACCCTGCTGGGAGATTAGGTCCCCAGTTCACATGATGCCAGGCGGCTGGTAGCCTGATTGAAACCAGATTACACCTAGTGCTAATGTTACTTTCACTGCGTTTATATTTAGCAGAAGCTTTTATCCAAAGCTACTTACAGACCCATGCCATTAAAGGAAGACTCTTCAACCTGGACCCTATTTTCCGATCAATTTTGGGTCGAAGGGACTAATGCAGACCAGTCATGAAACTGGTCCAGTATTGAGTCAACGTTCGCCAATGGCAAATAAAACAATACGATTTCAGAGCGAGACTTCTCCTTGAGCGAGACTTCTCCTTGATCGAGAAAAATAAAAAACTCTGTAGTAACACTGTTACTACGTAGTAAGAGTGTTACTCTGTAGGGATCTTTTCCATAATTGTAGAATATAATAATATAGAATTTGTCAGTGGAGAGAAAAACAAGCCAATTTAGAGGACCTACATTGACAGGGCACTATTGCCTCAAGGATAACAGAGTTGGATAACAGAGTTGGATAACAGAGTTGGATAACAGCGGTGTCTCTCAATACTAGACAAATTAAAAAGATTGTTAAGTCCCTTAGACCCAAAACGATCGGAAAATAGGTTGAAAGGTTAAAGACCTTTTTGAAAACCTTGAGCCCTGAGCAACCGGAGCAGGTGGGGGTTGGGAGCATCTTGCCTATGCCTAATGAACCCAGTACCTTTTAGCAGGTAGTCAAACACTGCAACCAAGTGACCCACGTGTGTGTCTATGCGCCCATGTGTGTGTGTGTGTGTGAGTGGTGACAGGATGGATTGCTGATGACCACCAACCTCCACATGTTTTGGAAATGTTTGCTGCTTTGCTGAAAAGAACAAAAAAACACGACAATGGCTGGCGCAGTGCCCAGGAGCTGGTTTCAAGGCTGCCCATAGGTGGAACCCCACCCACACCCCCCCCCCCCCCCCCACCACACCCACCCACTCTCCCCCCACCAGGGCCACCCCGGCCCCCCCCCCCCCACCCACCCACCCACCACCCCCCTCCATCCCAGCAGTGTCTGGTGTTTCCCTGGCCCGGCTGCACACATCCTGCCTTTGTGGGCCAGGAATGTGTGGAATCCACCCTGCTGGTTCTGCTGCTGCCCGACACGCTGCCTTCAGATGCTCTCCGACCCCTGGGCCTCCTCCTGCCCCCCCCCCACCCTGCACCCACCACCCTCACCACCACCACCGCACCTACATGCACCCACCCTCAACACCACCCTCAACATCACCACCACCACCACCGCACCTACATGCATCCACTCTCACCACCACCACCACCTCACCTACAGACACCCACCCCCACCCCCACCACCTCACCTACAGACACCCACCCCCACCACCACCACCACCGCACCTACAGACACTCCGCCTCACCACCACCACCTCACCTACAGACATCCACCCCCACCACCACCACCACCTCACCTACAGACACCCACCCCCACCCCCTCACCTACAGACACTCCGCCTCACCACCACCACCTCACCTACAGACACTCCGCCTCACCACCACCACCTCACCTACAGACACCCACCCCCACCACCATCACTTCACCTACAGACACCCACCCCCACCCCCACCACCACCTCACCTACAGACACCCACTCTTACCACCACCACCTCACCTACAGACATCCACCCCCACCTCACCTACAGACACTCACCCTCACCCCCACCACCTCACCTACAGACACCCACTCTTATCACCACCACCTCACCTACAGACATCCATCCGAAGACATCCATCCAAAACACCACTACATGTTTGTTCTCTACTGTTACATGTTTGTGCTCTACTGTTACATCTTTGTGCTCTACTGTTTCATAAGAGTTGGTTCTCTACAGTTACCCTAGCGTTAGTGCTCTAATGCATCACTAGAGTTGGTGCTCTAATGCATCACTAGAGTTGGTGCTCTACTGTTTCATTAGAGTTGGTGCTCTACTGTTCCATTAGAGTTGGTGCTCTACTGTTCCATTAGAGTTGGTGCTCTACTGTTCCATTAGAGTTGGTGCTCTACTGTTCCATTAGAGTTGGTGCTCTACTGTTTCATTAGAGTTGGTGCTCTACTGTTCCATTAGAGTTGGTGCTCTACTGTTCCATTGGAGTTGGTGCTCTACTGTTCCATTAGAGTTGGTGCTCTACTGTTCCATTAGAGTTGGTGCTCTACTGTTCCATTAGAGTTGGTGCTCTACTGTTCCATTAGAGTTGGTGCTCTACTGTTCCATTAGAGTTGGTGCTCTACTGTTTCATTAGAGTTGGTGCTCTACTGTTCCATTAGAGTTGGTGCTCTACTGTTCCATTGGAGTTGGTGCTCTACTGTTCCATTAGAGTTGGTGCTCTACTGTTCCATTAGAGTTGGTGCTCTACTGTTCCATTAGAGTTGGTGCTCTACTGTTCCATTAGAGTTGGTGCTCTACTGTTCCATTAGAGTTGGTGCTCTACTGTTCCATTAGAGTTGGTGCTCTACTGTTCCATTAGAGTTGGTGCTCTACTGTTTCATTAGAGTTGGTGACCTTCTTGTGTTTCCCAGTGTTGCCGGGATGACAATGGAAATGGGAAGTATTTTTTCCACTCGAATACATGGTCAACTTGTGAAACACACACACACACACACACACAAATTATTTCCTGGAATGCCGCCCGCTAGGAAAAGGAGACAGGATATCCTGAGGATAACAGCTCTCCCTCCCTATTGGCCAATCCTGGAGAGCGCTCCACTGGCGTTGGCAAGGAGGCCGTGGGATTGGTGGACGTCAGTGGATGTGTGTGTGTGTGTGTGATGTTGTTTTGAAGTGGACTGTTTTTATCATGCAGGCACCTGTCACATGAGGCAAAAGAACACCCTGGACATGGAGAGAGACCATGGGTACCTGTGATTAAACCCACACCTAGCCTTCAAACACTTAACTTAACGACCCTGATACAAGTTCATCCACTGGTGTCTCATGCGCTGGTCAGAGATATCCTCATGATTGTTTATTTGTTATTATTCAAAACCTTTTTATTATTTAATCATTAAAACCATACTTATTTTGAACCATGACCCTTTTATGGACATTCTGATTATTCATAATCCACTAACTTTTATGGTGGTATCTCAACATTCATTTAATGTCATTCATACTTTAGTCCGGAATTACATTACTAAATATTTCAAAATGCTGACTGTACCCATAGTTCTGCACCCAAAATTATTAGAAATAATGATGCATAATCGTTCTGTTTACTGCAGATAAGTACAGGATGCTATGGTGCTATTTTCACGCACATTATATCATTGACCTGCTGTAATACTTTAATTGAATACATAAACAGGATGGCAGACGTCATGCTTCTACCTTTCATGCGTTTCCATGGTAACCGTCTGTATATTCAGGGCAACATACAGTCCTAGTCTATCCATGACACACTCCGAACACACACAGAGGATGGTGCCCAGGTGCGTGCACACACACGCACACACACACACACTCACACACACACACACACATGGACATGCACGTGCACACATACACCATAGTGACACACTGACACAGCTCTACTGAATACCTCCACACTCTCTCTCTCTCTCTTCCTCCCCCTCTCTCTCTCTCTCTCTCTCTCTCTCTCTCTCTCTCTCTCTCTCTCTTTTGCTCTCTCAGACTGGATGATGTCACAAATGGGTGGGATGTAGGGAGCGGGGCGGAGAGAGAGTGAGGGGGGGTAACGAGAGGGAGAGGAGGAGTTTGACAGAGAGAGAGGTAAAGAGCGAGAGAGGTAGAGTGAGAGAGAGGGAGGACCTATAACTGGGCTGTCTTGTCCGACTGTGTGAAGCAGAGCAGAGTGGACTAAACCGGTACTAGTCCAGCAATAGAACAGAACAGGACCAGCACTAGACCAGTACTAGGGCAACAGAGACGACTTGAGCTGTGGGAACAATTTTCATCCCCTCAGTTGAGGACAACATTGGACAACGTAATTTCACTTACAGCCGTTGCTCCTGACTTACTTTGGTCTCTTCCTCCTGGCCCTCATCTGTCTGTGGAGAGTGGAAGAGTCATGATGTGTTCCCTCTCTGGGTGGAGGAGGTTCCTCTCAGTGCTGCTGCTGCTGTCTGGGGCTGCGGTGGTGCTGGTGAGTCCAGCATGTCTCTCTGTTTCAGTCTCAGGCTTTACTCTTCTTCATATATGTTCCGCTAACCCTAATATGAGCAAAAAGAGAAAGGCCAACCCTGTACTTTATCGTGGTGGGCTTTATCCAGTGTCTGGTTATTAGTTGTGTTTTAATGCATTTATTTATTTAGACTTGATTTAGACTTCGGTGATATGGTTTGCTTCTCGTTGTATTTGGGTTCTATAATCTTAACGGAATCCAACATGTGTTCACAGAGTTCACCCTCTACCTAGTTTCTCTATTATATGAATTCACACCGACAATTCCTAGACTTAGCGTGAGTGTGACCAGCTGACCAGAGCGCATAACTCCCCCGGTTCTGAGATGACCTTTGGCCCCCCCCCCGTGCACCAGCAGGCCGAGAGGACCTGCCCGGCCGTGTGCGCCTGCCCCCCGACGCCCCCCACCTGCCCCCCGCTGGTCAGCTGGGTGGCGGACGCGTGCGGCTGCTGCAAGGTGTGCGCCGCGCAATTCAACCAGGAGTGCGACGACGACTGGCCCTGCGACCACATCAAGGGCCTGCACTGCCACCTGGGGGCCCCCGGGGCCCGCGCCCTCAGGGGCCTCTGTAGAGGTGAGGAAAGCGGCCGGGGGAGCCAGGGGGTGGTCAAGGGGTCCCGACTCGAGGACCTGTTTACTAGAGTCTGGCTGCTTTTTGACTTGTGTGTTGAGCGTTGTATACACCACGACATGGTTGACACGTGGAAGGCATTGGAGACGGAAATTACACAGCGCTTTGCAGAGTAGTCTATTGGGTGTAAGGTTGTTTGGCTAGCTCGACATCGCCAGGCCGATTTCCAAACGGCTATTAGTCTGGAACCTCTCTGTTATTTTCGGGGAGTTGATAACGGGGCGGTATCAACGAGTGATCACTAAAACCAACCAGAGCAACGAAACGTGTGTCTAAGCGCAGCACACTGCGTTGATGAATTCAACTTTTGCCGAATCCTTTCGGAAGTACACCGATATTCCGGCCAGTACACATCTTCCTTGTCAACAAAAACCTCTCGTGCAGCTATATAGATCTTCTTTTCGAGAAAATATACCGTCTAGTTTGTGATAGTGGAGTCGACAGACCATTCCACATCAGTGGCAGGCATCTTGGTCATCTATCACACCCAGCCCATATTAGATCAATGGTCCCAGGTCCAGGAAGGCTGGAAATCGGACTGAATTACGGGAGGGCCAGACCATCTAGCACAGCCAATAAAATATGTGCCTGGTTCCACGGCTAGTTTTTCACTCATACATGAACGGTTCTGGGATCGATCCCCCAAAGTCCGCAGCCCAGCGATTATAGAAGAAACGCACACACCGGGTTCCATAGGAGCAACTCCGAGGAGCGTTGTCAAACGAAATAGCAGACTCATATTTTAAAGACAATTCCCAATTCGTTTAACAATTTTATACATTTAAGGGAACAAAACACAGACACTTTGTGTGAGCAAAACTTTGGGATTCACCGGCCCTCTAATGTGTCATTATGTGTGTGTGTGTGTGTGTGTGTGTGTGTGTCTAGCGGACCCCCAGGGACTCCCCTGCGAGTACAACGGGCGCATCTACCAGCACGGCGAGGACTTTCGGCCCAGCTGCACGACCCAGTGCAGCTGCATGAGTGGCATGGTGTGGTGCGTGCCCTTCTGTCCCCAACTCGGCGCCGTCCCCAACTGCGCCCGCCCCCGCCTCGCCACCTCCCCCGAGGGCTGCTGCGAGGAGTGGGTGTGTGAGGACGACAACAGCATCCCCGACGCACAGGGGGGGGGGCTAGCGGCACACAGCGACCCGCCGGACCTCCCTCACCTCCCCCCCAATCACATCAGCACCTGGTTCCTCCCTCCTCCGCCACGGAACCACCAGCAAGCCGGTGCACAGCTCAGCTTTAAAGGTACGGTGCACCTTTAAAGTTACGGTACACACGAGTTCACTTTTACAGGTCGAGTACACCTTTAATGTTGCAGTAAACCTAGTTCACTTTTAAAGGTACGGCGCACCTTTAAAGTTACAGTACACACAAGTTCACTTTTACAGGTCGAGTACACCTTTAATGTTGCAGTACACCTAGTTCACTTTTAAAGGTACGGTACACCTTTAAAGTTACGGTACACCGAGTTCACTTTTACAGGTCGAGTACACCTTTAATGTTGCAGTAAACCTAGTTCACTTTTAAAGGTTAGGTACACCTTTTTTACACACCTAGGAGTGAACCTTTGAGCATGAATTCATTACAATTAGAACTTGTGACTACAAATGAGACTGGACTTAAACTTGCATTCCAGTTTTTTTTTTTTCAATATGACTTTAATCACTATCCACAGAAGTGCTGACTCCCCCCAGGGAAGAAGTGCTGGCGGGGGCAGCGGTGGACACCACCTGCTTCCCGGTGACCACCAACTGGACTGAATGCTCCTCCACCTGCGGGATGGGCGTCTCCAGCCGGGAGACCAATGACAACCTTGTGTGCCGACTCGTCCGCGAGACCAGGCTGTGTGAGATCAGGAGCTGCGACGCGCAACCCCCCCCTGCCGGCAAGGTAGCGCTCTGAGCGATGTCACAGGGGTGTGGGGGTCGTGGCATGGCGTCACCGCGGTCAGGGTGCGATTTGTCCAAAAACCAGATGTCAAGGTAGTGAGGTCTTGGCATGGTGCCACGGGGGTGATGTAAAGGCGGTGTGTCATGGGGTGATGTCACGCGTCTTGTTTGGTTGCTCTTTAAACAGCCCCTCTCTGGCCTCTTATTCCTTTTTAGTATCTTCTCTTGTTTGATTTGCACGATGCATGCTTCTATATGTGAATTCCCCTTTAGGGATGTATGAAGTGTTATCTTTTTGACAGTCTGCACTTTGATAACAAGCAACCAAAGTGGCAGGATAGTGTAGAGCAGTGACTCCCAACCTTTAACTCAGGGTGTAATATTAATATTACAGACCTTTTCACATACCGCCTTATTTGCAAACTGTAAAAAAAAGTATAAATACACAAGCAGTGGCAGAGAAAGGAGTGCCAGTGCCCCCTTGATTGATTGACATAATTATGACTGCAATAAGGCCATGGCCAGGGGGGTGAAAAGGTCTGAGTCAGCAAGAAAAAAGTCAGCAACGCTACTTAGTGTGTATAGTTAACAAACACAATGGAAATGGAAACATGGAAAATAATTATTGAATTTTTTTCAGTTATATAATAATATATATTTCATTATTGTAAATTCGTTTATTTCCAAAAAACAATATCCCGCGTACCACCTGCAGTGCCCTCACGGGCCGCCAGTGGACCCCATACCAAAGTTTAAAACACAAATCTATTGGTCAGGGTGTTGGACCCACCTGCCTAAACACTCCGCAGTATACAGTTGGCATCCCTGAGCTAAAACACCCCTAATCCCCCCCGGCCTCGTCTTTAACGACACCTATTCCAATCCACTGTGAGTCACACTTTGAACCCTTTGACCTGATTGTGAGCGTGGTGCTTGTGTCCTCCAGCGGGGGAGGAGGTGCCAGCGGACGGTACGACCTCCGGACGCCGTCAGCCTGACCTTCGCCGGCTGCAGCACGGAGCAGCGCTACCGCCCGCGCTACTGCGGCGCCTGCTCCGCCGGCCGCTGCTGCACGCCCTCGCTGTCGCACACCGTGCGCATGCGCTTCCGCTGCCCCGACGGGGAGACCCTCTCCCGGGACGTCATGTGGGTCCAGCGCTGCCGCTGCCAGAGGAAGAGCTGCTCCGCCGGGCCCGACCCCTGGGGGAACCCCGTCAGCCTCCACAACGACATCCACACCTTCCAGGTGTAACAGACCGCCCCCGACCGCCCCGCCCCTTCCTATCTATCCAGGCAGATGCGGAGCCCCCCCCCCCCCCCCCCCCCCACCCCCACCCCCACCTCTGTCCCCAATCCCCAACACCAGCAGCTAAAGACAACTCACTGTACATTTCCAAATTGAGAGAAATTAATTGTTGTTTCTGATGACTTAGGCTGCTGCCCATCAATGCAGAAACCATTCCACCAGCACCCCTCACCCCTCCCCTCGCCCCTCACTCCTCCCTCCCCTCACCTCCTCCCATCACCCCTCACTCCTCCCTCCCATCACCCCTCACTCCTCCCTCCCCTCAGCCCTCCCTTCCCCCAAAACGCTAGCACACTGGCTTGCACTTTGAGCTCCCTACTGCGTTGACCTATCAGTGTGCTGCGATGACGGCGACACCACCGAGTCTCGATGACAACAGCGTGCCGCGATGACATCAGCGTGCTGCGATGACGTCAGCTCACCGCAGTGGCGTCCATGTGTTGCAACCATGACATCAGCGTCTGAAATGGTCACACGCTGATCCGGCAGAAAAGCTTCCACTGAAGTTTATTTATTTATGGTTTTTATTTTGTGTTTTATTTCTTTTGGTGTTTTTTTTTTTTGGTGGTGGCTTCTGTAGAGAAGAGAAGGGATGTACATTCATAACCGACACGTGACGATTCGTCACCAATGCATGTCTGTAAAAATCGTTCTGTTTTTTTTTACGTCCATAAATGTTGAGGTATGCATCGATAAGATGTATCAGAACGACTGAACCAACCACACATTCATCGTGATGGTGATTGTATTTGAACTGTTTATGTATCTGCATTTTGTATCTGGGTCTGCATTTCTTTATGTGCAATTGCGTGTGTGTGTGTGTGTTACTGATGAAGAGATCATAGATGACATGAGACTGTGTTCTGATTGTAGTGTTAGTACGTGTTATGATAGAGGCTCGGACGTCGAGTTCTGAAGTGATCATGGACATCACCCCATTTTTCGGGGTGACTTAAGTTCGAATGGCTTTCGAAGTGTAGTTAATTTACTTCCTGCATATAACACTTTCTAAAGGGAACACTTTTGCCTTTTTTGAATAACTAATATTTCAAATAAAATAATAATGTTTTTTTCTTCTGTGATTTGTGTATGTCCGAGATGATGCTCTTGAGCTAAGCTAGTAGCTATGTGTTGTTACTTATGGTCTCTTTTAATCACCCTCTTTCTGGAGGATTTTCACAGACGTGACTGAAATATCTGTATTCAATTCATCTTCATTAAATGAATACACACTTACAGACTGTTACATTTTTAATGAAACGCTATACAAACGAAACCCTCCTATATGTATTAAGGTAGGTCTTTGTAAAATGTGCCTATAAGTAAACAAAAAACGCACCTTCCTAATCTAATGGCCTGGATGTATTTCTTCTTAATTCTAAAAAGCATGTAAAAAAGCAAGAAAAAAACAAAAACAAGTCTGGTCTAAAAAGTAGGTCCTCTGAGTTGTCAAAATTGGTAAAAAAAAAACTCTTGAGAAAAGTGAAAATAACTATGATAATGCGTTGGGTAGTCTGGTGGAGATAACAAATTATATGGCACGCTTGGTTTTGAATAGGAGTGAACGGTATCTAGGTTGTCAGCGTGTGTTAAATCAGAGTAGAATATGTTTTTGCTTCACTTCCAACTGGATTCGGCAAGAGTGAAGAGCGCCCGGGCATTACTCTGATTTGCTGGGTATTTTTGAACCACGAAGGGCTGCGACCATATTTGGATATCAATCGCTACCCAGCCAAGGCCAGACTTTCATTCATCATGGATGGATATCAGGATGGTATCGCGGGGCTGGGATGTACAGTCCCCTCATTGTGTCTGCTTCACCCCGTCTCTCTCTTACACAATACGCAGGCTGGCTTTCCACCACAAACATCGAGGCATGCCCTGAAATTCCGCACCTCGTCTCCCCAGACCCAAACATACGTCACCATCCCACCTCGACCCTTCCACCCTGGGCCTGTCTGGAGGTATCTGACCTTCCACAGGTCTGGCTCCACATTTCCTCTGGGTTGTCTCGGCTTCGCTCGCCCCGAGAGGGCATGTCGTGTCGAGATGTTGCGCAACGAAATCAGCAATCAAAGGGACGTATGATTGAGACAACTGCCTGAAGGCACAGCTGGACCCCCCAGGCATTTGAACAGAGGAAGTTTAGTACTAGCAATGTGCAACAGCACAAGAAAACTATTTAAAGAAAAAATACATCTTTATGCTCGTTACACTCTCATTCTTTACTGCTTAACAGGGTTTAATGTGAAGCATTGCTGCGTTTTCTATTTCAATTAGGTTTTAATGTAATGCACATTGTTATTCATGGTAAACGTCCTCCGTGTGAAATGGATGTTTGTTCAGGTACATTAAGAGTGAACCCTAGAAGCAAGCAGTAGACATGTCAGTGTGTGTTTGTACGTTCTCGACCTGACAAGTTCCTGAAACCCAGATGGCATATTCGCCATCACCATGGTGACCTCTCGACCAGTAGCTGACGTCATCACCTTAACCGCCAATGGCTTGGACTCTGACCTAGCTCCTGTTCTGATTGGATATGCGATTATTTTAGTAATAACAATAATATGAACAGCCTTTTTTAGGGTGCAACTAAGCTACAAACCAAGAAAAACAACCATGATCTTTCCAGACCAAAAAGGTTCTCGCTTGTGGCAAAAGCTTTCCAATATGAGAATGGTAAGAAAGGAAGACACCGGCATAGTAGTAGGTTTTTTTCCTTAAAGGTCCCATGACATGCCACCAGGTGTGATGTGATTAGCCGTTACAAGCCATTTTGGAAATCTGCACCTTATGACATCACAGGTGGGCGTGTCCACCTAGATGTGTGACGGATAGATGAGCAACGTTTGCTACAGTCCACTGGGTAGGCTGGTAGACTGATCTATCCAGCACACATCTAGGTGGACATGCCCAATTTCCTCCCCCTTATGATGTTATAAGGGGCAGATTTCCAAAACGGCTTGTAACGGCTAATCACACCACACCTGGTGGCATGTCATGGGACCTTTAAGATATACAATTAAAAGGATCACCTTTGAAGTTAACTAAGTGCGGGCCACCTGGCCTGGCTCTAATTGACAGGGTCTCAGGTGTCAAGTGTTGTGTTGGTACGAGAGAGCCCAACACCTTCAGTTATCCCTTCAGATCCTCTTTGTTCTCACAGTTTGTTGATGTTGTTGGTATTCTCTCTCTGTGTGTTGGGAACGGGAAAGACTTGCCCATTTTTGTTTTATAAGTCCTATTTTTTGAGACACAGCAGAGATTCAACTATATAGTTCTAATGGAGACGGTGGTCATGATGGATGCAAAGAGTATCCCTCATGCTCACGTTACAGAACCCATCTGGTGTTCTGCAAGTTCCCAGAGAAGATGTAACTCTGATAGTTGAAATCTAATACTAATTGTTTACAGTTCCTCAAATCTGTTTAGCGACTGTACTGTATGTCTGCTACAATGCTTCAGAGACTAGCTTTGTATCTGTCTGGACTTTGTACTCGTCTAGATTTAGGCTTGGGAACTAGGCCTACACGTGTTTTCTGGCCCCATCAATGGGCTGTGAGTTTCAACACGATCTCGACAGAGGAAGGGGAAATGGAATCGGAAACGGACAGGTCCACTATGAGAGAGAGAGGAGAAGGAGGAGGAAGCTGTCAGATGAGAGCGAAACTAGTCCCAAACACTTTTCCTTTCCAGCCATCACAACACACACATGACAACAACATCTGCTGCGCCTGATTACCACAGGTGTGTGTTGCGCTGTGAGCAGAAGTGTTAATGCATCAACCCTGTGTTTGCTAAACACTCACACATGTAGGTCAGAGGCCTGCCTACAAATCTAAACAAAGTCAAGTCACTTTATTTGAGATGTAGGATTTGGAGAATTATTGGTTTAAAAATAAAATAACTTTGGACTGTTATTTCGATAAAGAGCTCACATCGACTATAGTGCATAAGAAGGGGGTAGCTCTTTTTCAAAGGTGCCTATAGAGATTAATAGAGTAAACTATAAACACGCCTACCTAATTTAACTAGCGAAGAAAGAACCAACCGGCCGAATATGACTAAATGCTGCCCCCTATTGGACCTCAGCAGGAAATACCACACACACTCACACACACACACACACACACACACACACACACACACACACACACACACACACACACACACACACACACACACACACACACACACACACTCACACAAGTCAAAAGTCGCAATACAATGTGTTAAATAACCTATAATTAATTAACTTGACTTAGCTCGTTTTTATTTTTTTCCCTTTCCTTCAAACATGCAGACAGATAGGCATACAAAAAACACGCATGCACATATATATTGACCATCTTCCTTAATTAGCATAATAACAAACAACAGTTATGGACCATCTGTTCAGACACATGAAAAGGATTCCTTTCACCAGTTTCTCGTTTTACAGACGAAGCAGCAGCAGGCGATATGCCAGCGGAGCTCAAAGCATTTGAATAATAAGTCACTATGATGAAGCCATAAATCATGTTGACTACAAACCACGCCCACTTCGTTCCTATTGGCCGAAGAACGTTTCAAGCTTGCGACGTCACCGCTAAGCAATTTAAATAGCGGCTTGCGCAACGGGATGAATAGTTGAGCTGTCACACGCATTAACAAGAGTTGCAGAGTTTGCGAGGTCTTTACGGACAACAAACCACCGTGTTGTCTGTTAATATCCGTCTCTTAATGGCTCGCAAAATATAGGTACTGCCACGGAATCTGACGTCGTGGAGACTTTCCTCAACTCTATAGTCCGTTCAGCTTTTCCACCCCATTCACCGGAGCAGATCAGAAGCTATGGAATTTATAACAAAACGAACAAAGCTATGGTTTTATAACTAAACGGACCGCTGAGCCTGTCTATTTGTTTGTTTGTTTGATTGTTTGGCTTCTCAACCGCAGGATTTCTGGAACCTCAAGGTATGCTCCCGCTCTCGATCCATGCGTAAAATCCTAAGATCTCCAGTCCAGACGCGTTTTACGCAAAGCGCGTGAAATGTCCCGTGATGAACAGCAACATTGCACTTAAATTCTCATGGGGTAAATTTCATATCGCGGCTGTTAGTCATGATACGGTGTCATATTACCACCATATGTCGGTTTATAACTAATTTTGATTTATTTTGTAAAATGTTTGCCATGAAAGAACTCTTTGCATGACAGAACGCCTTTATAATGTGAATTAACTACGATGGTATGATGCTTTGGTTTGAGCACGTTGTCTAGACGGAGTTGATGTTAGGTCCACAATGTTTAAGTCATCCTCGCCAAAGTCCTGTAAATATTTGTTGGTCAAAATTCTGTGTTTGTTTCCACTGCTCAGCCATCAGTAACCGACCATGTAGACACAGGACCACACTACATCTTTGATTCGATCACCAAACTGTATTCATAGAGGGGCCAAACCGCCGTAAAGTGTTTAACAAGGCAAACCACACGACCCTTAATTACGTTTAAAAAAATCAATAACGGCTCTTAACCAACGCGATGCATTTCAGAGGTTGATTCAAACACAAACGATTAAAGACTACTTAGAAGAAACAATACAGCAAGAACATGAGTAAAAAAGCAAAAAATTATATTGCCGTATATATATAACATCTGAGAGAGTAATTTATACCAAAAATATTTAGCAAACTGCTTGATTGGAAGAAATCTAAGAGCTCAAGTTATGTTTCAGTGTGTTAGTGATCCAGGCCCCTGTGGTTCCCAGGAACCTTCATTTCCCATCTGGGATGAACAAAGTCTCATGTTATGTTATGTGATCATCAGGATCTCCAGGATGGTGAACAGCCAGGCCTCCAGCCTGCCTCCCAGCTCCAGGGTGTGTGCTGGCTGTGGGGGGAAGATCTCAGAGCGCTTCCTGCTCTTCTCCATGGATCGCTACTGGCACACGCGCTGCCTCAAGTGCTCGTGCTGCCAGGCCCATCTGGGGGACATCGGCTCCTCCTGCTACTCCAAGGGGGGCATGATCCTCTGCCGCAGTGACTACCTCAGGTATACAACACATAGAATAATAAGCAAGAACCAAAGGAGCTGGAAACATTTTATAATTCCATGTCCGAAAAGGTGTAGGAAGACGCTTCTGCGTTCCTACTCTCTTCTAAGCTTAAATCGTTGAACTATCTTCAATATTTTTAGTATTTATTGTATTTTATAATACATACTGACAAACAAATTATAAAGGGTATTTTACCATTCCATTCAGGACTTTAGTGGGTAATGTTTCATGTCACTGTTATCACATCTTTGATTGTATCCCGCTGGATTCACTGATCTTTATTGTTCGAATAGATTTATGTTTGGCGGTTATCTATCTATCTATTTCCTTGTTCTGTGTCCTTGCCTTTTCCTTGTGAATGCCAGGGTCATTCACTCCTGTATGTCATTTGAGGCTGATCATATTTTAATTCGTTTTGGGGGCAGGATAGTATAATGGTAAGGGTGTTTCGACTCCCAGCCGAAAGATTTGGTTTGATTCCCAATGTCTACAGTCTAATCTGTACACATTCCTAATCAAAATGACCCCTAACCCCTGCTTCTAAATATCATGAGTCTGAACTCACTGTAAATCACTTTGGATCTATGTGTCTGCTACATGACTAAACACTAACTAGGATTTTGTTTATGCATGTTGTGGTTTTCTCATGGACTATCTCTCTCTCTTGCGTTGTGTTTACAGATTGTTCGGTCACAGCGGAGCTTGTGGTGCGTGCGGACAGTCCATCCCAGCCAATGAGATGGTGATGCGGGCACAGGGAGATGTGTTCCACCTCAAGGTGAGAGGTCGCAGTCCTGACACCCACGTCCTGTTGAACTATATGATGTGTGTTAATGCGATGATCCCCGGGGTGTCAATGTCACTGTGTGTGTGTGTATGTGTGTGTGTGTGTGTGTGTGCGTACATCATATAGGTATTTATATGAATAAGTTGATATCTTAACAAATAAGACACCATCCTATAGTTTATCCGACCGTGAAAACAGCGTCTGATGTCCTTCTGAAGCGTGAAGGTCTCAGACTATTTTATTCTCAGATGGCAGACTAACCCCTGGGGCTTTAGAATCGGTTTAGTTTTTCATAGTTGAATGAAACTCTGCTACTACACTCCTGTCAGGAGCATCACGACAGCCCCGGCCTGTTTATTTAAGATAATAACGTATAAGAAAATATAATATTTTATTGATCCAGACAGGAAGTTTTTAAATTGGTGCCAGACAGCAGAAAATGCACGACAATAGAATAAAAAACGAAATACAAATTGAAAAGGATGAAAGACAAAGAAATTACAGAAAATGTGTCCATAGACACAATAGGATTAGGAGTAGGGAAGTTGCCAAGACACATTTAAAGAGAAGAACATCAACGGTAGAAAGAAATGAGCTAATGGTCGGTGTGGTGTGCAACTATTATAAAATGTTGTCTGTGGCGGAAATCTGGTAATTAATCAAATCACAGAAACTGCTTTTATTTAACTATTAATTTCATCTGCTCGCTTGGGTTATCGGAAGACAATGTCAATGCGAGTGAATACATTACTGATCCTTATTGTTGGGTTTCTATACGCACAATCTTCTCTGACACACATGCACGCATACGCACGCACGCACACACAAACTGAAACTCACACTTATTGTTTTGGACAACAGTGAGTGTGAGAGATACTCAAGTATGAGAGTTTAGCATCCTGGTCTCCAGGCTTTCCTCCCCTATTGCCAGCCCGTGGAAGAACGGTTCCCTGCTCTAACCCTTCCTGCAGTTGTGACGAGTTTACTGCTCATGTGAGGTTGCGGTGTTGAGGGATGTTGTGAAAGCCTGCAAAGCCCTATGAGAGACGGTAGCTGTGAGGAAGGGCTGTTACGACCAAGTTGGACTGGACTTGACCCTGACCATCGTGCTCTGTCTCGCCGTCAGTGTTTCAGCTGTGCAACGTGTCGGAACCGGCTGGTACCGGGCGATCGCTTCCACTACGTCAACGGAACCATCTTCTGTGAACACGACCGGCCCGGTAGCACGCTCGTCGGTCACCACGATCGCCCCGGCAACGCACACCTCGGTAACCATCACCACGATCGCCCCGGCAACGGCCTCCTCGGCAACCGCCACCACCACGATCGCCCCGGCAACGGTCTCCTCGGGACCCACCTGCCCCAGCTTCAGAGCAGCTCGGTGCTGACGGACCAGAAGGTGAGCGCCGTGTGTCTGTAGAGGTCTGGGGGAGGAAGACCTAAAACCCTTTGGTTTGATTCAAAACAAAACACCAATATTGGAAAAAATCTGTTAATATTTCTGTATTGATAACATATAAAATACCTTATGATATCTGATATACATCATAAGGTAAGAAAGGTAGTTTCTGCACTGTTTTCACAAATCTGCCTAGCAGGGTTTTCCCCTATAGGTGGCAGCAAACTCACCAATCCGTCCTTGAATAGTGTTCCTTTAAGTTTTGAAGTCTTGTCTCTTAACCTTCTAATCTTGCTCTCCTCTTTGCCTGTAGGTTTGTTGAGTGTCAGGAGAAACGGCTTGGACTCATCCGGAGGTGCTTGTTGTGGTCATGGACTCATCTTCACTCCTTCAACTCCGCCCTTACCAACCAGATTGACAAACTCTTCTTTTTACTGCCCCCCCTTTTGTGCTTGTAGTAGACGTGAAGGAGGGTGTGTTGCTGTGTGTGGACTACAGTCAGATAGGGGTGTTATAGGGAGCAACGCAACATGGGGGCAGACGGACAAGACGATCCCATGAACATGAACAGACCAAGAAAAAGACTCATTACTGAAAAATATGGCTAGCCATAATAGCCACCGGCTAGCTATCTCTGAGTGTGAAGAGCTCCAACTCTCCTGATCTACAATGTTGTATGATTTATATTGTAAATGGTAACCCCTCTATCAAACAAATGTACACATGCACATACACTCACACATATATACACACACACACACACACACACACAAATGCACACACGCACGCACACACATCTCAACACATACCGTATATGTGACATGAGGATGTAAAATATGAACGATTGTTTTTTATGGTATTTCACACTGTTCTGTATTTCATGACGTGTGTATTGTGTGAGTGTGTGAGAGAGAGAGAGAGGGAGAGAGAGAGGGGGAGAAAGAGGAGGAATCATGTACAGTGAAAAATATCCTATTAAAAAGATTTTACTGTTGAATGACTGTTGTTTCATGTTGGACGGAGATCACCCACATTTGGAAGCACTTTAGTTGTGTCTACTTTGGGTTACGTCATATAATCTAGTGTCTCGCTCTCTCTCTTCCTCTCTTTTTCTCTCTCTCTCTCTCTCGCTTTTTCTCTCGCTCTCTCCCTCGTCCCATGGTGAAACCATGGCTGATTACCCTCTGGAATGGAGTTAAAGGCTCGAGGTCTGACCGTTTACCGAAGCAATTAAACATGAGACTGGATCTGTGGAGGCGAGGGCGGGGGGGCATATTCCGGGGCTGGGTGGGTCGTTGACTGGTTGGTTGGGTGGCTTGATGGGTGGGTGCCGTGGTGGGCTGGTTAGATGGTTGACTGACTGGCTCCGATAAATTGTAATTTGAGAGCAGCCTAATTAAAGCGTTATTGTGTGCTGCCCGGGCATCGGAGGCTTCTGTAGCGATCTGATGTTACGGAGCCGTAATTAAAGCACCTTGCAGCGATGGCTTCTTGTCTGACTGCTGCGTTAAGTCAGGGGTCTGCGTTCTGCTCGGGATTTCCTCTGCCGTTTCTCCACCCCCCTGATATTTTCGGGTGCGTACGAACAGCGCTCAAACTTGCCGTAAGTCCTCACGCTTGTTTTTGCTGCACAAACTCTTCAAGTCCTCGCCACACACCTTCAGAGGTTCAGAGTTAATCTTTTCGAGATAGCAGCGAGTGCAGGCTCCGTGGATGCGAGGAGATAACATCTGCTCCACTTTCACACCTTGCCTGGGAGCATAGCAGCCATCAAACTTGCACCTTAATGCGCTTAGCTATTTCAAAAGTCCCACTTGTCACGGTAGGCGCTGATACCGCATCAATTATTTATTTCACGTCTGATCAGGAAGCGTCACGCAAATTCATTAACGAATGCAAATCACCACAATTACAATTATCTTTGTATCGTGATGGCAAAGAAATAAAAACCTCGGCACATTCTGGGGTCCCACCGCACCACAAGTTACACTCTGCATTCAAACCAATCAAATCTCATCTGCCTTTCACTAATTAGCCGGAACGTTTTCAGATGCCAATTAGCAGCTCTCATGAAAAGGCTCAGCGCCACGAGGCGTTGTCTTTTATCAGAGCCGTGCAGGTGTGCGGCTCGCCGTGTAGCCGGTGTCATGAGAAAGTGTTTATTCCCGCTAATGAATCATATTAACACATGCAGATGAGTGTAATTGCCTGAGCTCCTCCGCCTCACGCTGTGTGAAGGCACAAGATGAACCGGGGGATATTTTTACACACAGGCGGAGGGGAGGGGACGACCACCAGGCCTTCTGCTTCTGTCCAAGCTGATCCAACATGGCGGCCGTGTTTCCCGCTTCACGGCTGTGCTCTCTTCTCTGATGCTCGTTCAAGCTAGAGGTCGTGTAGGGAAAAGGTAGGATTGGTCCTGGTCTCTCTGGGTAGCAGTTGAGCAGGGGTCGGGGGGTTTTGGTAATGGTCTGGTTCTGAGAGGTAGGGCTCCGTCTAACGGTCTGCAGTGGGTAACCTTACCTTCCTGCAGAGAAGGTGGGAAGCTGAAGTGATGATTGTGGGGTTCATGAGGTGTGAGGAGGGAGATCACATGTTTTATAAATAGATGAATAGAGAGAGTTATTGATGGATAGGAAAATAAGAGATGGATGAGAGAGGTTGGTGATGAGAGAGAGATGGACAGATGGATACATGTTGTGAGGAAGAAGAGATATTACTATATTCATAACCTCCGTTATGCTACTACAAAAATGACATGATACTAAATGACATTACACCACAAAGGCCACCATCGCTTTTCAAAAATTCTAATCCAAATGAATGTCAGTGTTGTGCAATGATGACATTAAAATATCATATATTTAGCGCCGCTATGCTAGGAACCCATTTAGCGGCCTTTCTATTCAAGGTATTTCTGCTAGCTTAAGCATTTTTTTGGAGAAGATAGTTTTGGCAATTAACGAGATGCTAATTACGAGCACACGATTCGAAAGGCATTACGATATACGGACGGAACATAACGACGTCGCGTGATCCACGCTGTTTTCCATTCGCGGTAAACAGACGGCACCCCAGCGGAATGGGGGTGGAATTAGCCCAGCTAGCTGTATCTCAGCGCGGGAACAAACCGACCGCCTAACGAGTGAAAAAGCAAAGAAAAGCTTTTGCGACTCCAAGGCTCACGCAGGAATGTCGGGTGGGGGGTGGGGGGGGGGGGGGGGGGGGGGTGGGGGGGGGTTTGCTCTCCCTCTCTTGTCCAATCGGAACGCTTTGAATAATTAAAGTGATCGGCTTAATTAGCTCAATTACGTTAATTTGACCACGGAACACGGCCATATGGTGAAAGGAAACAAAAGAGGGGGGAACTAATTAAAAGTAAAATAATGAGGATTTTAATTAACTGGCTCCCCAGACAGCCGAGCGCAGGGATCAAGAGCCCGGCACCGTAATTAAAGAGCTGTAGCGTTGGCAACATCTCTCTCCTCCTTCTATCTGGGAGCCTCTATCCGTCTAATTAAATCTGTAAATAAATTAGCAACATTCAGGGCTTCTGCTTGACTTAACACTGCCTGCGACCCCCCCCCCCCCCAACACACACACACACACACACACACACACACCTCCCCCCACCCAATACCACGTACACCTTTCCTCCGACTCTACACACCCTTCGTTTGTCTGCAGAGGTTGACATAAGGTCTGCTATTAGAGGAGAGCTGTCGTGAAGGGTTTAGTATTTGTGTGTTTGTCTCTGTGCGTGTTTACGTGTGTTGGTGTCCGTATGCACATGCGCGTGCGTGCGTGTGTGTGTGTGTGTGTGTGTGTGTGTGTGTGCGTGTGCCTGCCTACTATCATGTCTGCAGCTTAATATTCATAGAGACCGAAGGACCACCAGGTCTGGACCAGAAGAACAGGTACAAACCACCGAACCTCTCTTCAAATCATGACCTTTATTATGATCTACACAAAATACAGGGAAGGGATGGTATCCAAGATAAACAAATGGGCAGTAACAAAAACTACAGCCAGCAAGCCGAAACTCGAGAACTTGGAACATGTACGCATTGAACCCAGGTGAATGGGATGAGTAACCAGTACAGGTGACACACATTGGAGCAACGAGAAATAATACATACGTACTATACCTACAGGCATAGATGTTGTAACATACAATAATATATGTGTAAGCAATAACTTTCTAATCCAATTTTTTAAACAAACATATAGAAAATATAAACAAGATGGCCTTTTGTGATTATTGCATATTGTGTTATCAAACCACGTCAACTAGCCTTTTTACCTAGCTTGGTTAACTAACTAGGTTACCGTGTTGTTTAACGGAGTAGATAAGTACTAATATATACAGGGAGAGAGCCGTTAATACTGGACAGTGCATATTTCATATTAATTTAAGTAACTAATTAAGCAGGCGGGTGTTAAAATTCCCTATTGCAACTTACTTTTTCCCAAATGAAATGTTTGTAAATTAATTCCTTAATTAGTTTCTTCTTGTTCACAATTCCCAGGGTCTAATTTGCCCTGATCGTTGAATGCGTGTTGAATATTAATGCCTGACTTATTTCAAAGGACAAAAAACGAATATAGATTACACATGGAGTGAACTTTAAAACCAGTACACTTAGACAACTGCTGACGGATATAGTTTCTGCAGTGCCGCTCCGAGTGGTGCACAAACACACAGGGGACAGATGGAGGGCATATGAAAAGAGATCAAATAAAGTATTATTAATTAATGAAATCATTTTCTATATGATTTGATGAGATCCATATAATTGAAGGTAAGTCAAGGAGCCAGGATAGTGGTTAGGGGGTTCAGATTCTTTCCAAAAGGTTCAGGGTTTGGTCCCTGATATCCTTGAGCATTGTAGAGCAAGTGTCCCCTAACCCCTACCGTCTCTTTAATGACATGTATCTGAAATCACTGTAACACACTGTGGATAAAGCTTCTGCTCAATGACTAAATAATCAAATAGAAGTAAATGTGGCAGAAATCCAAACAAATTAATGTCAGTCAGATCAGTAGTTATCTCTGTATCTGCAATACTCCACACACTATTCCCCTGGTTCTGCGTATCGTCTCATGTCAACATGTTAGTCTTCATGACAACGTGTCTGTAGAGGGGTGGACGTGTTGAGGCGGCATTGGCATGTTTACCTTCTCAGAACATGCATCTTTACACTTTTGACTCAATACCTTCAGTGTGAGCAAAACACCAACAAAATATAAATGTTCATATATTTAATTAACATCGAATGTTACATGTAGAATGCTGTTTGAACCACAACCCCTCCCATGTGTGTACATGTGGACATGTTACATGTAGAATGCTATTGGAACCATAAAAAAACATAGCCATAATCGTTTCTACACACAGGACTCTCAGACATACAAACTCTAGTCAAATGTTTTTAAATGAAATAAACACACTTTGGCAGGGTCTACATTATATATATATAATGGTACAGCGGATTCCTGTTACATTTCAGAACTGAGCTAAGAAGAGAAGATGCAGAGTGGGGAGACGTACAGAAATAAATGCAGAGACAGAGACAAATTACATACATTTACGTTTAGTCATTCAGCATTTATCCAAAGCAAGTGAGGCTGAGAACAATCAAAAAAGCACATAATCTAAATGGGAGTGAAATAGAAAACATTGTGTGCTGTGCATCCAATCCATTTCAAAATAAAGATCAGCTTGGTCGCGCAGCACTTAACCTTTTGTTGTAGCTGCTCCAATTTGGTTCGTCTGCTTGAGTGTCCTCCGCCATACTTCAGTCATTTTGGAAAAAAGTGTGCTATTTAATGACTAAATGGTAAAGTAGATGTAGATTTTAGTCTTTTATTAGTTCTGACATTTGTATTAAATTGAAGTAAGGTAGAGTCAGACAGAGTGGACAGAAGCAGCCCAGGTGGCGAAAGGTGAGAAGAACGATTTTCAAAATGAGTTATTACATCGGGTTTAAATAAGAGGGATGTAGAGACGTTAGTCATCAGTGAGAAGCAGCCATGGTAGCTGCTGATTTTCCACGGTGTGGCTGTGAGTCAGGAGAGATCCGGGGGGCCGGGGGGTGGGGGGGGGGGGGGGGGTCTCATCACATCCTCCACCAAGGGAGCAGGGAGATTGGAGAACAATCAAAATACAATCTATGTGATGAAGGGGGAGTTGTCTTCATCATTTGGAATCCGCATTTGCGATTTCTGTTGTAAATCAAAGGAGGTGTCCAAGGAAGGGTCCAGAGTACAGAGTACATACGTACAGAGCTCCCTCCCTGTCCCCTCTACCTCCCCCCCACCCCCGCTCTCTCCTCCGTGCCTGCCCCCACCTCGGAGAAACCAGGTGGAACGCACGTGCGTTCATTAACGCCCTTTAATGAGGAGCAGATGCAACAGCCCCCGCGTCTCTCCCTCGCTCTCTCTCACCCTCCCATGCACACTGCATACACATGCACGGACACCCACTGGCTGGTGGACTGTACAGACCTGCGTGACTCTGCTAAAACCAACGCTCCCACAGAGTGCGCGCACACACAAAAGCCATTTATAGGTCTGCACACACACACACACACACACACACACACACAGCTAAACACTGGATATTTGTATATATTTAACTTGTCTTTATTTCTTTCTTACTCTCTCGCTCACACACACACGCACACACACACACACACACACACACACACACACACACACACAGACACACGCACACAGTGCTCATTCATGGGGTAGCTGGCCAGGTCTTTCCCAGCTCCGAGGTGTGGGCCTCATTTGTCCAATTTGGACGCCGGATCGTGGTCGTATATCACCGCTGCTACCCTCCCTCTCCACCCGCCCCCCCCCCCCCCACACACACTGAAATGAAACCATGAAGTGGTCACTGAGCGTTCAGAGCGACGGGGAAATGTCCTCTGAGCACTCGACATGCCCCCTATCACCAGGTATGACTATGGCGTCAGGTAAGGGCTACAGTAAATATAGCACATCCTCCACGCAATAAAACACTTTTTTTTTTTTTTTGTATTTGCATACTGTGTCTCAGACTAGAGACACAGACTAGGTATTTCAAATGTATATATGATATGTTTGTGCGTGATCTTATGTAAACATGTCAACATGTTCATACACTTATTTTGTAGAATCTGGTAGATACTCAAAGGACCCGCCAATAAACCCACTCCTGAATGAAGCAGTATTCCTTAATCGTCTGACCAAAATCAGCTTGAAGGACTAATATCACCAGAACAAATACCAGCCCTGCACTGAAGGTCTGATTCATAAGCTAGGAGTCTCCAACCCTAGAGCCAATCAGATAACACCCGTGATGCGTCGGATATGATCACAACATGAATTTGTTTCCGCACTTAAGCGAGTGTTGTGGCGCAACCATTTGTGCATCGTTTTGAGCCCATGATACGTTGCGTTGTTTATCCCCCAATCCCTGTGGATCTTAACAGCAAACCCTTACCAAAAATGTAACTCAAGCCTAAACCTAACCGTCTTAAACTCCATACTTAACCCCACCTAACGCCTAAGCCAAGCTATTCCTAGGGCAAAATGGGAGGTTCACAGCAGAAAGGCGAGTTGAGTTTAAACCATGTGTTGTCCCAGAAGGGTGGAGCTTTAAAAGGCTCTGTTGCTCTCCTTATTGGCTGTTAAACGTGAACACATCATCCCGGCCGGCTCTCTCTAATGAACACTGAGCCGGAGCTCTGGAACTGAAACCCTTCGCTGTAAAGGGCTGGCCCAGCAGGGGCCCGTCGGGGGTCCTACAGGGGCCAAGCCTGCCAAAAGACAAACACAACCTAGGAAAGAACATCAAAATATCATATTAAATATCCAGGTGATTAGTGTATGAATTGTTATCAGTGTTAAGAGTACTATAGTGGATGACAAATAGGAAGTTTGGGTAGTTAGGATTAGGGAAACAAGAACAAGTAGATTTAAGGTGAACAAGCAAAGAAGTCTTTGAAGACATGAAAATAAGTAATCTATCTGAATGCATTAGGCAAATTATTCCATTCTGATGGCGCTTTGAACTTGAAAGCATGTCTCCCAATTTGTGGGGAGATTCTAGGGACAATAAAAAACGGTGGTTGAGTGTGTCTGAGTGAATATGAAGATCTAAGTGGCACTAAAAGCAGTTTTAAGTATAAAGGATAGTTAAATTAAAAACATTTGAAAACCAAGAGCCACCAATGAAATTGTGAAGTGGTAGCCAGTTAAGTGTATCGTACATATCGTACACTGTCCGCTAAGGACACCTCAGGACAAGTCTACAAGTCCCAAGTATTTAAATGTATTAACTTTCTGAAGTGGGACCCATCAGGAAAATGAATGGCAAAATGATTAGATGCTTAGTATCTTTGGTAGTAGAGTAAGAAGGGGGATTTTTATGTTCCCATCTCAGAAAATCTAAAACAGAGTGGTCACTGAAACTATCAGAAAGCACCCCTGACTTAATAAGATATGATGATGTTTAGGTAACTCGGGTATAGGCCAGTAATAAGTTGAGTTAAATTTATGCCATCAAATAAGTTTTTATCATTTGAAAAGGAAAGATCAAGTCGATCAACTCCTAATCAATTTGGACAAACCACTAAATTATTATTTTTTGTAATGTCTAACAAAATTCAAAATCAGTATGTCTTCAAAATGTGTCCCGTCTCCACCGACACCAAATAGACCGTTATTTGACCTCCATTCCAAAGAAACATTCTTGCAAATAGAAACCTGCAACTGTCATTCCCAAAATCTGGATGTCAGGCTTGTCACTCAGACAAACTCATCCAGAGACCACAGTGTGTGTGTATTGTCTAGTATCTCTCCACGCTGTGCCCTGCGTCGGCTTGACATTTCCCACAAAGATACGACAGCAGAGCTATCGGTGGAGAGGGGTCACTATGGTGGAGACTCTGTTGCCGATGTCACCTGTGTGTGTGTGTGTGTGTGTGTCTGTGTGTCATCCCCTTGACACAAGAGGGGCCCCTCATGGCAGACAATGGTGGTATTATTTTCCAGAGAGTGGGTCGGCCCCGATGCCAGAGCGCCTGGAGGGTTGGGGGTTCAACTCTCAAGGGACCCTCCTCGGGGCATGAGGCCCAAGGGTTCCTATGATTAGCAGGTCTGCTCTCTCCTCCTCTTCCTACACCCGGCAGCACCCCCACCCCCTGCCTCTACGCACCTCTCCACTGAAATGCCAACGCAGGGCCAAGGGCAGAGCTCCCCCACAGGGGCCCCACTCCCTGAAGCACTGGGCCCCAACCACCGCTTATCAGCACCCACACACCTGCTGTGTGTGTGTGTGTGTGTGTGTGTGTGTGTGTGTGTGTGTGTGTGTTGAAAGGGGGGGGCAGGGTGAGAAAATAGAGGGAGATAATGAGAGATAGAGTTCAGAAGTAAAGAGGAAGAGGAAGAGGAGCAAAGAGGGACAAGCACCCACAGACAAAAGCGTGGGACAATAATGTGTGTGTGTGTGTGTGTGTGTATGTGTGTGTGTGTGTGTGTGTGCGTGCGCGTGCACATGCATGAGTGACTGAAAATGGATGTGAAAACAATGAATATATTATTGAGTGATAGAGCAGGGACAAAGACCAATGAAGAGGAAGATGAAGTAGGAGGAGGCAGAGGAGAAGATGGAGACAACAGTCATGCTGTCAGGCATCAGCCAGTCAGGTCAGGATGTTCAAATGATTAAATGCGATGCGTTCACAGGTGGAGAATCACCTGGGGCCAATTAGCGTGTCAGACTTAGCATGTTCGGTGGCTTAATTTGACAATCGAAGTGACAGCTTCGGCACCATTTTGTCTGCAGTGATTGGAGAAGTTGAATGACTTGATTTGACTCAGGTGTGCATGTTTACTTCAAGCATTGCCTTTTAATCCAAACTCCACAGAAGTCGACCCTTCGCCATTAAAACTGGCTGGTCAGAGCGGAACCCTTTGCAAGGTTTTGCACATCACTCAATGTTTTTGTTTTGATCCTGTGTCTAAAAGGTGTTCAAATATAAAACTGGTGTGACGTTGAATCCTTTCATTGACAATCATAACCCGAAAACAATTTGGGGACATGAAATATTTACACCACCGGCAAAACCGACTTTTGAATTTCAGCAATCGACTCGTCTCCGGGCTGAGCCAATGTGTGGAGGAAGGCTAACAGCTCGGCTACGCACACCTGGGCTGGCGCTTTGTCGATCGCCGTTGAACCTCAGTCGGCTGTCAGGAGATGGAGGAGGTGGTGGTGGCGGCAGTGGTGGTGGTGGGAGATAAGAGATCTGACACGCCTTCATCTCTGCTCTCTATCTGTCATCCAGCCTCAGTCGTTTTATGCTGCTCGTCTCCACCTAAACTAGATAGAGGATATCCTAAACACGGGCACTCTGTTCTAGTGCACATAGGGCTGTGTGTCTCGTACGTATGTATCGTTTACTGCATGTGCGGTTATTGTCTAAGTGTGTGTCATATGTCTAGTCTGTGTGTGCGTGTATATGCTGCTTACTGTATAGTGTGTGTGTGTGTGTGTGTGTGTCAACGGACTGTGTAAGTGTGTATATGTGTGTCAAGGCTAGTATAGGGCATTTTCACCCAAAGTGCACGTAGTTATTTCTGTCCATTAGAATGTTTTTTTCTATAATGCTCGTCCACTCAGGGGCTCCAGGTTAACTCGGTCTATTTTGGACCTAAGTGGACCGTCAAATGGCCGCTGTGTCTGTTTGAGAGATAGAGAGAGGGGGAGAGAGAGAGAGAGAGAGAGAGAGGGGGAGAGAGAGAGAGGGAGAGAGAGAGAGAGAGAGAGAGAGAGAGAGAGAGCGAGGGAGAGAGCACGCACAAAGACCAGCTCAGCTCAGCTCACACACATGCATGGCTACACACTCTGAAGCATGTTATTTTTTTTTGTTTAATTGCGTAAGCCATGGAGAGTGAAGATAAGAGCGGTGGAGCCGGCGTGCGGCCACTTAGAAGATGTCTGGCTGGATAACGAGGGAGCCAGACTGCAGCTTGGCTTCTCCCGGTGGCCATCTTGGATACAACAACAACAACAAAAAACGATTTTGTTTGGTGGAGTCGTAGAGAGAGAGAGAGAGAGAGAGGGGGAGAGGTTAATAGGGGAGACAGGGAGGGGGGGGGGGAGGAAGCTCTATATACACAGTCTCATGGATCTTCATAAACATTCCTCCAAATCATGCGCTCTTCACCCGAGGTGCGTGATCTTATCAGGAGTGTGGTTGTTGTGGTTGTGTTGTTGTCCCAACCGTCCGACCACACACAGCGTACCGCCGCTTTCTTCTGCTCCCTCAGCCTTTTTCCGGAAGTTTCTTCACCCGTAGTTTTGAAATCAGAAAGAATCTAACAGAACCTCCTACGCCTTGTTCCCTCTTCCTCCGAGCTCTTCCACGAGGAAATCCGACCATGTGACGGGCCTTTGAAGCTCCCTGATAGGGCGGGCGGGAGATCAAAGAGCCCTGCGGACGTTTTTCGGTTTCAGCCAAGCTTATCTAACCGAGGGGTCACAGGTCAATGGGCTCGGAACAGAGCAATGATGTCATTTCGCGTCTGAAAGGGATCTGGTGATAGCAGGTCAAGAGCTAATTGATTAGATGTCCCATTGTGTGTGTGTGTGTGTTTTTATGAGTGTTATGCCCTAGCCCCCATCCTCCCAGACGCCCGGCTGTGTTTTTTGAACTTGCAGATGAAGCCATCTGTGGTGGTCTCTGGAGAGACTTCTCCCTGGTCTCTCTGCCCGGCCGAGGTGGAAAACATGTCTGTGTGTTTACTCCCTAGTTAGGATTGACGGTTGCTATGAGCTTCACAGGCTAGGGTTTCATGAGGAGACGACAGATCATACTGAACCGTGACCGTGTCATTTAAACTGGTGACAGGTCCCCAACACCAGATTTTGTCACTTTTTAGCATAATTGTAACAAAATTTGGATGGATGGATATTGTTATCTCTGGGATGATGTACACTGATCACTTCCACAGTAGATATATATATATATATATATATATATTCGCATTGTTTGAAAAATTTGCTGTAGATGTGAAGCATGTACGACAGTTACTTTTACGTTGGCTCTGTGCTAGTGTAGGCTACGCCCTTTTGATTCACCTTTATAAAAAATGTTACTTACTGTTATTTTCCACTCCTCATAACTCCTCATTATAAAAAATGTTACTTACTGTTATTTTCCACACCTCATAACAAATACCCTAATTATATGGCCTAATGTGCATGTGTTGAAGAAGGTTGTTCATCTGAGCTCTTATCCCCCCACCACTTTTCAATACAAAGTGACACCCTTGTGCTGAACACATGTCCTATGTTCCATGGATCCCTCATGCCCCTTCCCACAACACGGAGGTCAAGGTCAGCATTTAGCCTTCCTTTGCAAACCAAGCCAACTTAATTAGCCATAGCCATATCCAGCTAAAGAAAGCCAACCCTAGCCCCTACCATCCCCAGATTTGGCGAACATTGCCTAAGCCTAAGCCAACTGAGCCAACCTTAGCTAACCTAGACAGCAAACTAAAGCAAAACTAGCCTAACTTAGAAAATCAAAACCTAGGCAATTGTCCTAGCCTACCTGAGCTTACCTTAGCCTTCATTAGCCACACGTAGCTGCTTACACATAGCAGTGTTGCCAATCTGTTCACAGAGAGGATGATCTGCTGTACAGATGTCTCTCTTCCTCTTCCCCACTGTGCTCCTTTGGGTGGCTTTCCAACACAACAATGCAACAGAAGAGGTCTCATTTTTCATACACACAACCCTTGGCTTTGTTTAGAGGTGTGCGGAATGAGCCCATTATTATCTCAGCGGGGTAAACCAATACCCCACCCACCCCTAAACCTTCTCCAAGAGATGGGAGAGGAATTAGGGAAATGTCTTGCTGTGTGGAGGTCCCCTGTCTAATTACTGGTAGAAAGGTCTGATGCAGCCGGGAGGGGGAGCAGCCACGGAGCCGCCGCGGCACCACCAGAGGCTCCAGCCCAGAGCGTAGAAGACATGAGAAGGTGTGGAAGGGGGCCGGTCGTGGGGGCGGAGAGGTGTGGTGGCGCGGGGGTGTGGGTTGTTGTTTATGAGCCGAGTGAAGTGGACCATCAGGGAGGGAGTCAGGAAAAGGCCAAGCCAGTGATGGAGGGAGCGATTAGATGGAGAGGGAGAAGGAAGGGATGGCGAGAGCCGCATTCCTGCGTAGGACTGTGACCGCCCCCCTACCCCTGTAACAGGACACCCCTGGCATAATCACTGTGTCCCTGCTGAGCTCTGGGGTTTAACATCGGAGAAGCCCAAATCTCCCCGGCTCTCCTCTCCTACGCCTCCTGTGTGTTCTCCTGGTTTCTGGAGAAGAGGAGGTAGAGCTAGCTTTATGGAGGGCTCCGTTCCGTCTACCAGTCTATAGAATCCTCGTAAACAAGATGAGCCGTCTCCGATTCTGCTTGGGACCGGAGCTCTGATTCTTGGGGGAAACAACACAGTTGTAGTTATTGACTGCACCCAATAAAGGGATAATAATCGTCCTGCAGTTCTATTTAGCTCAACTGGTAGAGCAAGGTATTAACACCACCAGGGTTAGGTAGGGTTTGATTTGCCACTGGAGACAGCCATACTAAGAATGACTGTAATCACGGAATTGTAATAGGCTTTCGACAGAAGTGTCCACCCAATGGCGTTCATATTATTATAATAATAATCGTACTTATACATTTTTTGGAGCAAAACAATAAACCTAGCATGTGAGGCTAACGTGCTAATTGGTCGTAAACGCGTCCATCTGGAGTCCAGCGAGCCAGCGGGAGAGAGGGGCCAGCACCTCCCCCCCTCCCCCCATGGTCTGACTCTTGGTCGGGGCTGGGAGGGACCCTTCGTCACCCGCTTCTAGAGGCCCCCCACTCCACATTGAGGACCACCTACACCCAACACACTGACCCCCACCATGTTTTCTCAGCACTGGCGCCCAGCTGTGTACCATCACTTGAGACGTACACTTGTGTTGCTATATCCGCCGCCTGTGCTTCTATATTGTCCTTACGTGTGTTTCTACATCATCATCATGTGTCTTTCTTTATCCTTCTAGGTTGTTCCTATATCATGCTCATGTGTGTTTCTATATCCTTCCACTCTTGTGTGTTTTTAGAGCAAAACTACAACCGCCTTTGACTGAGATCACATTAAGTGATTCCCATTACAGCACATTGTCCAAGAAAGACCAATCTTTTTCAATTGAGCTGCACATTATAATACTAAAAGGGGTACACCAACTCACCAAATACTGAATGAATACTGAGCAAGTGTACTGAAAGACACAAATTGTATTAGTAACTTGGTTAACGTACACGGCTGGTTACACATGCATTTTAAGACATAAAAAGCTCCTTGCATACGTGAGAGTTTTTTGCCAACGCTATTGCAGCTGTGAGGCAATGCAAGCACACCTTGCCAGGTCACGTGAGCAAAGGACATGGCCATTCATTCTATAGTTCTAAATATATCTCAGTAGCAAAGAGCCACTTGTATTACTTCACCGCCGTCGACTTGGACACATTAAAACAAGCCCAGGACTCACACAACCACCATCCACGGGTCAAGTCATTACTTACTCTTGTACTGACCCCCGGCTCTACTCATTACACTGTGTGGACCTGTGTCCACTCTATCCTGCCGACTTACCATTGGAGCAGGTGTTCGGAACATGGGTTCGAAGCTCCATTTGCATTTGCATTTCATTATTTAGTGAGAGATTTCATTGCGTTCGTGATCATGTGATCACATGTTGGGAGATTCAAGCTGTTAACGTAACACAGAAGAAATTACTCTTTCCCCGTTTTATCCAATTGGGACAGCCTCACAGGAAGGAACTCCTGTGCGGCTAGGGACTCCTGTGCGGCGATGCCGTTCTAGGGAGCAGGGACAGAGCATCTCGACCCCAGATATGAGTTTATATATGGAGAACCGGCAGACCCAGGTGGGAACTGGTCTGTCTGTTTAAACTTGGCTGACCTGACTGACAGTGCTCATGGAAAAGCAACATCTGTGCACTGGAGAGTTTTGGATTCATGGGTCCTTTTGAGTAGATCTGGCATTCTACTTTTCACGTTTTTGTTTTGAATATTAGTGTCAATTTGAGTGTTCACTTGTACTTGAGAGGCTTTACAGTTGTTTTGTAGTTCAGCATTGAAGTTGTTTCGGTTGGTTTGAAGAAAAACTGGTATAGAGGAGTCTGTCTTTGTTCTGCCTTGATCTCTCTGCACAGAGGTGTTGGAGATAATGAGGGAATGACCTTTAAATCAAGTTTCAGGTATATTTGTGGAATGCATCAGAACAATAGGAATCAGTAATTAATGGCCAATAAAAATGCTTGAAGTTCACAATAACAATTGTGAAACAATAATGATATATAATAAATAAAAAGTAAAAAAAAATTAGATGGGGTTAAAAATACAATAAAGATATAATGAAACAATAAAATATGAAAAGAGAAAAACAGATAAGGACATTATGGGTATGGATGGACATAAACTGGAGAAGATACGTGTTATGTCTTCGTTTGGGTTGGAAGGGTTGCCTGGTATCTACACAGGATTTGATTTCTCTGGCTCACAGAGGACAGAACCGGCTTCCCAAAGTCACTCACTCCATCACCATTTACCCCTCCACTGAAGGTGTGTTTGTCTGGTTCAGGTCGAGGGCGTCCAGGCCAGTTGGCATCGCCCCCAACCCACCTTTGGCCCTGGTTCGGATCCAGCGCGTGTTTGAACAGCTTGATGTCCAACAACACACTAAAACACTGACAGCCTCACCGACCGACCCCAACCGGAAACTCCGGTACAGCTATTTATTATCTTCCTATACTATGTTCCTATGGTATACGGTCCTGTAGGGAGGGAGTTTATTTTTACATCAAACTTCTTTGCCTTTGACATTTATTACTTTGTTATTTAGCAGATTAATATCCATAGCGATTTACAAGTGAAGCTTAGAACGATCAAAGCATTACAAACAACATACAATGATACATCTATTTATACAACTAATGAATGTTTAGTGTAGGCTATGTAGCGGTAGGCTATTGTAGGTTTCATGTTATTTCTCTTGTTATAATACTGACATCACATTGTTTTTTTCAATTATTTAAAATGAATTGGACAGTTTGGCAGTCAACATATTCAAAACGATCCTAATAGCTTAGGTTGGGTTAAGGCTAATGTTGTATGTATTAGGAATGCTTATCAAAGAAGATTAATTAAAATACTATAAACTCATGTGTGACACGCTTAGTGGGCGCAAGAAAACTGAAAAGCAATTTTATTTGTGTAATGGCAGCTATGGAATGCCTTCATTAATGTTGGAGGTATAAATGTCTGCCTGACAAAAATAGATTTATAATCGTATTATCTCAGAAAAGCGATGCAAAATGTGTGAGTGAGAAACAGAGCAGGTGTGTAAACGTTTGTTAACCAAATGTGTGCATGTCAGTGTGTTTTATGTTAATTCCCATTTGCATTTGGCTGTGTGTGTGTGTGTGGGTGGGTGTGAGAGAGGGAATGGCCACAGATATCAGTATATATGTGTCTGTTATGTGCACTCTCTTCCTCTCTTCACACTCTCCATCAACATCTTCTCAAGGCTCGAATTATGGGGGTTGGGCTTTTGTTATGTAAACAAAAGTCGGCCGATGAAAATTGACTATTAAGACCAGCAGCAGTCTGAGTGATACATACTCCAGAGGGGTGAGAAGTGGTTAGTGGTGTGGCGGGCCAGCAGTCATCAACTCTGTGTCCATTCTCACTTCCTCTCTCCACCCTTCTTCTTTCTCTTATCTATCTGCCCCTCTCTTCATTTCTTCTCTCTCCACCTCTCTCCACCTTCTCTCCTCTTTTCTCAATCTCAACCTCTCCTCTCTTCCGTCATCCTCTCACTCACCTTCTCTCCTCACCTCTCCTACCTCCTCTCTCCTCCTCTCCACTTCCCTCTCCTCCTCTATCCAACTCTCTCTCCTTCACATCAATGACCACAACAGCCTCTCCTGTTCTATTTGTGTGTTTTCAAATTGCACCGCGGATCTTGTGGGTCTGACATTTAAAATAGTGTCACGTTTGGGGTTTTGTTTGTAGCCCTACAACTGAAAGTTATGTTTTCAGTGTAATGTTAATATCACATGTCTTGCGTGGTTTAGTGGATTTATGTTTGGGTATAGGGCTTATGAGTCAGACCAGAGGATCGAGATTATTGCATGTCTCTGAACCTTCTCTTATAAAACGTCAATACAAGGGGACCTCATTGCAAATCCATGTTTCCCCCACCCCACCGGCCCATAACCCTTGTGTTCAGCACATTCAGGTCCTGTCTGAGTTGACTTTCTGAAGTAGGCCTGGCCTGGTCCGTCTGCATCAGCAGTCTCTGGTTTCATCTGGTTCCTAATCAAATCCGCTGCTCTTAGCTCAGCTTATTTATTCATGCGTTTCATTTTAGGGTTTTATGACACTCAGCTAAAATAAAGAAACGGGGTCTAAGTTAAAATAAGACTAAAGTACAATAAACTGAGATGAGAGGAAAAAAAGTCACGTTTACACTTTCGCACACAAACGTGCGGTAACCTTTTGCCACCTCCGAGTTCAATTTAATATGGCAGATATTGTCCTTGCAAAGCTTGGACACTTCAGGAACACATATCTCTCAAATCAAATCCAGCCGAAATTGCCCCTTGTAACCAAAACACAATAACCTGATAAGCCCTTTAATAACAGACATTTCAGAGTAGCCCAGGTTTTTGTTCCGCGAGGCATTGTGCGAGACATTTCCTCCCACTTTGTCTTCATCCATCCCCCCGAGAGAGAGAGTGTGCGCCGGGGAACAGAGGAGCCACTCGACAGCGAGCATCTCTTGCGGAGTCACAAGTCCTCTGAAAAGGTTTTGTAGCGCTTTGGGGATGAATAGGAGAACAAAGTCTGGGGGGGGGGGGGGGGAAATCGTTGAAAGCCATCAAACGCACAAGGGGGGTCCCCCAATTTTCCACACAAACCACTTCATCACTACACCCTTGGAGGACGCAGGAGGGTGGGCAGCAAAGTGGAGCATCAATACCTGCAATTGTGAGAAGCGGTGGGGGCAAGCGTTCCACGCTACTGGGTCACCTCTGGTCCAAACGGTAAATAGGCCCAGTGATCGCTTTGCGTCAATCCAGGCCTGTAGGAAAGATGGGCCGTAGAAGGGCTATCATTAGGAGCCTATAGGCAAGGGATAGCCGCTGTGTCTGTAGGACATAAAGGAGACAGGGAACCAGGTGGACAGCAGAGGGAAAGGGGGAGCGTGTCGGGCCAGGGTGTTGGATGCGGGTGTTTTAAATTAAGGACAAATTCGTAGCAATTTCCTCTTCTGGTTGCCCACGCCCTCCCTGCTGAGGGCCTGATGGAACCTGAACAAAGGGCCGCGGGGTTCTGCTGCTGCATCCTCCGCCATTACAAGTTTTGTGGTTGGCGGGAAAAGAGCGAGCGGGAAGGGGGGGGGGGGTCCTCCAACCTTCCTCTGTCTCACCTTGCCTTGTTGCTCTTTAAGTCCCTCCTTTTTTTTTATCTTTCTTTCTTTCTTTCTTTCTTTCTTTCTTTCTTTCTTCCGTTCTGTCCTTCGCTGGTAGATAACTTCAAAGTGGTCTCCAGCATGCGGTGGAGATGTTGATAAGACACTTCCGGAGTTTGAGAGCTGCTCTACAATACGATAATGGAGACGGACACGCTGGGCCGCTG
>NC_140275.1:11964057-12056557 GCF_964030765.1 Micromesistius poutassou | reverse complement strand
GTTCTGCACCCCAGGGTGTATAATGAGTGGTAAACCAAGACTGTCTGCAAAAGAAAGTTTTTATTGACACATAGTTTCTGTACAGACAGGACAACAGGGGACAGAAAAAATTAACAAACAAGAACACTGGAAAGACCGACTCGAGTAGGTCAGAAAATTATACAGCTTGCTTACAGACGGAGAAGACAAAAGTTACGCGGACACTTCTTAGGCGAGCTCTTCGCCTTCCTCGCCTTCCTCCTCGAACTCACCCTCCTCCTCGGCGGTGGCGTCCTGGTACTGCTGGTACTCGGACACCAGGTCGTTCATGTTGCTCTCCGCCTCGGTGAACTCCATCTCGTCCATGCCCTCGCCGGTGTACCAATGGAGGAAGGCCTTGCGGCGGAACATGGCGGTGAACTGCTCGGAGATGCGCTTGAACAGCTCCTGGATGGCGGTGCTGTTGCCGATGAAGGTGGCGGCCATCTTGAGCCCGCGGGGAGGGATGTCGCACACGGCCGTCTTCACGTTGTTGGGGATCCATTCCACAAAGTAGCTGCTGTTCTTGTTCTGCACGTTGAGCATCTGCTCGTCCACCTCCTTCATGGACATGCGTCCGCGGAAGATGGCGGCCACGGTGAGGTAGCGGCCGTGGCGTGGGTCGCACGCCGCCATCATGTTCTTGGCGTCGAACATCTGCTGGGTGAGCTCGGGCACCGTGAGGGAGCGGTACTGCTGGCTGCCGCGGCTGGTGAGCGGGGCGAAGCCGGGCATGAAGAAGTGCAGACGGGGGAAGGGCACCATGTTGACGGCCAACTTGCGGAGGTCAGCGTTGAGCTGTCCGGGGAAGCGCAGGCAGGTGGTGACGCCGCTCATGGTGGCCGACACCAGGTGGTTCAGGTCGCCGTACGAGGGGGTGGTGAGCTTGAGGGTGCGGAAGCAGATGTCGTACAGCGCCTCATTGTCGATGCAGTAGGTCTCGTCCGTGTTCTCCACCAGCTGGTGGACGGAGAGGGTGGCGTTGTAGGGCTCCACCACTGTGTCCGACACCTTGGGCGAGGGCACCACGCTGAATGTGTTCATGATGCGATCGGGGTACTCCTCGCGGATCTTGCTGATGAGGAGGGTGCCCATGCCGGAGCCGGTACCGCCGCCCAACGAGTGTGTGAGCTGGAAGCCCTGCAGGCAGTCGCAGCTCTCCGCCTCCTTCCTCACCACGTCGAGGACTGAGTCGACCAGCTCGGCACCTTCCGTGTAGTGACCCTTGGCCCAGTTGTTGCCAGCACCGCTCTGGCCTGCCGCCGCGGAGAAACAGCCAGTCAAAAAAAAACCCAAAGCTCTCAGGAGTACCGATCACGTATTCAAATGATCCACAAATTAATTTGAGACAGCCGCTTACCGAAAACAAAGTTGTCTGGCCTGAAGACCTGACCGAAAGCACCAGACCTCACAGAGTCCATGGTGCCGGGCTCAAGATCGACCAGCACAGCACGGGGAACGTATTTGCCGCCTAATAGATCACAAACAGTTAGCGCTGAACAGACGAGAGAAAGTACATACAATGGTTAGCCATTTTACAATGCTTTACCTGAGGCCTCATTGTAGTAGACGTTGATCCTGTCCAGCTGCAGGTCGCTGTCTCCGTGGTATGTGCCGGTTGGGTCGATTCCATGCTCATCGCTGATCACTTCCCAGAACTACAAGCAGAAACCAACTTTAGCCTATTGCCTAGTTTCATCAGATCTGTAGATCCTGCATAGTTATTGCCCGTTCTGGGATTAATGCATTCAGTAAACCGCATCATGTTTTAACGTCGACAAATTAGCGATTGATAGTCGCATTACAACATTTTGCCCCATTTTTTTTTAAAATAAAAGTTCTTTCCTCTTTCCCGCGCAACGAAACATGTACAAGCGCGCCATGCACCCCCATTGGTTGAGCGCCATTCGCTCTGAATTCGAACACTCACGAAACGTCATCAAGCGGAGCACCGCCCCCATCCGCCGGGGAAAACCGGGTGCGGCAAGCGCGCGCGCGCGTTCACGCGGCAAATATAATAGCTAGGCCTCTTGGATCAGACAGTAAATGATCAATCCCAAATTAAATTAACAAATTAATATAATAATATAACGATCAACTATTCGGTCAATATGTATACAATTAATAGCTTAATAAATATGGATCCTTTCCATTGAAAGGCACATCCTTTTTTGCGCATTGCAGCAGGCCGAGAGAACTCGAGGAAAATGTGGTTAATCTAAATTAATGGTTATATTGTATCAAAACTCCTAGTTTAGTTTATTTTATATATATTTAAATATATGCATCCCTCATATATATTGGCGTAATAGAGTGTATTATATATTACGTCAATTCCGACTACCGGTGAAAAAGTGAATCGTTTATAGCAGACTCAAATCTGCAAATCTGCTAGTATTTCCCAAATTTGAAAGATTGACAGTCTATTAAAATGTATCGACTTCAGCTGAAGGGAAAGCATATGGCCTTTTGAATAGGAAATCGCTGGGTGTGGTTTAACACGCAGACAAAGAACTGGCATGTTTCGGAGAATCCGTCAAATAAATAAAAAGGTAGTAAGAAACAATGATATCCTTTCGAAAAATATCAACCTACTTACCTTGGCACCGATTTGGTTTCCACACTGGCCGGCCTGCAGATGGACAATTTCCCTCATTTTGTCTGGCTGTAAGGATGTCTTGGTACTACACGGACTGCAGTTGTTCTTGGTCTAGCGGAAAGAAAGGACTGCCCTGTGGTTTATATGCGCTCTGTACCCGCCCACGAAATACCGTGTCACCAAATGTGACTCAATCATAGGCTGGGTTTCACAGACTTAGTTGACCGGCGGTGTTTTTGACGAATCAGAGTGTCGAGTGGGGTTTCGCCATTGGCCATCGCCGACTGTCAATCGGGTTGATCTGTAACGTGTGACTGCAGGCTAATCTTGAGACATGTGGTGCTTCCTGCATGGCTAGACTGAATTCTGACAGCGAAAAACTCCTCATACGCCCAGGATTTCGCATGGTTATAGCTGATTTTTCGCACGGTTTTCAGATTAGCATTTCAATGATCGAGCACGTTGTTTTTGATTGAACACATTTGATAAAGAAAATATGATAAGCCAGCAATGACCCACAGTCCACGTGGCTTCTTAAGTAATGAATTGGTAGTCAACGTTTGGCCTTTTGACAAAATGCAGCTCACTTCTTAGATAAAACAGCCTCACAGTGAATCCTTCATTTCGGACTCTAATGAGTCACTACAACTTAAAACGGTTCTTTCACAAAATCGGCATACTTTATTTAACTATTCATGTTTTTTTCATTATTACAAAACCCAATATGTAAACGTTAATTCTAGTTCATGAGTACAGGCTGGTATTTAGGGTGCAACAGAGAGGCATTTTTGCTAGGAAGCAACTGGCCCACAGAGCTAATGCTACAGTGGACAATAGCATTCCTGCGATTTAGGAACTGTCTGCAAACCACACAATGGTGGGTATGTTATCATAAGTTATATGGCTGGATATACAGAATAGGAACATGAATACATCCACATTCTGATAACATTAAGAACACAAATGGTAATGGATCTAGGCGTAATATAAATGTGTGTGTGTGTGTGTTGGGATCTAGAAAGCAGTGGTGGAATTGGTGATGGCAGATGGTCTTATTAATAGATAAACTGAAGTGTGGACACATCCATGACGCCAGCTATTCTACTGCTGCTCGGACACAGTTGCTGGTTCTGGCTGAGAGATACCTCGACCCTGTCTGCTAACGGCACCACCCATTCCTCCTAAGGGTGGGTGATCTCTTGGCATTAGAGAAAGGGGCTTACATAGCCCACATTTTATGGAGATTAGCTGCTGAGAGTAGCAGGCATCTTTTGCTCTGTAGGAGGAAGTGGTCACATACTGGAAAACAAGCAGGCCATCGCTAGCATCTCATCAGAGCGAGGGGAGCGACTGCTGCAGTCTTCAGACGCACTGCCCTGAATCTGGGTGTTGTCACTGGAGCACAGCCTGCTATCTAGCGCCGTGAGAGCTTTTATCTAGGTCAGTTTGCTTTATGGCTGGATGTATGCGGTGTAGTAGCCTGATCTGGCAACACAAAGGCCAAGCCTGTTTGGTCTATGAAAGGGGTTTGTCAGAAGGAGGATAAGTCAAGAAAATAGTAAAGGTTACTAAGGAGCTTGTATTAAACCTGTGTTTCCAGAGCTCTACGGGAAATATCTAAGCTCCCATTCTCTCCATTTGTGATCAGGCTAGTGCTGCTAGAATTATATTATTATAATATATGATGTACTATATTATATTCATATAGTATATCATATTGTGTCATCATAGTTATTCTGGAAATACATGAATTGACAGTGGTTGTCATGTAGTAGAAGAAATGTATTTGTGTGTGTGTGTGTGTGTGTGTGTGTGTGCTAAGAACATCCTCGGTAGCTACAGGGCGTGGTCTTTGAAAATCATGGCTAGTATTGTTCCAGCCTGTGTCCGGCTACAGCCGATCAATAATGGATGGGGTTTAATTCTAGAGGGGGATGGGGTGGTGGTCGGGAGCAGTGACTACACACTTTGAGCAGGTCGGGGGTATACCGCTGCGACGAGATGCCCTCTGTCATCCTTTTGAAGAGTTGATTCATTGAGGTTATTCATACATCTGTATCATTAGGTAGGCTATTCTAATGTCCGGCTCATGTCTACAGCTGAATCCTGAGAGAGAGAGAGAGAGAGAGAGAGAGAGAGAGAGAGAGAGAGAGAGAGAGAGAGAGAGAGAGAGAGAGAGAGAGAGAGAGAGAGAGAGAGAGAGAGAGAGAGAGAGAGAGAGAGAGAGAGAGAGAGAGAGAGAGAGACGGCAGAAAAATGCTGAAACAACAAGGCAAATCAAATCCACAAAGATGGAATTCTTCCCCACCCACCCCCTCTCTCTCTCCATCTCAATCTCTGTTTCTGTCTCCCAGCCCCCACCACTCTCCATCTCTCTCCTCCGAACCCAGTGCCCTCTCCCACCTCTTCTCTCTTTCTTATCGCATGAGAGAGAGTAGGGTTTTTTTTTTTTTACGTATTTGAAGCCTTCATTGACTCAGCATCTCTCTGAACACTGCAGCAGAGAGCCACGCCCTAGCTGCCAGCAAGCTAGCTCCTCTGATCACAGCACCAGCTAGCTCTCCGATCATAACATTAGCTCCCTGATCATAACACTAGCTAGCTCTCCAATCATAGCACTGGCTACCTGTGATCATAGTACCAGCTAGCCCTCTGATCAAAGCCCTAGCCAGCCCTCTTATCATAGCACTAGCTAGTTCTCTGAACATAGTATTAGCTAGCTCTGATTAAAGTACCAGCTAGCTCTCTGATCAAAGCAGTAGCTAGCTCTCTGATAATAGCACCAGCTAGCTCCATAATCATAGCACTAGCTAGTTCTATGAACATAGCACTAGCTAACTCTCTGATCATAGCACTAGTTAAAGCTCTGATCGTATCTCCAACTTGTGAACTCACAGCCACACAGTATCACACTGGCCGCATGCCAGCAGCAGTGGCTAATGGGGACATTATGGAGTCTTCTATGTCCATCAAAGCTAATTATATTCTATGTTTTAAAGAAATCATGTTATAAAACTGGAGACAGTATATTGTTCTCTGTATGATAATGTTTCCTAGTTTGCAGTATCAATGTGTCATAAGAGATAACAGACAACTGTGATGGACACAGAAATACACTTACTTAATATATTTACAAAACCAAAACCAATATTGTTTTTATGGTCAATATATTTCCATCTGTGTATTCCATGGGATGTGAAACCCATGAAAACCAAATGTATGTTGTGATATAGGTATTCTTTCAGCCTATAGGTTGTGAAGTGGTGTATTCGTGTCACCTTGATTCAAACAATGAGTACAATTTGGTATTCAGTCAGCTCTGAACTGGGGCAATGGGGTAGGGAGCTGGTGGGAGAATATTGATGGGTTGGGACAGCTGGTTGTGGGGGAGGGGGGTGGGGGGGGGGGACAGGGGGTAGAGAGAGAGAGAGAGAGAGAGAGGACAGCTGGGTTTCTGTACAGTAGGCCTGCAGAGAGAAAAACTGATTAACCCATATCTCACATTACAGGCCTCTCATAGCACCAGAATCCAGCCCGGAGACACATGAACCGCAGTGCTGGGTGGAAACCACAGAGTTTCGATTCAGGCTGTAGTATTGTGCTCTTCAAAGGGTGAGTGGGACGGTGGTGTGAGAGTGATGGTGTTTGGAGATGGGTTACACCCTAACCTGGTGCAGGAAAACACACTGGGACACACAAAGCCTTTTGAATAATACAATGAGACTAAATGCATTCTCTTTCAGATTTTTGTTCCCATAAATAGCAATGTCAACATGTGTGTGTGTGTGTGTGTGAGTGAGTGGTCTTTGTGTGTGTGTGTGTGCGGGGGGAAGGGGCAGTGTGGGAGTGAGCGTGCATATCTGTGTGTGTGTGTGTTAAAGGCGCCATGGTTCTGTTTCTGTGCAGGCACTCCAAAGGGGTGAGTCAGGAAGTCAGGCTGATATTAGTTGGATCAGAGACCACTCATCAGTTATATGTAGTCACACTGCTCCACCGACACACACACACACACACACCCTGCTCCACTGACACACACACACCCTGCTCCACTGACACACACACACACACACACACACACACACACACACACACACACACACACAGCTACATATTCTACACAGACCGAGGAGAGAGAGGTGGTGGAAGAGAGTAAGGGATAAAGGGGAGAGGACATAGGGGAGGAGAGAGAACATGAATAGAGAGGGGAGAGAGAGATGTCCACTAGGTGCAGCGGAAGTCACAAATGTTGCTAACACAGGATAGCATGTGGCATAAATATACCATTACTGAAGCATTGCTAAAGAATCAAGCTGACACATCACACATCATCCCAATATCACCATATAATTATACACCACTGTGTATTTCTTACAAATATGGACAGAAGTTACCGTGCGATACAAAGCAATGTTTTTAGTTCCGGACGTGAATTTGCACGTATATAAATAACGCTTAAATAAAGCCGCCAGAGCTCCCGCTGTCCCCATGTGTCCCACTAGAGGTCGCGCTGGTTCCACGCACCACTGTATCGTGGATTGCTGTCATCTGCGTAATGACGATTGTTCTTTCATTCCTTCCTGTCGATGCGTTCTCATGAGGTAAGTGCTGCATGCAACACTCAACTATAGGTTTTATTCTTTCTTTCTTTCTTTCTTTCTTTCTTTCTTTCTTATTCTCTACAAACTTTGGGACCCTACTCCTTCCACAATTGTTCACCTGGAGAATCCATTCCAATTTTAAAATCTTTAGATTAGCTTGGAATCGCGCGCTTCCATTATTATTATTTTTGTATCTTAAACTTTTTAAGATATTCTACTTTTAAAATGTTATTTTTTACAATGGAAGTCAATGGTATGCCCATTTTCTGACACTTCAACTGCTTCAGACCCAAACATCTACTAGATTATTATACAAATACTGTTATGTTACTGTATTTAACCTGGTTTAACTCTAACTAAGGTATTTTAACATATTCTACAATATATATGTTTGTATGTATATATATATATATATATATATATATACATACAAACATATATATTGTAGAATATATAGAATATAATATATATATATATATATATATATATATATATATATATATATATATATATATATATACATACATATATATTGTAAAATATGTATATATAATATGTATACAATTTCAGTATATTAACACATTGAGAATAAAAATGCAAACAACAATTATTGACGTAGTATTGTTATTACTTATTGTTCTATTATTACAGTAATGACAGGGTTCTACTGCATGGTTCTAATACAGGTATTTTATTCTCAGGGTTCTACTGCATGGTTCTAATACAGGTGTTTTATTCTCAGGGTTTTATTGCATGGTTCTAATACAGGCGTTTTCCTCGCGGGGGTCTACAGCAGTGTGCAGTTATTTTCTCCTCCATCGCTGTCTGTTCCGCTGAAGCCTCCCCCGCCAGCTGAAAATTGCACAGCCTTTACACTGGAAAATAACAGTTAAAACAACGGTGAGTCGTGTTTGTAGACCCATCAATGCAATGAGAACTGAATCCCGTGCAAGAGCATGCCAATAGCGCACAGGTCACTTTTTCTGCCGTCGCCAATGTAGTTAAAGCCCGGTCAGTTAGCAGTGCTAGTCTACAGAGGTAGCAGTTAGGGGGCAATTAGAGGCATAGAGAAGAGTGTGTGTTTGTGTGTTACCTTGTGGAAGGACGTTTCTTTCAAAGTATGCCGCGATGTTCACGTTACCAGCAGGTCTGTACTGAGCCACCACAAACACCCTATTGCCGTCTGTAGCCAGACCCACGCCCACCTCCGTAGTCTCCTTCCACACCACTGCGGTGAAGTGGCCTGGGAGAGGGAACCAACAGGTTGGGGGTGAACATGGGTCACCTTGATGTGAACCAGGGGTTTGAGGTTTGTCACGTGAGAGACATGAAAAGGTTTGAATCCCTGCCACGATTTCTGCATTACCATGTTACCCTGTTACCAGAGAATTGACCATGTGGTGCTGGTGGAAACTATGCTGTATCATGACATGGCTAGGCAGTGAGATTTGACACAGCAGCTCTTAACGCAGCTACAAGCCCAAACCCTAAGCCCTGTAAAGGAGAAACTCTCCAAACCCAAAGGGAACAATTCATGATAAGACTGGAACTTTTACTTTCATCTACAAACAGAAAGTAAAATTGCAATGACAATTCCTAACACATTGAGATTAAAATGCAAATCACATTAATTGATTTTTTTTTGGTGCAAATTCCTGTAAACGGTCAAGTTATGAATGACAGGCATCTATTGCATAGTTCTAATACAGGGGTTATAAAGGCAGGGTTCTACTGAATGGTTAGAACGGGGCCTAACTGGCAGGGTTCTACTGCCTGGTTCTGATACAGGGGGTTTACAAACCCTAGGTAAGAAACCCTGAGAAGGAACATGGTAGGGTGGGCAATAGTTGCCAATGGATGGACATAGGATGGTAGCATTGACAGGCAAACAAAGTCAAATGTTGTGATATGGGGGTGGGTATCAGGAAGCAATAGACGGTTTCGTGACATGATGGTTGTCACGGTAACAGGAGGCCGGATTAAGGTAAAACTACAATATGATTTTGAACTTTGAAGTTATTGCAACATTTGGTGGGGAGCAGCGGTGTTCAGCCATATCTGGTTGTCTTAATAGTGATCCATCTGGGATTACCTGTGTTGGCTGTGAAGCCAGGGCTGTTGTAGTCGTAGTCCTTCACCTCTCTGTACCAGCTGTCAACAGCCTCCTTCCCTGAACATAGAGAAACAACTCAATGTGGACCCGAGTGCCTGAAGAGAATTCAGTATAACCCAGAACAACCCATCGCGGGTATGCTAAAGCTAACCCTAACACTACCACTCAGGGTGATCGGTGCAGAGCTGGACATGCAGAATAGGTTCTCTCCAACGTCACTGCCGCTGTGTTGCATGATCCCACTGTCCAGCAGGTGATTGGCCCAACGCTGGGCCGCCTCGTTGAGGCCTGTGCTCAGTGTCAGCGGGGGGCTCTGGTGCATCTTCCGGTAGGTGTTGTGCGTGGTGAGGAACTCCTGCTGGAAGCTTCCATCTGCCAAGAAAAATGAACATCTGTATTTGTGTTGCTGTGTGGCAAAGTCCATTCTAATCAGGTTCAAAGGCAGGCCCCCCATGGTTCGACTCCCCTGCCCCAACACAACCTCGAAAGGGGAAGGAAAACTTACCTTTGGCTTCCTATTGACGCAAGGCTTTTATCCAAATAAACGTACAGTGAATTCAGATACATGTCTTTAAGGAGCAGGTAGGAGTTAGGGGTCATCTTGCTCAAGGATGACTACAGGTTAGACTTTGTATGTCAGTTGGGGATCGAACACAGACAGGCAGATACCTCCCTGTTCCAAAATAGGGTATTATCACCATCAATGGATGATGGTCATAGATAATACTTACATACATTCATAACGCAAACATTTCCCAGATGTCTACTCACCTGCCATTGTATCAGATAATCTGGTCTGGTCAAGCAGCTGGAGGAAAAAAGGCTGAACAGAACAAAAACACAAAAAAATGTATGCACAAAACTCCTTAACTATATTTCCAAATACTGAGGATAATATTAACATATATACCCATGCATATACCCATGTAATCTCATCCATCAGTTCTATTTCGTGAAACTGATGGAAGAGGTATAAACCAGAGAGATAGTCACTCACCTGTGTGGTAGTGGCGGGCTGCAGGTGTGTTTGGGAGGTTTGGATTTCTCCTCTCTGTCTCTCACAGCCCTTATACAGTCCTGCCTGGCCTCGCCCCCTACATCCTCTGTGTAGGAGGGGTACACACACACACACACACACACACACACACACACCCTTGGCTTGTAATTTTCTCAGGAGGCCACTCCTGAGTGTGGCTGGATGTTACAAGACATTCATCCAAGGTCCCTTGCCTCTCCTCTTGCTGCCTCCTTTCCTCTCCCTCCATTTCTCTCCTGTTCTATCTTCTTTTCCTCTCCTCTTCCCTCTTTCTTTGCCCACCCTCTCCTATCCCATCTCCTCTTCTACTAATTATATTATTTCCCACTCTATTCTCTTCCCCACTCTTCTCCTGTCCTCTCCCCCTCTTCTCTTCTCTCTCTCTCCACCTCCGCTCTCGTCTTCTGTCTCGTCTTCCTCTCCTCTTCCTTTCTCCTCTCCTCTACTCTCCCCTCATTTTCTATCTCCTCATCCACTTTCCTCTCATCTCCTCTCTTATCCTTCGTGTTCTGGGTTATGTTGGGCCAGATTGCTTCTCCACTCTCTAAAATTTGTTCTCGCTACTTTACTGCTGCTCTATTTGAAACCCATTAGCAGATGCTTGGCGCTCGCCAAGCGTCTGCTAATGGGTAGCAGTTGATCTACCAACAAGATTCACAGCATGGATTTTAACGGCAGTGGTTACACAGATGATGGGAGACTGCTCCACAAAATTGATATTCCATATTACCATGTTGATGTGCTAGTCATTAAAAAAACTATTAAAAAAACTAGATTATGTTGATAGACTTTTTAAACCACACATTCTTATTGGGAGTGAACAGCAGCACCAGACACCACAGCCAAAGCGCTGATAAGGTTGTGGTTATGTGTCATGCTTGTGCTGCTTAATCGCATAATTAGCAAACACTCTTCAAGATGTCGCAGGTCTGTGTTGTGTAATAAGCCATGTGGAAACATCCTAAACAAGATGAAGAAGAAGAAGACAGAGTGAAGGTCACTAACATGATCCCCGTCATCTAGACTCGAGGGAGTGGGAGTCCCTCTAAGGAGGGTAAGTTACGAGTCGTAAGTTATGAGTTGTAAGTTACAAGTTGTAAGTTACGAGTTGTAAGTTACGACTCGTAAGTTACGGATTGTAAGTTGTAAGTTACATAAGTTGTAACTTACAAGTTGTAACTTCCGTAACATACAACTTACGTAACTAACAACTTGGTTGTAAGTTACGCAGAGAGAGAGACCCCGCGCGACAGAGAGCGAGAGACCCCGCGCGCGTGAGAGAGTGAAGCTGACAGTTTACGTGCGTCAAATGCCGCCCCTAACATCAATAGGAAGGGTCGCTCTGCAGCACCGTTGTGGTTATGTTTTGAAAGCAGCAGATCAACAAACATAGTCAGTATAGGCTACCATTACGTTATACGAGTTGTTTTATGACTACATAAATGGCCCTGATGCCCATGATCCTCTGTTTGTGCTTACAATGATTGTCACATTCATTCATAGCAGGGACGGTTAGGAGTGGCATGGGTGTCATAGTTGACACCCTTACCAAACTAATACTGGTCTAACCGTGCCTTCAGTGTTTTTGTTGAGAACACAATGTCATATTTAAAACTATTGCAACATAGTGTCTGATGTCTGGTGTACACAGACACAAGTGATGTCACACATAGACCTCCAGACTAAACACACAACAATTAGACAAATAGGCAATATTGTCCATATATATGTTGCCTATCAATGCAAAATGCTATTGCCGATATAGTGAATGATATAGTGAACATTTATTTTTTATATAGGGCTGCACAACAAACTGAATTTCCCCTTTCCCCTCGACAGCTAATTTGAAGACAAAAGTGTTGCACAAAAAGTCCCTGTGTAGGAGTGTACAGCAGCGCCCAGAGATTACAACAGCTCAACAAAAGCTCCTCCAGACAGCCTTTGCTTTCAGTGACCTGTCATGATCCGACTTTGGTATTTTGGTTCTTTAGTGTTCACTGTTCTCCCCCCGTCAGCCAGATGTCCTTAGACTGATTCAATCACCTCATTCCCCTCACCTATGCGTCCATCTCAATCTGCCCACCTGCACCTCATTCCCCAATCAGTCTCTCCCCATATATACAGCTTCGCTTCCTCTGTTATTCTTCATGCTCAGTGTGTATTGACTATTTCTGTTGTTGAGTACGAGCTGCTGTAGAGTTGTTATACCCTAACGTGGCCCACGAAAACACACACAAGGCCCCTTGAATAATAAAAATACGAGTTGGACGAAATGCTTTCTCTTACTGATATTTGTTCCTGAAGGTGTGTGTGTGTGTGTGTGTGTGTGTGTGTGTGTGTGTGTGTGTGTGTGTGTGTGTGTGTGTGTGTGTGTGTGTGTGTGTGTGTGTGTGTGTGTGTGTGTGTGTGTGTGTGTGTGTGTGTGTGTGTGTGTGTGTGTGTGAAGCGCTTTGGTTCTGTTTCTGTGCAGGTGGTCCAGAGGGATGGGTCAGGAAGTCGGCTGATGTTGATTTCATTAAAGACCACTAATCACTGTTCTATGTACAGTCTCCACTCTGGTGTGACACACACACACACACACACACACACACACACACACACACACACACATACACTGCTCCAGATTCTACACAGACAGGGAGGGAGGAGGTGCAAGAGATAGCACAGGATAGCATGAGGCTTAAATATACCATTACTGAAGCATTGAGAATGAAGCTCACACACACACACACACACACACACACACACACCACATATCACCATATATAACTATACATCACGGTGTATTACTTACAAAGATGGACAGTAGTCACCGTGTGATAAAAAGCAGTGTTTATAGCGCCAGATGTGATTTACACTTTTATAAATAACATTTAAATAAAGCCGCCAGAGCATCTGCTGTTTCCATGTGTCCCACTAGAGGTCGCGCTGGTTTCATGCACCACTGTATCGTGGACTGCTGTCTTTCTGCGTTAATGACGAATCTTCTTTCCTTGTTAATTAACTTGCGCCTTTCGACGCGTTCCGTTTTTTGTGTTCTTCCATATTCCTACGTGTGCAATGGGCTACAGATGATACTAGCGTTGTAGTTTTGGCCTGCCTCGTGTTGTGTTGACTATGTTTGGGGGCGTGGCAGTGCATCTCGAACAAGCATATTTGCTTTCGTTCCTCATGCATTTAATGATGTACCAATACCTACGACCATGGAGGATGTGGAAGTCAAGTGTGGTTCACCCAGGTAGCCCGACCCAAGTGTTTGCTTCAGATGCCCTTGGCTATTCAGTTGACAATGACAGTTTAATTCTGTATTTTAAACCAATTCATTCGTGTCTAATGTTTAATCTAAAGATGTTCCTTTGTAATTCATGGTTACCTGATGTTTGATTTGTATGACTTGTGTGATGTGACAGTATGGAGTTGTGTAGCCTATTGTCTCTTGTACTTTTCACTATAAAGACACAGGTCATTTCACCACTGTTTGTAAATGCATTGTCATCAACTTGACTGTGTATATTCTAAATATTCATAGTCATGTGCTGTTTTATGAATAAATAAACAATTCTCAAACTTAAACAATTCAGTCTTCTGGAATGCTTTAAAATCCAATATGTAAGAGATTTTTGGTCATCTGTTTGCAAAACTTTGAATGATGCATTTAATACCAAAGTGAAACCCTCTGCACACATGGCCATCTTTGGAGTATTTATGAATGAGATCTTGTTGGCCAATGATAAGAAGAATGCTTTTGCCTCATTGCTAGCCCGTAGAAGAATAGTTTTACAGTGGAAATCTCCTGATCCACCTAAAGTGTCTGTCTGGCTCAGTGATCTAATGTTTTTCCTGAAATTGGAGAAAATTAAATACTTCACCAGAGGATCAATAAGAAAATTCCACAAAACATTGGACCCGTTTATTTTGTATTTTGACAGGCTCAACACTCTCCCATAAGACAATACATAAGACTGATATATTTTGTTTTGACTATGCGTAACTAAAAGGCATATAACAGAGTGCGGAATGCCCCCCTCCCTTGTTATTTTTACTTAATCCTTTTATTTTTATTTATTTTCATTTTTTAAATTTGTTTATTTTCTTTTCTTTTCTTTTCTTTACTGGTTCATTTAATATATTTTCTATTAATGTTATTAATATGACTATTATGATTATGTATTATCATTATTTATTTATTTTATTATTTTTATGGCAGTATGTGGGTATTGTGGGTGGGTGGGACTTGATTGAAAAAAAATGAAAAAAATAATTCAAGGCACCGCGTTTCCGGTAGTGGTGAATCACGGTTCTCAGCTGAGTCGATTAGACTCAGCTCCTCCCTCGTTCTCATTCTCAAACAAATCACGATCGTGCAATGGTGCCAACAGTCATCAATCAACACAACAATAATTAAGTTCCTTCAGCTGAAGAGCGCTTCATGTTCGGAATCTGAATGTTGTTGCCCGGCTGGCTCTCATGACGTCTCAGTCCTCTAGTTTTCACCACTTAACACAGTCAGTGAATGAACAGCAACTCGCGCGTCAGCGACTAGTGGGTGGGTCTGGGAGTCGAGTCTCGAAGAACGACCGATACGAATGAGACGAATGAGAGAGAACTGAAACGGGGAATCAGGTCGGTTCGTTCTTAAAAGATTCGTTCATTCAAACTGATTTGTTCGCAAACGACCCATCACTAGTCTCAAGCAGGTTTCTAAATGACCATTAGTGATGGTGGAACAGTATTTGAACTTACTAATCTTCATGTGGGAAAAGGCTGACTGGCATAAATAAGTAGAGCCAAATAATGCAGTCAAGGTAGCAAATTTCCTCATCTTTGAATACTTTTCCTTTGTGAGTAAGTTTTCAAATTGTCCAGGAGCCCGGGACTTAAGCTCAATATCAGCTAGTTGTACTGTCAAAATCTCATCCTCCACTGCAGACGTGATCATGCGCCATTTTTGTGTAGCGATTGGCTCGACTAAAGCAAAGTCTTGAAACCGTTTGTCAAAGTCAGATAATTTTCGTCAATCAAAGTGGTAAATGATAGGGATTACCATGACATTTTACATTTTCGTGTTACTTTCTTTTTTGACTGTCACGCAATCTACCCACATTACCATGGCGATCGAGGCATGGGGCACACCTGCTTTTGGTGATCAATTAGCAGACTTGTTAAACAACATTCGTTAAAATGTTTTTTTCTCCCTTACGTCCCTTAAGTCTTGAAACCGTTTGTCAAAGTCAGATAATTTTCGTCAATCAAAGTGGTAAATGATAGGGATTACCATGACATTTGACATTTTCGCGTTACGTTCTTTTTTGACTGTCACGCAATCTACCCACACTACCATGGCGATCGAGGCATTGGGCACACCTGCTCTTGGTGATCAATTAGCAGACTTGTTAAACAACATTCTTTAAAATGTTTTTTTCTCCCTTACGTACACGCTCCAACAGTTGTGGAAACTGGTTTTCTTCACTGGTGTCTTGATTCAAGGGGTCATAACATGCTTTTATTGTGGTTAGTAATTGCATTTGGTGCTACTACTAGAATAGTTGTACATGTCTTGATGTTCAAAATACCCGTTTCAGCCTCGGTCAAAAACAACCTGTTTTAAAGGTGCGTTCACGCATGCGTCCTGGTGATAACGAGACGGCTCGCCAGTGATGACTCACGCGTGTTCCCGACAGCGACCGTTGGGAATCTTTATTTCCTTGTAGCTGTATCACCTACTATCCTTCCAGGGCCGATAAGGCGATAAGGTGAAGTCGCGCAATCGGAGTGGCTGTTTTTTTTTTGAGCGATCTGATTTTTCGAGGTTTTTGGGGTTTGCTTCCCCCTCATCCCATACACCTAGTCCATTTGAAATGCTTACATCTTTCCTTATTACTTACTCAATTTCTTACTTAATTGTAAGAAATTGAGAAGCTTGTTGACAAAGATGTCATGGCCAATCCCCATGTTAACGTGTTTTTACATATGTTATCGTATATCATATATATATATATATATATATATATATATATATATATATATAGTTTAGATATATATGTTTACAATTTCTGTATATTATCGAACAGAGAATACAAATATAAACCACAATTATTTATGTAGTATTCTTTATTGCCCGTAAACTGTTTCATTATTAATGACAGGATTCTACTGCATGTGTTTTATTGTCAGGGTTCTATTGCATGGTTCTAATACAGGTGTTTTATTGTCAGGGTTCTACTGCATTGTTCTAATACAGATGTTTTTTCCTCACGGGGGTCTACAGCAGTGTGCATTTTTTTTTCCCTCCATCGCTGTCTGTTCCGCTGAAGCCTCCCCCGCCAGCTGAAAATTGCACATCCTTTACACTGGAAAATAACAGTTAAAACAACGGTGAGCTGTGTTTTGAAAGAGCATGCCAATAGCGCACAGGTCACCTTTTCTGCCGTCGCCAATGTAGTTAAAGCCTGTTCAGTTAGCAGTGCTAGTCTACAAAGGTAGCAGTTAGCAGGAGGAGGACTAGAAGAAGAAGAGTGTGTTTGTTTGTGTGTTACCTTGTGGAAGGACGTTTCTTTCAAAGTATGCCGTGACGTTCATGTTACCAGCAGGTCTGTACTGAGCCACCACAAACACCTTCTTGCCGTCTGTAGCCAGACCCACGCCCACCTCCGTAGTCTCCTTCCACACCACCTGGGTGAAGTGGCCTGGGAGAGGGAACCAACAGGTTGGGGGTGGACATTGGGTTGCCTTGTCGTGAGCCAGGGGTTTTATTTTTGTCGCGTGGGAGACATGAAAAGGTTTGAATCCCTGCCACAATTTCTGCGATTTCAAAACGGCTTGTAACGGCTAATCACGCTCACACCTGGTGGTATAATATGTCACCTTTAACAGTGAAGCATCTGGGATTACCTGTGTTGCCTGCGAATCCAGGGCTGTTGAAGTCGTAATCCTTCACCTCTCCGTACCAGCTGTCAACAGCCTCCTTCCCTGAAGTAGAGAAACAACTAAATGTGGACCCCAGTGTCTGAAGAGAATTCAGTCTTTTAGAACAACCCAGAGTGGATATGTTAACGCTAACCCTACCTGTCAGTTTGATCAGTGCAGAGCTGGACATGCAATATATGTTCTCTCCGTCATTGGTACTGCTGTGTTCCATGTTCCCACTGTCCAGCAGGTGATCGGCCCAACTCTGGGCCGACTCGTTGAGGCCTGTGCTCAGTGTCAGCGGGGGGCTCTGGTGCATCTTCCGGTAGGTGTTGTGCGTGGTGAGGAACTCCTGCTGGAAGCTTCCATCTGCCAAGAAAAATGAACATCTGTATTTGTGTTGCTGTGTGGCAAAGTCCATTCTAATCAGGTTCAAAGGCAGGCATGGTTAACCCCCCTGCCCCAACACAACCTCGAAAGGGAAAGGAAAACTTATCAAAACTTACCGCCCAACCTCCCTGTTCCCAAATATTTAGTGTTCTAACCTGTTCTAACACAAACATTTCCTAGGTGTCTACTTACCTGCCATTGTATCAGATAATCTGGTATTCTTATGGCCAAGCAGCTGGAGGAAAAAAAGCTGCACAGAACACAAACACACAAAAACCTTTAACTATACTTCCAAATACTGAGGACAATATAACACAGGTATAGATAGATAGATAGTCTTTATTTTATTAATCCCCCTTAGGAGAAATTCACAAGTGACCAGCAGTACAGTGGGAAAAGAGTGCGAAAAACAAGAGTATATATACAAATAAATTTACCAATTTGAAATAAAATATAATAAAAAAACAAGTAGAATAAGATAAACATACTATATACATGTAACTGTCCGTTTGTAGGTGACTTGTGCATTAAAAAATAAATATGACGATAAGTATAAATGTGCCAATGTGCCAATGTGCAGGGTTCCTGAGGTAATGAAAAATGAAATAAATAACAAGGTTTAAACAACAATCAGTCCTGAGGTGTGCGGTTTAGTCCTTAATCAAGTCGAGAAAAAGGAGGTGTTGGGGCTTGGAGGCGTTGGGAGCGGGGGGTTGAGGTGTTGTAAAGTCTGATAGCAGATGGGATGAAAGACCCCCCCCAAGCGCTTTGAGGCACGTGGCTGAGTGAGTCTGTGAAATACCTGCGGAACTTATCAAATACCTGCGGAACTTATCAAATACCTGTGGTGAAGAGATAAAAAGTCTAAAAACCAGAGGGTTAGTCACTCACCTGTGTGGTAGTGGCGGGCTGCAGGTATGTGTGGGAGGTTTGGATTTCTGCTCTCTGCCTCTCACAGCCCTTATACAGTCCTGCCTGGCCTCGCCCCCTACATCCTCTGTGTAGGAGGAGTTGTGTACGTGTACACAAACACACACACACACACACGCACGCACGCACGCACGCACACGCACACTCAGTCACACACACAACCTTGCCTTGTAATTTTCTCAGGAGGCCTCTCCTCGTGTGGCTGGATGTTACAAGACATTCGTCCAAGGTCCCTTGCCTCTCCTCTTGCTGCCTCCTTTCCTCTCCCTCTTATCCTCTCCTGTTCTATCTTCTTTTCCTCTCCTCTCCCCTCTTTCTTTCCCCACCCTCTCCTCAAGAGTGGGGGGGTTGACTTTGACTATTCATTTGTGTGTCATATTTAATCTAAAGATGTTATTTTGCATGCATGGTTACAAATGACCTGATGTATCAAATCACTACGTTTGTATTTGTGTGATGTGACAGTATAGAGTTGTGTAGCCTACTTGTTTCTTGTGCTTTTCACTATAAAGACCTGGTCATTTCACCACTGTTTGTAAACTGTTTGTAAAGATTTGGCTTGGGTTTTCGAGCGTTCTGATTGGCTGGGGTTTTCGAATTATACAATTTATTTATTACTTGCAAGAATTGTCAGAAATTGAGAAGCTTGTCCGACAAAGATGTCACGGCCAATCCCAATGTTAACATGTTTTTATTCAAAATCAAAGAGTGTGTGTTTGTGTGTTACCTTCTGGAAGGACGTTTCTTTCAAAGGATGCCTCGATGTTACCAAGAGGTCTGTACTGAGCCACCACAAACTGTTGCCGTCTGTAGCCAGACCCACGCCCACCCACGTAGTCTCCTTCCACACCACCTCGGTGAAGTGGCCTGGGAGGAGGAACCAACAGGTTGGGGGTGAACATGGGTCACCTTGTCGCAGCTACAGGCTCAAAGGGCTTCACTGGTCCCAATAACGGGATCTAGCCCCCAAACCCTAAGCCCTGTTAAGGAGAAACTCTCCAAACCCACAGGGAACAATTCATGATAAGACTGGAACTTTTACCTGTAACTACAAACAGAATTAGAAAGATTGTCACAGTTTGCCGTGGTTCTAATACAGAGTAATGGCAGGGTTCTACTGCATGGAAGAGAAACAACAAAATAGTCTACTGTCCTCCCCCCCTCTTCTATTCTCTCTTCTCTTCCTTTTTTCTTTCCTCCTTGTCTCCTTTCCACTCCCGCTCTCATCTTCTGTCTTGTCTTCCTCTCCTCTTTTCCTCTGCCCCTCTCTACTCTCTCCTCATTTTCTATCTCCTCTCCTCTCCTCCTCTTTCCTCTCATCTCTGACTCTCTCATCCTTCGTGTTCTGGGTTCTGTTGGGCCAGATTGCTTCTCCACACTCAAAAACTTGTTCTTTTTTTTTGTCAATGTATCTTTATTGTGTTTTCAGACACATAAACAAAGACAGTAGACAGTAGACAAAAAAAATCACATAGTCACATAGTCATTACATAGTCATCTCATATAACAGCTATTCAGAGCCAAGGTGCATTGTTAGTCGTTCCACATATGAAATAAAAGGTTGCCATATAACATCAAACTTCCTCATTGACCCATTCACTGTGTATCTAATTTTTTCAACCTTAAGGAAAAACATGACATCACAGATCCATCTGCCAAAGGTGGGGGGTTTATGATTCTTCCAATTAAAAAGAATAAGTCGCCGAGCTAAAAGGGAAGAGTAGGCCATACACTTTAGTTGTGAATTTTGTTAAGGTAAGTCCTCTGATGGAACGCCAAAAAGTCCAATGAAAGGACAGGGATCAACCGCCAAACCTGAAATCGCTGAGTAAACTTCAAATATTGAGAACCAGAAAGCTGTTAATCTAGAGCACGACCAAAAAGTATGATACAGAGTGGCCGGGGCTTGCTTACATCTGTCACAAATAGGAAATATTTTAGATAGTTTAGTCTTGGACATATGAAGCTATATGACCTATGTACAATCTTAAACTGAATAAGACTATGCCTCGCACAAATGGAGGAAGAGTGAATTCTTTGAATTATGTCAGACCATTGATCTTCAGTAATGTTAGTACCCATATCCTTTTCCCAGTTTTCTTTCATTATTGACAATGAGGAACCTTCCATTTCAAAAATCGCTGTATACAGCCTAGACACTGTTCCCCTCACCTCAGGTGAGGTCTCAAGGATTGAATCAAGTGGTGATTTTGGTGGCAATGAGGGAAATTGAGTAAAGTGATTCTGTATAAAATGTCTCACTTGTAAGTATCTGAAAAAGTTACTTGTTGGCAAAGAAAACTCCTGTCTAACCTGATCAAATGACATGAAAAAACCACCCTTATAGAGCAACTTGATATTTAACACCCTGTTTTTAAGCCATTGAGTAAAAGTATTATCTAGTAGAGAGGTTGGGAATAAGTGGTTGGCTGCAACCGGAGAATAAACTGACATAGAAACTAGCCCATAATGTTTTCGAAACTGAGACCAAATTTTTAAGGAGTGAAGAACTATTGGGTTCTGACAGGTCCGGGGTGAAGGTAGGGGAAGAGATGAACACAAAAGAGCTGAAAGTGAGATTGGACTGCAAGAACTAGACTCAATTTGTAACCAGCCAGGTAGATCCAGGGGTGATGTATCCCACCGCCAGCACAATAAGCTTCAAAATCTTGTTCTTGTCACTTTACTGCTGCTCTACTTGCAGTAGCAGTTATTCTACCAATGATCAACAAGATTCACACCATGGATTTTAACGGCAGTGGTTACACAGATGATAGAAAGAGGAGACAAAAATCCACAAAATTGATAGTCCACAATACCATGTTGATGTGCTAGTCATTTTTTAAAAGTATTTCCAAAACTAGACGACGTTGATGGAGTTTTCAAACTACACATTCATATGTGTAGTTTGAAAAGTACACATCAAACGACATATTCTTATGTGTAGTTTGAAAAGTGAATAGCAGCGCCAGACAACACAGTCAAAGCGCTTATTAGTTTCTGGTTGCGTGTCATTCTTGTGCTGCTGTTTTAACAAGGTAGCCAGACTCTGTGTAAACATGGGCAAGAGAGGCTTCCAAAGTATTTTGCGTTTATAAGCTTGTTGTTTCTCTGTGGTATTTGCGGTAATGGATACTGGTCTGATGTGAACACAGGTTTACCAACTTAACAGGAGATGTGTCTTGCTTAACTGGTTTGCTGGATATAAAAAAAAATACACACACAGATTCCCAAACACACACAGCTTCCGTCGATGCACAAATATGGGCAAGACACACAGCCTCTTTCCATGGATGGAGACATAGAGGTGTTACTGTAGCCCTTTATACTGAGGCAGGCATTTCATATACATTGTGACTGCTTGACAACATATTCAAGATTTGCATATAGGGCTCTGGCAGCAACCTGTTTGAACCTGTCTCTTGCTTTGTGCTGTGAATGTCACTAACATCAGCATCCCCATCATCTAGAGGGAGTGGAAGTCCCCTCTAATGGCAGTTATTATATAGCATTAGATCTGGATGCCTGAAATATCGGCTGCAAAGCATTACTCATTGCTCATTACTCACACCATTGTTAACAATCAAAACTAAATTGAGTGCAATAGTGTTATTAACCTCTCACACGGATCCTTGTTACATTAGGATGACACTTGTTTTTCATCAGATAAACAAGTTCAAACTTTGGAAAAACTGTGATATAAAATCACACAGAAATTTCATATACATCTCCACTTTCTTGCAATCATAAAAGTCATTTGATTTGATTACGCTGCTTGACATAAACCGCTTTTATTCTTAATGTTTTTTTAGATTCATAATAGTCTAACCTAACTAACAATGTTAATAGAAGTTAGTCCAACAAACAGAAAAAAAAAGTCGTAAATATAACTGCGGCCTGTCATTAGTCAGACTGTAACAAGCAATAAACTGCTTCTGTGTGTGTGTGTGTGTGTGTGTGTGTGTGTGTGTTTATGCTTGTCAAGGATCTTAGACGAACCCCTGAGGGCCTTTTCCTGTCTTTAAAAAATCATTAAAAAAATCTGCAACACCTTTTAATACAGATTAAAAGTCTACTTCTACGATGTAAAGCTTAAACACATCTGCAGGAAAACATGCACTTTGTGTTCTTCCTTCATTTCTGATCAACACAAATAACTTACCCAAAACACTATGTAAAAAAAAAATCTATTTGAGTAGATACTAATAATGTCTGAAAAAATGTACCATGTAGTCAATTGTCACTGTGTGAAAGCTACATCCATAAACTCTGTAATTTATGCCTGTGTAAGGCAGTTGTTCATTTGAATGTACATCTGATACAGCATAATGAAGAACCCAATCCTTGCCTCAATTATGTCTACCTACCTTGGAATTTACATTTAACTGAATGCAGCCTTGTAAAGCCATCACTATACTTTCCCCTTAGGAAAATATAGCCTACCTTATTTTATTTTATTGTATGATAATGTTTATATGTGAAGCACTTTGAGTCTGCCTGGTGTATGAAAAGTGCTATATAAATAAAGTTGCCTTGCCTTGCCTTAAAGGGTTATACTAATAATGATAATAATTGAATAGCAAATAAGTCATTAGGTTAGGTTACTTGTACTACTAGGCTTGACAGGCATACATTTTGTAGCAGGGTGAAAATGCAGTCCCCCTGGAAATGTTGCAAGGAGAGAGGAAACGTTTCCATATTCACCAACGTTATTGGGTATAATCTGATGTATACACAGAATAAAACCATTGATGGTAGGGCATCATTTGTGCATTATAGAGAAGGGAAACATTATGTTGCAGGTTGAAAATGCACTGTGAAAGAATGTTTATCCCCATTTCACTTAGCCTACGAAAGAGGAAACGTGTCCATATTTACCAAGGATATAACATCTGATCAGATTAGATACCTCATCCTCATCGTCGTCCGCTTATCCGGGGTCGGGTCGCGGGGGCAGCAGCTCAAGCAGGGGGCCCCAGACTTCCCTTTCCCGGGCCACATTGACCAGCTCTGACGGGGGGATCCCGAGGCGTTCCCAGGCCAGTGTTGAGATATAATCTCTCCACCTAGTCCTGGGTCTTCCCCGGGGTCTCCTCCCCACTGGTCGTGCCTGGAACACCTCCCAAGGGAGGCGTCCAGTGGGCATCCTTACCAGATGCCCGAACCACCTCAACTGACTCCTTTCTAAGCAAAGGAGCAGCGGCTCTAATCCGAGTTCCTCCCGGATGACTGAACTTCTCACCCTATCCCTAAGGGAGAAGCCAGCCACCCTCCTGAGAAAACTCATCTCGGCCGCTTGTATCCGCGATCTCGTCCTTTCGGTCATCACCCACCCCTCATGACCATAGGTGAGGGTAGGAACGAAGATCGACCGGTAGATCGAGAGCTTTGCCTTGCGGCTCAGCTCTCTTTTCGTCACAACAGTGCGGTACAGCGAACGCAATACCGCCCCCGCTGCTCCGATTCTCCGGCCAATCTCACGCTCCATCGTACCCTCACTCGCGAACAAGACCCCGAGGTACTTAAACTCCTTCACTTGGGCTAAGGACTCATTTCCTACCCGGAGAGGGCAATCCACCGGTTTCCTGCTAAGAGTCATGGCCTCAGATTTAGTGGTGCTGATCTTCATCCCAGCCGCTTCACACTCGGCAGCCAGCCGATCCAGTGAGTGCTGAAGGTCACAGGCCGATGATGCCATTAGGACCACATCATCTGCAAAGAGCAGTGATGCGATCCTCAGATCACCTAACTGCAACCCCTCCCCACCACGACTACGCCTCGATATCCTGTCCATGAATATCACAAACAGGATTGGTGACAAGGCGCAGCCCTGGCGGAGGCCAACACCCACCGGGAACGGAACTGATTGGCTGCCGAGAATGCGGACACAGCTCTCGCTTTGGGAGTACAGAGATTGGATGGCCCTGAGGAATGAACCCCTTACCCCGTACTCCCGCAGCACCTCCCACAGTTTCTCCCGGGGGACCCGGTCATATGCCTTCTCCAAATCCACAAAACACATGTAGACCGGATGGGCATACTCCCAGGCCCCCTCCAGGATCCTTGCGAGAGTGAAGAGCTGATCCGTAGTTCCACGTCCAGGGCGGAAACCGCATTGTTCCTCTTCAATCTGAGGTTCGACAATCGGCCGAACCCTCCTTTCCAGCACCTTAGAGTAGACTTTCCCAGGGAGGCTGAGAAGTGTGATACCCCGGTAATTGGCACACACTCTCCGGTCCCCCTTTTTGAACAGGGGAACCACCACCCCGGTTTGCCACTCCTTTGGCACTGTACCAGACTCCCACGCAATGTTGAATAGGCGTGTCAGCCAAGACAGCCCCTCAACACCCAGAGCCTTTAGCATTTCTGGCTGGATCTCATCAATCCCTGGGGCTTTGCCACTGCGGAGATGTTTAACTACCTCAGTGACTTCCACCAGGGAAATTGACGATGAACCACCATCAACCTCGAGCTCTGCCTCCAACATAGAGGACGTGTTAGTCGGATTCAGGAGTTCCTCAAAGTGTTCCTTCCAACGTTCGACTACCTCCTCAGTCGAGGTCAACAGAGTCCCACCCTTACTGTACACAGCTTGGATGTTTCCCCGTTTCCCCCTTCTGAGGTGTCGGATGGTCTTCCAGAAACACTTTGGTGCCGACCGAAAGTCCTTCTCCATGTCCTCTCCGAACTTCTCCCACACCCGCTGCTTAGCCTCCGACACGGCAGCGGCTGCAGCCCTTCGAGCCTGCCGGTACCCTGCAACTGCGTCAGGAGTCCTCCGGGATAACATACCCCGGAAGGCCTCCTTCTTCAGTCGGACGGCTTCCCTGACCACCGGTGTCCACCACGGTGTCCGAGGGTTACCGCCCCTTGAGGAACCTAAGACCCTGAGGCCACAGCTCACCACCGCAGCTTCAGAAATGGAGGCTTTGAACACTGCCCACTCTGGCTCAATGCCCCCAACCTCCACAGGGATGCTAGAAAAGCTCCGCCGGAGGTGTGAGTTGAAGATCTCTAGGACGGGAGCCTCCTCCAGACGTTCCCAATTCACCCGCACTACCCGTTTGGGCTTACCAGGTCTGTCCAGACTCTTCCCCCATTCCCTGATCCAACTCACCACCAGATGGTGGTCGGTTGACAGTTCCGCCCCTCTCTTCACCCGAGTGTCCAAAACATACGGCCACATCAGACATCAGATTAGATAATCCTCCATTAATCCCACAGCGGGGACATGTGCAATTTTACAGCAGCAGAAGGGGTTAGCCCAATAGCACAAAGCATCTGTAAAAAAGTAAGGAAGGAAAGACTTGCTGGATCTCTCCCTCACGCATCGCGGGTGAGGCAGCCTGTCACTGAGGAGCTGCCCAGTGCAGTCAGAGGGTCGTGCATGGGGTGGGACATGGTCTCCATCAGGGACGATAGCTTTGTCATCGCTCTCGTGTCTCCCAACGCCTCCACTGGGTCAAAGGGGCCCCCCAGGGGTTATTAATAGTCTGAAGTATGCAAAATAAAAAAGTTGATGATAGGGCAACGTCCATCCAAAATATGTGACCGGGTTGCATATTTTGGTAGACTGCAAGTCTAGGCTGGTAGGGCAAGTAACTTGATTGCTTTGTGTTGTGAAATGCAATACATTATTATCATGATGATTATTGTTTTCAACCCTGTATTGTAAACCATGTTTACAAGGCTGCATTGAGTTTAATGTAAATTTTGAGGTGTATAATTGAGGCGAGCAATGGGATCTTTATTATACTGTATAGAGGGTGTATTTCAATGAACACACAGGGATTCATTACAGTGTGTACAGCGTATGTCGACTATGTGCTACATTATAACATTGTCAAATGAAAGAAGGCGAGGGACATGATTGCCTTGGTTTTTCCAGGAGACATTCTCAATTCAGTGCAATGAGGATACGGAGTTCAACAAACGTAGAGAAGCTTACTGCATTTTTTAAATGAAAGGTGAATTCATTCTGCATTGGGACTGTTTAGCAGACGGTATGCACACGCACAAGCGCACGCACACCTAGACATATCATATGCAAAGCAGCACTGAAGAGGCGTCGGTTTAGGGTGAGAAGCCTGTGATCCAGGTTTTAGTACCTGTGTTTCACAACATAGACACATTCCAAGCGTGTAGTAAAGGACACCCTGCAGGCAGTGGTGGATTTAGCAAATTGGGGGCCTAAGGTGAAGAAATGTATGTATCCGCTCTTTAAAAGAGAACAGAGAAATGTACAGACTGAATGGTGGGTAGGCAGGTAAAGCTAATCCACACGGAGGTAAAGGTTGGAGATGAGAAAAAAAATCTTCCCCTTTAAACCCTCCAAAATGAAGATGGAAAGCAGAGAACACACAAAGTGTAGCAGTACACAAACTAATAGTCACGATGGAACCCAACAGAGAATAAGGTTTCAAATAACACCTGTCTTTGCCAAAATGCCAGCGCTGTTTATTTTATTTTTTTAAAGATAAAATCAATATCAGTAGGGGAGAGTGGGGTAAGTTGTGCCAGTGGGGAAGTAGTGCCACCCCTTGTTTCTAGAAAACCATAGAAAAAATAATTGGTCATGTGACCACATATTTTTGAAGGGAGACACATGAGAGGTTTGCACATTTAAGATCAAAAAACAGTTTTTTGCCTTTCAAAGTAAAATTTCTATGATCAAGGTTTTTTGATTGTTGCATCTGAACAATTATAGACAAGTTTGAAAACATTTGACACATGTTTTAGTGCTTTAGTATGCTACACTATGAGTCTATACACTTAGCACAATGCTGAATCATGCTAGTTTTGCAAAATGGTAGGGTTGGGGTGAGTTGTGCCACTGGCACAGCTCACCCCTATAGTTATGATTATTATTATATATAATATTTTATTGGAATTGTTGATTTTATTCTTACATTTTATCACTGTGTGGACAGTGTATGGATCACTGAAAACCTACTACAACAGAGTGACGGATGGTTCGATGCGCCCACATCCTGGTCGAACCGTATTACGAGGTTGCAGAACTTGTTAAGCAAGCATTTATGCCTGCAATGACACCCACAAACATCGCATCAGGTTTCAGAGCAATGGGCATATTTCTGTTAAACAGGGATATCTTCCCAGATGAAGATTATGCCCCATCAATGGTAACAGACAGGCCAAACCCAGAAGAGTCCTCCACCAGTGCTGCTGCTGACCTGCCTGTGCCATCACACAAGGAGCCAACCCATGCCACAGGTCAAAGATCTGTCTGCCGGTGACTTTGTCATTGTGAGTTTTGCAGGTAAAACTACAACCTATAATTACGTTGGATTGGTGGAGAAGGTTGATGATGCCGACATCAGTGCAAAATTTCTAAGGCAAAGTTGTAAGAGGTCTGTGGATGGAAAGACCATCTTCACATTTAAAGACAATCCCTAGAGGTGATGTGCTCAAAAAATGACCAACACCAAAAAACTTGGTGGTACAGCCAGAAGGGAGGAGAAGTTCATATTTCCCTGCAGCATCGACAAGTGGAATGTTAAGTAGTAGGCCGGATCTGTGGGTTTCAGTCAATTAAGGCCTGATTTTGAATTTAATTTTGTTCTTGTTTTCTTTCTCATTTTGTTCTTGTGTTCTTGTCTTCTTCTTGGTGTAGAAGAAAGGATGTTCAGCGTTATCCTGGTTGGAACCCTTTATTTACTTTAAATAAACCTTAAATGAGTCATTTTCTAATGGATTTGTCTTGGTTTTATATAGCATTACAGTTTATGAGATATATATATCAATGGCACAATTTACCCCAACGTATTCTCTCCAAAGGCACAACTTACTCTGCACCGGGGGCAAGTTGTGCCACGAGACCACTTCTTTTCTGAAAGCTATATTTCTTAAACAGTTTATTTCAGATCCAAAGTTATTGTTGCCAGGGATGCACCACATCCTGAAATATACATACATGTTTCATTTGGAGACATTACTGTCATGGCCTCACTTTAAAGTCACTTTGGGTAAAAAGTGGCACTACTCACCCCACTCTCCCCTATAACAGCAAGACAAGTAGTTAGGGTAAACATAACATAGGGTAAACAGTCATATAGGCCTACTTAGCAAAACATCACAATCAGACATATACTTAGCAAATATTGCCAAGAGGAATAATTAACTTTTATGTCTGAGGTTGCAATTGGCATTGCACTTGAGATTGAACATTTCAAACAAACCTATATATATATACATATATAAAAAAAGAAAGAGAGAGAGAGAGAGAGAGAGAAAAAAGATATATTGTTCTCCACATCACACGCTTCTGACACAGAGTCCTACTTATTGATGTCTTCTCACAGGTCTTCACCTAGCGCCACTTCAGAGCTATATATATAATAGCCGTAAAAAAGTGTGTCATCTTTGGCAGCATTGCCAAATACTTTTTTACACTTTTTTCTTTTATTTGAGCCCCTTGGGTAACTTTATTTCCTAACCCTTTTCCTAACACTTGAGTTTATTTTTTCGCGTTTAGACTCGTCTTGCTTCGTCTCTGTTTGTGTAGCCTACTTAAAAAAATAAAAATAAAAGAGTTTGATTGGGGGCCCCCCTACTGGTTGGGGGCCTAAGGCAATCGCCTACTCCGCCTTAATGGTAGATCCGCCACTGCCTGCAGGAAAAACATACACCTAAATATTCCGCACACACATACACGCACACACACACACACACACACACACACACACACACACGCACATACGCACGCACACACACAAACACATTTCAACACACACACACACACACACACACACACACACACACACAGATACACTGAGCATGAACATCACACACCTATTTCCCCTGTTATTATATTTGACAAGTCTTTTTTTTGACGAGTCTTTTGTGAAAGATAGCCGTGCATGCGTACATAGCCTACTTTATGTTAACTCCAATCCGGACGTCAAGCAAATAACACTACAGGACACAAGGGTGAATTGAAGCATTGTCTTTATGTTCTCTATGTTTAGGCAAATCAAGAACCCAAATATATAAGACCTACTTCTGCTCAAAAGGTTTTATAGCCTATGTGTACAAAAAAGGATTTTTTTCCTGACCCATGAATATATTTTACGAAGAAATATATGTCATTAAAAGTGGTCATATTATTACTACATACAGGATCTTCCTCTTTATAGTTCCACATGAGACTGTATTCTATATTGTAGTGCCTGTTCATGACCACACTGGGGCGACCTACACCAGTGGAGAAAATAAAATTTGCACCCCTGAACAAATCCGATATCAAGATATGCACGTTGGTCATATAAATGTAATTTTTAATGTACTTTTTTGGTCTGAGATGAATACATTCAATCTAATTTATGTTTGTAATGACATGCAATATTACACTATACAACTGTGCTATTATTATTATTATTATTATTTGTATTATTATACTTATATTTGTGCCTATTATATTCTTATTAATAACATTATATATGTATAATTATACGTATATAATTAATATATAATGATGTATTATAATTATGCAGGTATGTTTGTACTTCTTCTGTCTCACCCTGTGTGTTATTTTACAGTCTGACCTGAGTCTTGTCGGTTAGATGTATCAATAGCCATGTTAATTCATCTGTGTTAGGCTGCGAGCTGATTAGACAAATCACAATGGACTGGATGTGTGTGTGTTTGTGTGTGTGTGTGTCTGCCAGATATGCGGAGCTGTCTGGGGGTTTTGATTCGCCGGGTGTGTGTCCCCACTCTCTATCAGCAGGCGTAAGGACTTCCTCCTCGCTCTGACTTCCACCAAGACTAATATTGACCTATCCCTGCAGGCGGTCAACCGTATCCTTCCTGTTGCCATGGCAGCTTATCCCACAGTATGAGACTCTTCTTATATTATGGTCTGGAAGCTAGAGCCCACCTTTTCATCACCTGGGGGAATACGTCAAACATATATATGGATGTACCAGGGGCAAAGATAGTCTAGTGGTTAGGGTTTATGACTCCCGGCCGAAAGATTCCTTACCCCTACCTCAGGGGTTGTCGACCCTTTTTGGACCCCTGACCTTATTTTGTGGTGTCACATTTTTCAGGACCCCAACACATACAAAATAATAAGAATAATGCTTACAAATGTTCTTCTGCCATACACACTTCTTTTATTGAAAAAGTCCCCCCGTGTTTGAGGCAAAGTAAGGAAGGAACCCTTACTGGGCTCCGGAGAGGTCGACTGCCACCTCTGTTACGGCCTCTGAGGTCTGTCTCATGAACCCGGATCCTGAGGACCTCGGCGACAGTGGGGGCCCATCCTTGGACTGCGGGCTCCATCCTGGGACTGGTCTGACCCATCGGAAGTCCTCCTTGGGTCATTTTTCAGGACCCTGGATCCCGAGGGGGTCTCAGTGGCCCTGTCCTGGGAACTGAACCCTAACCCTCAAACCAACCCCTTAAACCAACCCCTAACCTAAGCCTAAAAACACACCCCAAATATATATTTTGTTGATTATAAGTCCCGTAACGCCATCTGCATGATAAAAGCAACTGAATAGTAAATACGTGCAAGTCAGTAACTGAGTTTGTTTGCAGGGAATCAAACCGGAACTATACGCTTGAACCGCTTGTTGCACTCTCAAGATCCATCACGCATGTTCGTGGCATGCCTTGATGAGGGATCAATTCAAACATCCAAAACATACACACCATAAATGAATAAGTATAAATCAACAAGATGTCAGATATGTGTGACGTTGTGGTTGTATTTCTTCCTAGCCGATGACCTCCCCTGGCCCTGCAGCACACACACACTCTTAATCTCCTGAGGTCCCCGGGGGCCCCACAGCAGAGTCTTGGTGGTTTTCTCCAGAATAGGGGGTCTCCCCGCGACGACCCCCGGGGACCCTAGCCTCCCCACCCAGCCAGGGGCCCCCCTCCACCGCTGGCCAGATGTCTCCGTTCCCAGCGGAGGCTCGCGTTGCGTTCCTGGGGCCCCTCTGCCTCGCTGGGGCTCCCCTTGGCTGTCAGGGCCTGTTCCGCCGTCTGGAACCTGCTGCGGTCTGAGGTTCTCACCCTCGACAGCCCTTCCCCTCCTCCAGTCACGGCGGTCCGCCCGTTGGCCGGACCCTCGGGGCCGGGGCGGGGGCCGTGGGGGGGGGTCCTGGGGAGGTGCGGGGCTAAAGGGCCGACACCCCCGCCGCTGAAACGCCGGGGGCTCCGAGGCGCCGGTTTCCACGGTGACTTCAAAGGTGGCGTCTGCGGGGCCTGTTTCCGTGGTAACCTCAACCTCGGGGTTGCAGGGGCTGCTTGTTTCCGCGGTGACCTCAGCGGCGGTCTCGGGAGGTTGTGGTCCTGCATCGACAGACGTGTGTGAGAGACCCTCTTCCCGCCTGTCGCTGTGGGGGAGGGAGGGAGCAGCAGCAGTTCCATTAGACCCTGCGGGCATCAGTTTACACAAGGTCTTGGCCGGTTGACATATGATTTTAGCTTTTGACATGCCCCCTCCCGCCACCACCACCACCACACCATGACATCACTAGTGAGAACTGTGAGCTGGGATGATGAGAAGGGGGGGGGGGGGACAGGGGTAAAGCAACAGATGTGAGGAGAGAAAAAAAAAAGGAGCGGAGGCACACCCAAAAACAAATGGCCGACATGCTTCCCTTGGCCGCCGCCGTCCTGCTAACGTTACCGCTAACGAGGAGAGTATGGCTTGAGATGTGATGACGAGAGAGAGAGAGAGAGAGAGAGAGAGAGAGAGAGAGAGAGAGAGAGTGTTGTTGTAAGATAAAATATAATATATATAAAAAATATAATAATATAAAACGTAAATAAACGTAAATATACCGTAACCTAGCTAATAAATCTTTATTTTGCTACGTCTCACATGAGAAAGCTGCATAATGACAGATCATTTCACAATAAATTAGCAAACAATGACGAAAAACGACCAAATTATTATGTATAAGCCCTATACCGCTAAACAAAACCATAAAACACTTCTAACTCACTACACTACATGCCTGAAACATGCTTTTTTTTTAAATTGTAGGATTAGGTTGTATTTTTGATGGAAATTGTCCAAAGTTATCCAAAGGTTGGGCAGTAAAGGGGTTAGGGTGTTTGACTCTCAACTGAAAGGTTCCGAGTTTAATGCCCTAGTCCACCTTTTGGCATTCTCTTGCTTCGGATGAATCTGCATCTTAGCATCTGCTAAATGACAGAAATTACAAAAAAAGGAATTTGATGGGGTCAACCGCTCTGGCAGGACGTTGAAGAGAGTGGTCCAGAGAGGAACCGAAGACTGCTCCCGCACCTGTTCTGCTCATCGGTGTCCCCCAGCGGTGACGGCAGGTACAGCTGTAGTCTGGAGAAGGTGAAGTAGCTCCTCCCGTCCCCCCCCGGGGCCCCGGGCCGGTCCCGGGAAGCAGGGGCCCCCGGGCTGCTGCGGCTCAGGGGACCTGGTGGTGTAGGGACCATGAGGACAGGGATCTGACGGAGTCATCTGAGGTGAAGTGAGCCGCTTCAAACGTCACAGAGGGCCGCAGATGTCATTTTTGCACGAGCCAAGATTTGTTTATGTGACATCTTGAAAGTGGCTTGGTCAGCATTGGATGACTGTCTGACACACATCTGTGTGTTAGAGGACAGCCGACGGATCATTTAGCCTCAAATGCACCACGACGTCTCCCTGTCAGGTACACTTAGATAGAGAGTGTGAGATAGAAAGCAGGAGAGAGAGAGAGAGAGAGGGAGAGAATAGCTTCAGAGTTCGATTAATTATATTAACAACCACAAATACTTCTGGCAGTGGTTGCTGTGAGCCAGTGGAGAAAAAAAATCTTTGTGTTGCTTGGAATTAGCCTGTAAACAGATGGAAGCTGTTTGTAATCGTGGGTGTCCATATGTGTGTGTGTGTGTGTGTGTGTGTGTGTGTGTGTGTGTGTGTGTGTGTGTGTGTGTGTGTGTGCATTCAAGTGTAACTGTGTACGTATGTGTGTGTATGTGTGTGTATGGATGGGCTGTTCATTTGTGTGTGTGTTTTTCTTTGCCTCTCTGCATGTGTCTGGGTGTCTATGTATGTGGCGTCTGTATGTGTGTGTCTGTGTTTTATTTTGTGTGTGCTCTTGTGTTTATGTGTTTATGTGTGTTTCAGTGTCCAAAGGGAGTCATTAACAGACTTGTCAATATGTCAATGTTTTGTGGATGTGTGTCTGTGTGTGTTTTTCTTTGTGTGTGTCGTGTGTGTGTGCGTCGTGTGTGTGTGTGTGTGCGTAACTGTATGTGTACATGGGTTGGTATGTGTGTGTGCACGGCCTTGCTAATTAGTTCAGATGCAGAGCACCTGAGGAACAGGTGCTCTGCAAGCAGGGCTTAAATGGCCTGCTTCTCCAGTCATTCAGGGCTCTCCCAGACATGGGGCTCACGTGTGGAGAGACTGGCCCTTCAGGATTACGGAACCGGCAATTCCTCCCAGATTTTGGTTATCTTTGTACTTTTGATTTTGCAATAACCGTGCCTTTTTGGCTTTTGCCTGGTTAAATCGGGTCCTGATTGGAGCAGGCTGTTCACTGCCCAAGGCGGGTTGCCACAATGTGTGTAACCTAACAATTGCTTGGTGTTCTATGAATACCCCAACTCTTAAGAGATATGTTGTTGATTCTCCTTCTTCTGACAAACTTACTTATTGTAAATCGCTTTGGTTAAAGGCGTCTGCTAAATGCCGTAAATGTAATTGTAAATGTGTCTGTGTATTTGTTTGTGCATGCATGTGTTTTTCTTTGTTTGAATGTGTGCGTGTGTGTGTGTGTGTGTGTGTGTGAGAGAGTGTGTCTTTGTGTGAGTATTCAAGGGTCTATGAGTGTGTATGTGTGTGTGTCTTTCTTTGTGTGTGTGTGTGTATGTGCGTGTGTGCGTGCACGCGAGCATGTGCGTGCGTGCGTGCGTGCGTGCATGCGTGCACGCGAGCGTGTGCGTGCGTGCGTGCACGCGAGCGAGTGTTTGTGTGTGTGTGTGCCAGGGTGCCTTAATGAGCTTTCTCTCAGTCCTGGCCCCTGATCAGCTCCTTGATCATGCAGCGCTTTCAAGTGGCTTCTCTGAGTGAGTAAACAGCAGCTTTGGTCTGTATCAGCACATTATCACCAGATGAACCACAGCCAGACTAACAGAAAGTCGTCCTTCCGAACGCAGGATTATAAAGCACGATTGGTCGTCACGGTCTGTCTGGATGTGAGATTCAATCCCCAATGTCAGCCATCTGTGGACATTGTTGACATCTTAGAGCAAGATGCCCCCATGCTCCTCAATGGCCTGTATCTCAATTGACTTTGGATAAAAGCGTATGCAACATTATTAAACAGTTATACAGTATATAGGAGTGCCTACAGCACACCTATCACACGCCTAACCGCCTCTTGAAGGAGGGATCCCTCTTCTGTGTTCAGTCTCATGGTTTCTTCCCACTGGGTTTCGGAGAGTTTGTCTTTGCTCTTCCGAGTGCTTTAGGGGCAGGGTGGTATGGCCAGGGAAGCCCTTTGAGACTGGAGCTGTGATTAAGGGCTATACAAATACAGTAGACTTGGCTTGACATTTCATTATCCACATTGCACAGTAAAACAAAACGTTTGCTGTCTTTTATGTTGTTGTTATTCACTGTATAAATGTATGTGATTCGCAAACTGAAAACAAAAAAAATACGTTAAAAATAATAATACTTGAACTGAGGTATAAATAGCTATTTGCTCCTCCAGATAATGCTTAACAACAGACACTCACCTGTTTGTGTCCGGGGCAGCTCTAGTGTCAGGGGGCCCCTCTGTCTCGCTTGGCCCCCCAGGGCAGTGGCAGGTCTGGGGCCGGCCCTGGTGGACAGCCCTGGTGCCCTGCAGTGATCGTGCCTCTCCTCTTTGGAGCTCAGGGGCCTCCTCTCTCCTCCGTTCCTTCCTGCTCCTCCTCCTACTCCTCCTCCTCTCCTTCTCCCTCCTCCTCCTCTCCTCCCCGTGTAGCTCCCGCTCCAGGTCCTACTGCTCCGTCTGCCACTGGCCGGGCGTCCCTGCAGCCTGCAGCCCGTCCCTCTCACTAAACACACACACACACACACACCATGTAAATATATAGGAGTTAATGCTACTACTACTGTTACTGCTGTGATCTTATTCTACTACACACACACACACACACACCATACACACATTAAATACTGCTACTGCTACGACAAGCGGATACGAAGCACGTGAGCAGAGAGGAAACTGGTGGTTGGACGAGAGCAGAGAGTAGGCGTGTTGATTGGACGAGAGCAGGGAGTAGGCGTGTTGATTGGACGAGAGCAGGGAGTAGGCGTGTTGATTGGACGAGGGCAGGGAGTAGGCGTTTTGAATGGACGAGAGCAGAGAGTAAGCTTGTTGATTTGACGACAGCGGAGAGGGAGTGTGTTCATTTGATGAGAGCAGAGTGTTCACTGGGTGTTCACTGGACAAGGGCAGGGAGAAACCATGCTGATTGGACAAGAGCAGAGAGGTAGAGTGTTGATTGGACGAGAGCAGAGAGGGAGTATGTTGATTGGACGAGAGCAGAGAGGGAGCGTATTGATTGGATAAGACCAGAGGGGTAGTGTTGAGTTGAGTGAAGGAAAGCAGAGTTGAACCACGGTCACCCTGAAGTCCTCCATACAGCTCCTCCAGGGTTCCTCCAGATATGGGGCTCCCTGGGGTAGCTCCGGGGCCCAGCCTCGGGAACCCTGTCTGGGGCCTGGCGTACATATGGAAGTAGGTTGGGTTGGAGCTCCGCCCTCCCTTTCCCCTGAGTGGTTGGGTGGGGGAGATAATGAAAAATTGCCTTTAATTTTGTTATAATGTTCAACACAAACCAACTATATATTCTGCTGGGTGCAGTTGAAGGTAAAGACAGTATAGAGAGAGGCACTCCCTCTCCCTCTTGATCTCACACAGACATACACATATATTCACACACACACACACACACACACACACACACACACACACACACACACACACACACACATAGATGGACACACACAAACGCTCGCACATACGCGCACGTATTCACACACAGATGGAGAGAAACACCTACAAAAATGTATTTCACTCTTGCTCTCTCTCTCTCTCTCTCTCTCTCTCTCTCTCTCTCTCTCTCTCTCTCTCTCTCTCTCTCTCTCTCTCTCTCTCTCTCTCTCTCTCTATCTATCTCTGTCATACACACACGCACATACTTGAGGAATTACATGTTAAAATCTCTCAGGAATATTAATAACAGTTTGTATTATTCTATTATTCATCTCAAAGGAACCGTGGACATGAAGAACAGCATGTCACGCCAATAGAGTACAATCCCAAGTGAAGTCACTCAGGAACTAAAAACATGTTTTCTTCTATATCCCTCTCCATATGCACGCTCCGTTATCCAACAGCTCCAGCTTTCATGTGTGTTTCTATCTGTTTCTTGGCTACATGTTTTGCTATCTTCAGACTTGGAGATCACTGACTAAATGCAGACAACAACATACAACTCAGGCAACAAATCAGCAGGAGTCTACCCAGACTCCCACAGAATATATTGCATCCTATTAGGATAAAGCATAAGGCATTCCTTTCACATTAAACCCGTTGGCCTTAATAATACAAATAGAGCGCTTGAAATGTATGTTCTGTGTGGAACTCTGGTAGTGATCAGAGAGGAGTTATGGAAAAGCCAGATGAATGTACTGCATGTGTGAGATGCACAATCCTTTTCACACAAGCTTTTACAAAAGCAACTGTTTTAGAAATTATCCTCCATCAAAAGAGGCTGAAACCTTTCTTCGGAAGTGGAAGCGAGGTTGAAGTGAAACATATTCCAATTGAAGTGGAAAAAACAAAAATAAAACAACAAATATGTCTAGTACATGTACAATAAGAATGTCGAGGTAGCCATTATTGACCAACATACATAAGTGTCTTCAAATTCTAAGTGGGTACAGTGTGTAGTTTATCATTCTTTGATGAAAATATTCATTATTACCTTCTCTTAGTCCAAAGTTTCGAGTAGAGTGTCCTCAGGGTTCATGTGTTTTAAAGATACCTCCCCTCACACCAAACCAATCAAGTTTACATCCAAAAGCCAGACAGCGTTATCCCCCCCCCCCCAGCCGCCCCCCCCACGACGTGTTAGATCCAGACCGCCGTCGTCAAGACCCCGATGACCTCGCTCTCTCTGTGATCAGTCTGTGATCGGTTGCTAGGTCGGTGAGCGATAGGTGAGGGAGGTAAGCGCTGTTATGTGTGAGGGTCGCCCTGGTTACCAAACGCCTTGGTGTTAAAGACAAAAAGAAAAAAAAGAAATTGACAAAAGCAGGGCCTCCCGGTCCGGTTGTGTCACCCGGGCGCGGTCAGGTTTCAGCGGTGCCGTGGCGTGCGGTGGGGGGGTCACCGGGTCACCGTGAGAATGGGGATTAGTGACATCGCTTTGCGAATTGGGAAACAGGTGAAGCAGGGACCCACCGTGCCGGCTCTGTCCGTCTCCACTTTCACCGCCACCCCCCCCACCTGCAACCCACACACCCCTAGTTAAGCTTTTTAGGACTTCAGGCTTGGGACAGGTGCTTTTGTTTAGCACTCAGAGTGGGGTGGTGGTGGAGTTGGTCGTGGGGGGGCGGGGGGGTATTGTCTGTTTTAATTTGCACACCTGTCACTATGACAACGGTGGCCTCGGTGACCCACCACCAGGTGTGGCTACGGCAGATGAAACCTTGGGTCTCTGGGATAGCCGTCACGCTAACCCCTCTGCTACAAGAGTCATTTAGTGTGCAGACTATTAACACATACAGCACTAACCTCTACCAACGCCGCTTCTTACTGAGACAACATTTAAACGTTGCGATGTTTTTGTGTTATATTGTGTTAGGTTGTGTTGTATTGTGTTCTGTTCAGTTATGTTGTGTTGTATTGGGTATTGTTATGGTCGGTTGTATGGTTGTAGTGATGTGATTGTGTTATGTTGTGTTAAAGTGTGCTGTGTTAAGTTACGTGTGTATTTTCATCATTTGTGTCTTTGTAATCACTTCTTAATGTCTCACTGACTCCAGACTTGGAGATCACTATAGTGACTTTAATGATGTAGTGGAGGGGAGGTGGTTGAATAAGGGTGGAAATGCCAAATATGAGGTATCAGAGTAGCGATGATGTGGCCTTCTTCAGCAGGGTCTAAGTTTGTTCCCTAGTGATGATACTGAAGTGTTGATTACAAAAATAAATGAATGTAATGCTCCAACAGTTATTGTCTCTAAAAAGCGATGTTGGTTATCTCCTGTTGATCATACTCTATACAGCACCTGCAAACACACACACACACACACACACACACACACACACACACACACACACACACACACACACACACACACACACACATCTTGAGGGCTGAGACCAGAAAACCACTAAGCACTGTGGTGTTGGCAGAAGCCTTTAATTTCACAGTCATGTTCTGCTTCATCACCATGCAACATAAGATGTTTAGCTTTGTATGTCATACACTTGGTATGAACCCAACTTCTCCTGGGGTCGGGTTGGGTGTCCACCCACAATGAAACTGTTGAGATTTTAGGGTCCCTTGTTCCGCTATGGCCTCCCAAACGTATCGTTTCTCCGGAGTCCACAGCGCCAGCAGATCATCAGGAGATCATCAAAGCTCAATTTTCCCCCAGGGAGCCGTCGGAGACCTTATCAATGTCCATGTTCTATGACGGATGACGACAAGGCTTCTCCGTTTGGAACACAGAAGTACTGGGGAAGTACAGTGCTGGCTGCTGAACAGGGGAAGTAATGAAGAAGTATTGAAATATTGGGCGGATTGTCAAATGTACATTTTCAAATGGCTCAGATTACCTGGCCTTGGGTTTCTCCAAGCTTTCTTTTAGTTTTTTCTAATTCTTGGCCGTGTTTTGCGGGTAATCCACAATCATGCAGGGATCCCAATCCACGCTATATAACAGGGTTGTCCCACGCGGTAGAGGCTTGTCAGTTTGAATCTCGCTAAACACTCACTTGGCTCGTGCGGTTGACCTTGGCCCCCCTCGCCGGGGAGATGGCGCTCTCCAGCTCCGGCCCGTTGAACGCGGCTCTACCAGCTGACATCATCGTGGAAATGTTCCCCCTCGCATTGGACATGGAGTTTTTCACGGTTGCCAAGGGGATAGCCCTGTCTCTCCCCACCCCGCAACCACGACCCGGGGGGTTCCCCCGGCCTCTACCCATGATGTCATCTATTATGGCCCTAGAACAAGGGGTGCGTGGGTGTAGCTCTGACTCTCTGTTTCTCTCCGTCCGTCCAATTCTCTCACTCGCACTGTGAGAGTGTAGCGAAGGGGGATTCCATGTCCGCGGATGATGTGCAATGTGAAGGTTTAATATCTCACACATGGTCACATACGCACGCACATACACATAGTCATGCTCACAGTCACACCCATGCACCATTCTTGGGAGAGTGTCTCTGGCTGTTAGTCAGAACCACCTACTGGTGCTGCACCTAATGCAATTCATGAATAGGAAAGTAGTGGTAGACCACATTAGGGAACGAGACAGAAATAAACAGTAGAAACAGGCCAATAGATCAAACACCAGAGAGTCTATGAAATGTATTGAAAGGAGCAGAGGAGCCTTCTTGAGAAGGAGAACATTGTCTTGATGAGGGACAGATGGCATGCTGGGTGTCTTAAAGGCACGCCATTTTTACCTTCTGGATAAAATCCCAAAGAACAATGATGTGGTGTAAACGGGGTGGCACAGGGAACAGAATTCTGGGCTGGTAGGTTGTGATGGGTAAATGACATCATAACAGTCACACCAGGTCATAATGCGGTAAGTGGTGGGCTCTATTGGGAGTTAAAACCTAAAACATACTTTGCTACAGTAAAGTAAACTGAGATGGAGAAGGGGGGCTAAAGGAGAGATGATAGAACAGCGTCCTTCTTGTTGTTTGACGCCAGAGTAAACTAAGGTGGTTCACAGTTTCTCTTTAAAAACAACAAACACAAAGCCATCTTTGGAGAGTTTGTTGAGCTGACCTCAGTTTTTCTTAGATAAATGAGAAGGAATTTCTCCAGGGAAGAGAAAGATTTCTCTGACACAAAGGGGCCACCATAACCCCATCATGTGCAACCCCAGAACCTGGGTTCTGGGCCAAGATTTTGCTTCTTCTTCTGTGCTGGTTCTCCTGGGGGAGTCCGGGGTCCATGTTAGCTGACAACCTGCCAAGAGATGGTTAGAGCCATCGGGACAGTGGAGAAGCTTGTTTTTGCCGCTGGCAGCTCTGCTTAACCGTGTCCGATTCCAGCATAAACACAGGGTTCATGTGATGCGATGTCCAACCAAAACCTTTGGGTCACAATATTGCAATATTAATGAGTGACACAGGCTGACCACACACACACACACACACACACACACACACACACACACACACACACACACACACACACACACACACACACACACACACACACACACAGGAACACTCAAGAGAAGAAAAGTTGGGTTGCTTTGCTTGGGTTTTTCTTGGCCCTTAGTAAACTTGTTGGGCAACCCTCCATTTCAAGATGATAATATCATCCAGCCGAGTAGTCAGAAATAGAAACTATGAAGTAGATATTACAATGAAAACAGATATTGTATCGCGCCCTGACAGATCTGAACGTTATGAGACCTTGTCTGAAGATGTTCCAGCATGTTCCTAACAGATCCCCCCCCCACACAGAGGAGTGTACAGTGTACATGTCGACAGACCACCCTGTTGGTGGAAAACCCCTGTGGTAGAGTAATGACCCCATTACTGTGACCAGTTATGGGGTCACAGTAAGCAGGCTGACCATCGATCAAAACTGTCACGATATGAGGAATAGGGATAGGTTATGGTAAGGGACAGTACTGACATCACACAGCGGGGACGGTGTTGAGGTGCTCACCAGCGTTAAATTGCAACAGCTGAGGTGAGCGTGTCAGGAAGTGAGTGGAGAGTCTCTGGAGGTGGCTCGCTGCAGGTGAGTTGATAGGATTAAAACAGAGAACGCACGGTTTTATGGAAGACACTGTTATGAGAGAACTTTTGGTCATAATTACACGGTGTAATTATTACACAGAGCTGTTCGCCCACGCTGGCTGTGGACCTGCGGTGAGTACCTCACACCTAACCCCCTAGATGGGTAAGATCACCCAGGGAAAGTTTAGGAACATACCTCAAGTTCGACGCACCACGTAGTCGACGCACGCAATAACAGGCGTTATTGCGTGCTGATTACCCGGATAATAACGAGTGCAGAAGGTGTGGCGTGTAACAATATTTGTATCGCTGTTCCATGGATTCACCTCCGCTACCCTTGATTGGAACCAATGGTCGGACATTGTAAAAAACATAGTTATATTTTCCGGTGGTGTTTTGTGTTGTTTGTCAGTGTTTGGAGCTGCAATCAGGTGTCTCTTGAAAATTTGGTGTTTAGCCTCAAAGCTGTATAAAAAAAGGTTCAACCTAACCTTCTGGATACCATTCAGAAAACAAAGACTAAGCCAAAAGTCTAAATGATTAAGGTTAAAACATAACAGTGGACTTCTTTTTTTAATTTAGCCTCCTGTCTATGTAAAACAAACTTGTGACTTGGTGAAAAAATATTCTTTATGTCGGCCATTGACTGGTATTGCTGGGTGGTGGGAGTGTTTGAAATGAGTTTGTTTGGGGGGAAGACGGGTGGGAGATTTAGTAAGAGATCAATCTGTTTCAAAACTCCCTTCCTTTCCTCCTCCCCTGTTGATTTGTGTGCTAAATAATGTAGCACTCAAAGCTTGATGTAGTGCAGTTTAAAGATGACTACAATCCTCCACGATGAACAGCCTCATGTAATCAGATGGGATTTCAATGAGTGCAATGCTAGCTCGCTAGCTAGCGCAGGTAGGTTAGCAAGTTCTCACGGCTCAATCATTGGTGTCTAGAATGTTGGGATGTGGTTCCTGGCACACAGAGACTTCTACAACAGCCCCCCCCGCGGGTGATGAGGGTGGTAACAGTCGGCCGTTAGAGAAACCAGGTGGTCATTCGGTCTTAATTAGACCCAGAATCACAGATGATGGAATCCAGATGGAGGTGGAGCAACGCGTCTCCTGTGTGCGGCCGTGGAACAGAGTTGTGGGGTCTCCTCAGGCTCCTTTACGTTCCACACGAGGAGGTCTGATGAAGAGGGAGTGGGTGTCCTCAGAGAGCCGTGTTGGGCTCTCCATAACCAGGGTCGGACACTCCTGCTTTGCTTCATGGTTAACCCCTTCTGGGAACATGGGCCTCCTGTTGGAAGGTGGACATGGAGTCCACAGAGCTGGTGATAAGATCAGATGAGAGATAAGAACGAAGGTTCTTCATTCATCACAGACAGGAAATCTGAGTGTCCGTCCAGAAATTGACTTGAAAAAAGAAATGATGTTTGATTTGGAGCGTCATACTTAAATGTCTAGAGTCTAGACATTTAAGTATGACGCTCCAAATCAAACATCATTTCAATTTCTTTTTATCAAACTCTAGACTATAGAGTTTGATATTAACCACAGAGGATCAACTTTTGCACAGACAATTCATGAAACCAATCACCAATCACATCATCATGAATCATGAGGGAACGTTGTGGCAGGAAGCTAGCCAGCAACGCTACGTGTAAATGACTACCTAAGACCCTGTTGACAGCCGTTCCATCAGGCTGAGGGGAAGGAGCGGTAGGGAGTGGTAGCGTAGGAGCACTTAGTGACTGCTTTCCCCTCCCCGTTATCTCCTGAAACAGCCCAGGACTAGGCTACTGGCCTGTGAACAGACAACCAATCCCAAGGCTGCAGTTTTAAAAGCATGTCCATAAGGATGCACTTTTGTCTGTTCTCACAGCGCTGTAATCCACACCAATTGGTGTTCGGTTCCTTTTGCTGATTTCCCCCAGACCTCTCCCAGCACCTCTGGCTCTACAGAGGCCTGTCGCGCAGACCCATACTTTAAGTAGTGCATTATGGCCTGGAACGAGCTACATGCTACCCCTTCCATGCTATATTTACTGTGTCATCACTACTTTCACTTCTTAACTTCAAGTCACTTAAAGTTGTGCATTTATACAGCAAGTTATGTTTAAAATATACCTAAGTGAAGGATGATTGAGGCTTGTTTGACCTACATGTTGTACATGTTTTAAGTAGAGAGCTGTGTTATTGTCTTTTGTCAAGTCAAGGTTCAAGAGTAGTTTATTTAACCCTTTACCCTAATTATCGGCTCACAGGGCTTCAGCAGGCCCCAAATTCAAACACAAGTTGACGTGTTCCCTTAACCCTACGGCCTCAAACACCAGGGGAAAACCACAGAGGGAGCCAGAAATCCCAACTACTTTAGATTTAATAATGGGCAGTGGTTTTAAATACAATCGTTCTTCATTTTTCGTAGCAGATGTAGGAGAAAGTGTAGTGGATTTATCTTGCATGACATCAGTTTAAATATCCTGCAGTCATCACAGCCTTTTATTTGCTTTTTCCTCTTTGTGTTCACGTGAACGCCTGTCAATATCCGGAGCACTTCCTGTGTGTCCAGCTGAGTACTGGAGCAGAAAGAGTCCACTTAGTGTGTGTGTGTGTGTGTGTGTGTGTGTGTGTGTGTGTGTGCGCGCGTGTGTGCGTGTGCGTGCGTGCGTGTTTCCGAACAGAGCCAGCGCCCTGGCATCATTGTTGATGATATCCTTGGCACCGTTTCCATGCCAACTCCACCCTACAATACCCCACAGAAGAATAGTGTTCCATGATTAACTCTGGAAAAATGTCCTTTTCTTTTCTTCCTTCCTTTTATTATTATTTTTACCTAGTCTTCCTTTCTGATATTTGAGACGTTTTGCTAATCTCATGCTAGCTTTGTTTTTATCAGGAAACGATCAGCAACACAAATCCACACGATTCCAGTGGATGAAGTGCGATCGATGCATTTGTCTGAACATATGGTGGGTATGACGTGTCGTGGCATGACTGCTTTAGCCATGTGGATCAGCACCAGATCACATCCACGCCCATTCCAAAAAAATGATCGAGGCTTGAAAAAATACCAAGCACCGGCTCCTTTGATGTTTCTTTCAAAGTTTAAATCACAGGGTTTATGAGCCATGCGGGTTCTGGTGTCGCCTGTCATTTGGGCCCAAGGCCAGACAGATATTTGACTTGGTCTCAGTCAGGGGATTTCCTGTGAGAACGGACTGCTGTTGGCTCGGACACCTTGTTGGATCAGCCAAGCCTCAGAGACAAGAGACAAGAAGCATATCACAGATCAAGACTCCCCCGTTGTCTGATTTTCCAGGTTGTCACATTAGTCTGAGGGACGGCGTGAATCATGAACCGTGTCACTGCATCAAGTGACACGCCGACTGAGAGACTTAAAGGGTGTGAAGGGATCCTACGCTGGGACGGCGATGAAAGAGGTCTGGAACCACCGGCCTCGGTGATTCCCTCACCACCTCCTGCCTAACCGAAAAATCACAGAAATCCAGCGGAAACTCTAGTGTTCTAGTAAATCTAGTGTTTCACAACATCTTCAGCTGCCTCTCGTGTCTGTACGCACCTCTGGGTCAGCCGACCTCAGAGCGGGGCCTTCGATGTTTCACACTGCCGCTCTCCGCCACACACCTTGTTTAGTAATAGAGATGTTAAATCTCAATCAGACTAACCTCTGGAAATACATTGAATAAAAATTAAAAATAAACCCGACCAAGAGCCTTTTTTGGATGTGGTTGTGTGTGAGCACACTGGTCTTTGAACATTAGTACATGTGTTTGTCTTCATGAATGTTTCCCGGTTTCTTGTCCCATAATTTGACCAAAGGCATTTCTACATCGACACTCTGACGTGTGATAAACTGAAAAATGCTTAGAAAATATACAAGCTGCCATTGGAGCCTTAACAAGGAAAGCATGTTTCTGTTGTAGCTTCATATCTCGGTCTCGTGCAGTTGCGTATAAATGGTACATCAGCCCATTCCGACAGAACAGGGAGAAGAGGGGTGAAACTGGATCCTTACATGTGACTCGGGTCTGGGGGTCTGTGGAGTTTAGGCGGAGACCAGCAGGGGATTAAACAATATCCCCCCCAATATCTCCCCCCCCCCCCCCCCCCCGCCCGCCCTGCCCTGCTCGGCACCCAGGGAAACTTTCACCGGCAGTTGGCTTCAACACATCACACTTGTCGTGCATAGTTTCAACAGTCTCCAGAGAGAAACAAGGAATGCTTTATTTTCCCAAAGAAACCTGATGCAAGAAACATAAAACATTTGATGTGATTAACGTTGATGATTATTATCGGTTTACTTTCATTATTATTATTATTATTATCATTTAATATTAAAGTATTAGTGTGTGTGAGTTGAGAATGTAATGTATATGTATAGCATGTGTACAATGTGTGTTGACCACCTGCAGGGTTCCCAGATAGTCACATGACTTATATCAAAAGCTTTTTTTTTTTTCTCACTCTGAACGGTTTCCGTGGAGCTGAGCTTTCTGTTTGATTTTTAAGGAACCGCACCCCATTCAGGAAACATGTGAACGCTGCACATATGGACATCATATCCTTCATCTGCTCAGTCCATAGATAGACTATTGTTCTGTCAAGATGCTTATTTGTGTGTCCAGATGTTTGTGCGTGTGTGTGTGTTGCTTCTTCCAGATGTGTGTTGTATGTCCGACTGCATATTATTTCCATGTGAGTAAGCGACCACCCTTTCATGTGGGGCCCGAGAAGGAAGAAAAGGTGGCCGACCAAAAGTGATGTAGTGGTTAATGTAGTCACGGTAACACATTACATTTTTTAACCCTTACTTATTTACTTACTTGTGCTTACTCAACTCTGTTTCCTTATGTTCTCTCTCTTTCTGTCTTCCTCTCGCCCTCTCTCTCTTTCTTTTCTGTTTCTTTTCTCTGTCTGTCTGTCTGTCTGTCTGTCTGTCTGTCTGTGTCCGTCCGTCCGTCCATCCGTCCGTCCGTCCGTCCGTCGTGGATCATATGTCCAAGAAAGGTACATCATCCAAATCATTGCGGCAAATTCCGTTTTCATCTGCCGTCCATCAAACCATCAAGCGGTCTCGTCATCCCTAAAAATATGTCTGTCTAACGATGACAGCACCTTGGTACCGTGCGGCCCACTGAATAAGTTCTGTATGTGTGGACTCCTCTGTGACATTCTGATGTCTGACAAACGTGTCCCAGCCCCTCCCCCACTAAAGATGAGTGGGCAGACAACAGCCGTCTGTGATGGGTCGAGTGCCAGCGGCTCCGAGGAGCGGAGAAGAAACAAAAAGTGCCCTCTGTCTCCACAATGACCGCATTCTGTGTGAGTCTGTGTGCAGCATGTGGTCGCCTGTCGCGGCCCGCACTTCTAACAAACGCCGCCCCCCCCCCCCCCCCCCCCCCCCCCCCCCCTCGCCCCCTCATCCGACCAGCCGACCAGCAGACGGCTTTGTCTCGTGAATGTCAAGGGGAACATCCCGGGCCTTCTCGTCGAGACCTTCACCACATTAGTCCTGACCCCCCCCCTCCCCCCCCCACCCTCCCCCGACATCACTTATGTCCGTGAATCAAGGTCTTGTCCAACGTGTGAGAGGTCGGTTGCTCTGTGACCTCTACCTACCAAACCGACCAGCAGATTTGACCTTGAGCTGGGCTCAAGCCAGACTCAAGCCAGACTCCGCCGTCATGAGTCTGGCGTGTCATCTCTGGAAATAACTCTATAAACGCTGTGACGCTGCGTTAGGGTTGCGGCTCTTTAGAGAGGCCGCTTCACATTAGGGCGTAGCGGCCATGACAGGTGCCAACAGTGGCGGGGTTAGTAGAAGAGGAGGAGGAGGAGGAGGAGGAGGAGGAGGAGGAGGGATGACAGTCAAGCCCAGGCAGCTGCAGGAGGTAGTGAGGGGGCTGTGTGGGGCTGACCTGTGGTCTGACTCAACCAACCCCAACCTCCCCTTGAGTCACAGTACGTTGACATTGGCCGGAGACCAGCGTATTGGGTCAGTACTTCTGACCATGCACCGACCCTCTCAGCCAGCCTCCAATGCCCCCCACCCTGGTTTTTCCGATCCCATGACGACGTGAATTGATCTTTCCCTCTCTCGTTGCAAGCCCAGCTGAATATCGTGCTGTTATTTTTGCATTTTGGGTGGAGTAAGGTGAAGGGTGTTAATAGTACAAAAGCTGTGTCGATTTTAATTGGTGGAAAGTGATGTTTCCATGATGGATCTCTCACTCTTTCTCTCTCTTACTACAGTCACTCCCCCCCCCCTCCTTCTCTCTCACACTCTCACTCTCTCTCTCTATCTCTCTTTTTTGTAAAGTCAGTGGCTCTGATACCTTTTTGCAGGGACGTCAACGGTGCAAATCCTGGGACTTCCTCTGATTTTTTTTTTTTTAGAAAAAATAAATATGTCCCTCTTTTTTTTGATTATGACTCAAAAATGGAGCTGCTTTGACATAAATTCCTGCTGCTGGGAGTATCATTGCCTGTTTAATCAGAGCCATTACTAGTCCCAGGCCACTGGGATATGTTTATGTATTATTTATTAATAGACAAACAACCACGTTATTCATTAGGATTCTCATGGGGACAGTAGATCCTCTCTCATGGCCCGGTTGTTGACATATTTGTTTTCATTGTTGCCATGGCAACGATAACAACTCATCTCTGAGAGCTTAAAATACAGTCGGGATCTGTTGAGCAGTCTTCTTCTGAGACGCTCCCAATCGGTTTCCTTCATTGTTGTTGATATCATACCTGTCGGCAGTGAATTTCCACTGAAAGACCCCATTGTGTTCTTCCAGGGCAATAAATAACGATACGTGACTAAGGTGATTAAGTTAACCGCGATGGTCTGGGAGAGCGCGCCACTCCGGTTGGAACAATGTTGTTCTTGTGCTCCGTGGTGCTACGCCGGGAATGCGTCGGGATGCTCCTCTGCCAGGGTTGGTGGGAGGACTTTAGTACATCGCCGTCCTGCTGTGTGTAGGATCCGGGGTCCCGGCAACAACCAGCACTCCTCCGCCCGCTCCAAAGGGCCTCATTGTGCCATGTACAATGGCTTTCTTTGGTTCCTCTCCCAGCCGAACCCAGACCCAAAAAACCTCCAGGAAAGCCCCCCCGCCTTACACAATGAGGAATTATTGAGCATGTGCCAAGCATGTCCCTGTAAGGAGGGCCGCGGCAAAGCAAAGCACAACGTCGTGAATGTCTTTTAATTACATTGTTAGACTGTATCAGACCTTTGGGTCTTGTTTTTGCACATTTGCTGGGGAAAAGCCCTAGTCGGCCAAGATCAGCAGTCCTGAATCAGTTTTCTAAGAGGGCCGGGACTTGTTTCGGTGGGTCCACTGGATCTTAACGTCCTGTTCAGCCCTTTATTTGAGCCAGGACACTAACAGGAAAAAGCTTGATTGTTCATAATTAGGGTTCCATTGACGCGGTGAATGGTGTCCGGCCAATCCTGCGACACATATTTCTCCCCGTGCACGACCGAAATGTGTTGCCAGTACTTATTAAGAAGAGGGCAGGAAATAGCATTCAACCACAAGGCTCTCAATGAATGTGTGTGGACTTCCAGGGTGCAGAATGAAAGCAGCCCGGGCCTTATCAGGGTCATTACTACGTAGTGAATGGGATTGAGCAAAACAAACATCTAATGCTGTTTGAAGGGCTTGTAAATCAAAAGTTCATCAAAAGCAGGTGTCGGGTTAATAGGCCTTCCAGATGTGACAGGCTGCAATCTCGCAAATCAATCCCAAATGCAAAGTACATTTTTGAATATTATTAAATACACATGTGACATATACCTGACATGTACCATTCCTAGTGGAAACTGAGGATCGAAGGTATTCCACGGACATATTTGGTGGGTCATGAAATGTTTTCATGAAACAAACACATGACATGCTGAGTTGTTCAGTTCTATCCAGACACATACGTGCGGTCTCCTGAATGTTTCTAATGGTTTTCTGCAAACAGAGCAGCCAGGGTGCGTTCACTTATAACTCTAACGTCTCCAGAAGGGGTGGAGACGGTGTGCAAAGACAGAGTCTTCCATACCGTAAGCACATGAGCTCATTACTGGAGTGGTCTTGGACATAGCACTCAGACCCGAGCACTCAGACCTCTGGATCTTACTCTCCAGAGGTCCCTGGGGCCTCAATGATGGCTATTAGCACCAATGGACTCCCCTCCTTGGACATTGGTGGAAGAAGTGTTTTTGACAAGGCCATGGCGGTTCCCATAGTTTGGAGGCCTCGAACCTGATTGGATGTTGGAGGGAGAGGATGAGGGGGGTTCTGAATGTTTCTGGAGCTCTTGGAGATTCGTGCAGCTCATTGGACGTTGAGGGGACGGCTTAGAATGAAGAAGCTGATTGAACAAGGTCATGGCCCCTGTTATTGGGCCCGTGATCAGGGGCCGTCCTGGTTCTCCCAACAGGAGAGCCATTGTGCTGGCGGTGCGAGGCCCACACCGCCGTACAACACAGGTCATGTGGGTTGTCAGAGTTCATCACCGCAATTGGCGTGGAACATTTTTGTTTGTTTCGCAAAGACAACACACGGCAACATGTAGCGACCAGGTCATCTACATCCTCCCTTCAACCGCCGCCTCCTTTTATATAACCCTCATCATGCCGTGCCGTGCCATGACACGCCATGACATGCCATGACACGCTTCGTTAGCTGGGGGGATGAGGAGTGGGGGAGGCATCAGCGGCTTAATAGACAGAAACATTCTACCATGATGTGCCATAACGACCTTTAAATAGAGTTTCATACGGGGTGAGGGGAAGGGGGACGTTGAGGGACTGTTAATGAAGACCACATGCATGGACCACACCTAGATCATGGTTTCCAGGATTGCATGATTCAAGAGTTCTAGTTCCAGTTCAAGGAATCTCCCCAGAAATGTGTCCGCGGTTCCATTATCACGGTGAACCTTCCAATGCTCTTTTTTTTGTGTGCAATTCGGGCAGCAGATCAAGTGGAGCACATTGACCCGTAACATTAGAGCAAACACAGACCCTGAGAGCTGGTATTCACACTCACCCAGTCACCCAGCTTTCACTTTAACTCGGGACAAATGTTGCGCTATCCCCTGGGTCTGCTTGGTCAAAGGGAGAGGAGTTTGAGGTCTGACAACAGCCGTTTAGAACAGAAATCTGGGGGGGGCGGGTGGTGGGGTGGGGGGGGGACTGACACAAGCATTTGGTCCTATTTTTTTAAGACCTCAAAAAAGAAACGGAAGAAAAACAGAGACAACTTTGCAACACTGTAAGTGAACACAGTTTATGTATTTGGCATGTCCTTTTTTGATTAAACATTACAAATGGTCAGAAGGGAACAAGACATTAGGCTGAATGTGTCAAATACAGTAATGGAGGCATTGGATCATTATTTTCCCACATTGAACTAGTCTCATTAAAAAGCTTTTTATACGGCCAGCCATTATTCATGTTTTATAGAAATGAGGACATTTGCAATTTAGGGTCTTCTAAATGGCAGTATAGTACAGGACTACAGTACAGTTTTCCACATGGCAGTACAGTACAGTAATATTGATAATTTAGATATCATAGATTATCATCTGTTTCTTCCAGTGAGGGGAAGGTTCCTCTATTTTTTAATAGTTAGGACTATCATCGTGGTTATGCAAATAAATGAACAGCAACAGCAACACAGGTTTTTGTAAAGACACACCATATACATTTAAAAAAAACAACTGAAAAATAAAAATCTGTCATACAGGCAGAATTTAACAAACAAGGATGCTTATTTTCATAGAATATATTCAACACATCCTTCAAAATGACAACAATGATAAATTGTCAGGCTGTAACTTGAGATAAACATTGGACTTCCGGAAAGTGCTTAGTGGAACATGTGGAGGGTTTACTGAAACTACACCGGCAGAGAGTTAATGATTTGAGTCCCATGTCCAAATATACCTGATGATCGCTCAGAAATGTGTAAACAACATCCTTAATCATTCTGCGCCTTTCCACTCACTAGCGTTGCAAGGTTTGCGTTAGAAAAACACTTTCTTTCCCGTTATGCAGGTAAACCACCAAACAAGCGAGTAGTAGTTGTGTGAAAAATGCTATGTAGATCCGTCCTTCCTTCATCCATCTCATCCCAGGATAGCTGCTTAGCTAGATTGTCCCAAAAAAAAAATGCGAACCCCTTTTATATTTCCTACTGAAAAGCCTCACGAGGCGGCAGGTCCCCCAATACTGAACGCCCAGGAGCAAACGAATCGTCTCTCATCACTCGTCCACAAAGGCGACGCGGTACGTGAGCTGGTGGCCATTGTCCCAGGCGTACAGGAGCCTCTCCTTGGGGTTATAGTCGATCTGCGTGGTGTAGGCGTACTCGTTGACGAAGGGCAGGTGCGGCACGGCCTCGGTGCTGGTGTGGGTGTCGTAGGCGTAGCTCACCTCGCCGTTCTTCTGGTTGTACGTGTCCACGGCGTACAGCACGCCACAGATGATGAAGCAGTTCCCGTACGAGTTCCTCTTCAGCCCCGTCCGCCACGTGGTCTCCTTCTTGACGGACAGGTCGCCGGGATCCAGCCGGCTGATCATGATCACCTCGTGCTGGTAGTAGTCGTAGTCCATGGCCGGGTAGATGACCCACAGCCCGCTCTCGTCCACGGCAAAGTCGATGTCCGAGTGGCCCCGCCACTTCCAGGGGGTGGTGTCCTCGTAGACCACGTCGTGGAGCAGGGTCCAGGCTGACACGTAGCGCATGCGCAGGTCGTACTTGATGATGTTCTTGGTGAACGCCCGGTTGTAGTAGAAGGCTCCGTTGTAGACCACGTGGCCCGTGCCGATCCAGTTGTAGGGCAGCTTGTAGAGGTTGCTCCAGCGACCTGGCAAACGATACACACTTTGTTATCGCAAATTATTTGATCATATATAATAATAATAATAATAATAATAATAATAATAATAAAATAAATTATAATAAATTATTATAATATATCAATTCTAAGATAATATAAGAAAAATTGTACTTCATTAATCCCGGAGAGAAGATTCCAGTGTCAGAGCATAATTAAGAGGATCAAATAAAAACAAATATATGCTGAAAATCTATATACACAATAAGAGAAGATTTTTTTTTAAATAAAAATATACATTTCAACATTACAGGCAGTTGAAGTGGACCAGCTTATAATAAACTATTTACATTTTTTGTTTTTTACATTTACACAGAGGGTTTCAAACATAAAAATATGTTTTGTGGCCCCAATTTCACAATATTGGAGAGAGTAGTCTCCACCGACAACTACAAGTGATGATGAATCCTACACTGTAAATTGATTCGTCTTGTTATTCTTCTGGGCTCTTAAGTCTCCATTTCAAATAGCCTGACATTGCCAGACCAATTCACAATTGCATATTAGTTTTGGAACCTCTCCCTCTAACCCAATTTCCAAGGGGTATTATCAACTGGGGCAGTCCAAAATGCTTTTGGACACAATTGGATAGACCAACAACCAATCAGAGCAACGAAACAGTGTGACACATCAGCAGCTGCCATCTTCGTTGTTTATGAAAATGCCTCAACTGCGGTCCCATAGGAAGCTCCTCTTGTACAGTCATTGTATCAAACCCGCCCCATATTAGATCATCTGTTTAGCTTTGCCCGGCCCGGGCCAGGTCTACCGGAAATCTGTCTGAATGGGAGGGGTGCCAGACACGTATGCCATAGAAAATAAAACATGAGCTTGCAGATTTGTCTGTTTCCCAGGCTATCTTTCAAATGCTACTCCAAGATGTAGCAATGTTTTAGCATGGGTAAATCTACAACAATCTCAATTGATCCAGTTCGTTAGCTTGCTTCCATGGCTACAGCATGCTGTGTTTTTGTGCCAAAATGTTTTATGTCTTGGGAAGATCCATTGGGAACAAGGGATGCTCAGAGGAAAGTGAATCATAACACATAAGCCAAAACATAAATAAACATTTCGACCCTGAACGGAAATTGTAAAGGAGAAAAAACTGGCTTCATTGTTGTTGGAGAAGCCAGTATTTCGATTAAGCATGTTTCCTTGATCTCTGGTTAATTATCAGGGTCGTTTTAATATTCAAGACTATTACAATTATTACATATTTGAAGCCTGGAGCTTGGAGCTGTGCAGAACATTTTGAAAGGTATCCTTAGGCATCACAGCGGGAAAAACGCAATAAATTCTAGTCCAATCGACTCTCATAAACCTCCAAAGGACAGGAAATGGAAGTGGGATTTAGAGAATGACGTTCTCTCCCCCCCGGCAGAGGAATAAAACACACAAACAGGGGAGCATCCCCCCCCTCCCTCCCACCCTGTCTCTAAGTCTTCTAATCCCCTGTGCTGTGTCCGGTTCAAAGGAAGGGCCAGGGCACATGTCAACCTCCGCAGGGGTCTGGACCGCTCCGCATGAGAGCCAGTCATCTGAAGGGGCCTGTGAGCTCAACACACGCTGCAGGACACACCGGGATGGACGCGCAGTTCAAGGGCCCGTTGTCAAAGCACATCTCAGTCAACGCGGCCGCAGTCTTTAGCCGCTGATCTTAGCTCTCTTAGGAGAGCCTAATCCAATTCTCCAGTTGAGTTGCATTGCTGAAAGAGCTGATTCTCCCACCCAGGGAAGCTGTGAAACAACCAAGACTGGCATTCCAGACTCCTCATCAGCTTCATGAAGCTCACTGAGTCATCCGCTGGGATCAGCGTCAACGACGACAACCGGGAAGGCAGGAATACGAGGCCAATTAAATCCTACCCCTAAATGAAATGCTCATCCACACACACACACACCTTGTTTGAAATTCTCGAGGTTGCGGAACTCAATGAGGTTGTTGCCGTAGTAGTAGTTGGTGACGTAGATCTTGGAGACCTTGGCGAGCGGGTCCTTCATCCAGGCGCCCTCGTTGCGGCCGTACGAGTGCTGCTTCACCGGGGCCTCGATGGACTGCAGCGTCCCCTCACACTCCATGATCTTGCCTGTTGGGAACGCAGAGGAACAACAGGGACATGAGAACACGCCAGGATCTTCCCTGTTAGGTATGCAGAGGAACAGAAGGATATGAGAAAACTTCAGGATCTTCCCGGTTAGGAACCGAGAGGAACACAAGAGAACAACAAGGACATGAGAACAATCCAGAATTTTCCCTGCTGGGAACCCAGAGAAACATAAGCAGAAGAGGCTCAGCCCTCTAGCAGTAAGAGAGACAACTGTTTCCCATTAACGCTGCAAGTCTTTTAAATCATCCACCATTTCACAATCACACATCGCGACGCCAGTGGCTGATTTGGTGTTAAATCGGCAGCTCTCTCCTTACACGGGCTGAGGATAATGGAGCAACAATGTAATTTACAGCCCGCATTGAGGTTACAGTCAGCGTGGAATTAATTAGACGTTGCTCACCATAAAGAGATGGTATTTGAAGCATCTAACAAAATAAAACATCCAAATCTGAATCAAATCAAAAATCGTAAAAAGACAGACTACTGCAGCAGGACCACAACCAAACAAAAACGATAGTCAGGCTGAGAGCCGTTTACATCATAAACATGCTTCCCCTCCTTAATAGGAAAGCTTTGATGGGGATTTCTTTCTTCATGTGTGTGTGTGTGTGTGTGTGTGTGTGTGTGTGTGTGTGTGTGTGTGTGTGTGTGTGTGTGTGTGTGTGTGTGTGAGCTCTATCCTGTGCAGGGTGGGTGTGGAGTGGGATAGGTGGGGGGGGTGGAAGGGTAGGTTGGGTGGGGGGGAGGTGGGTATTGAGGGAAGCATTGAACGTAATAAGACAGATGAAATTCTGATGTAACTTTGATTTGATGAAATTCTGCTGAAACTCTGATATTGATAAAATTCAGAAATTGCGCTTTTTTTCATGTACTTCCTGGTACCTAACTATGACGATCCACAGAAATTTATAAAATACAATTCTATTAAAAAAAAGGAAAGCTTTAATGGGGAATCTTTGATTGAATGCTAATACACAGCTAGATAGCAATGACATGTAAATGTCATAGCCGCTCTTTAACGACATTTATCTACATTAACTGTAAGTCACTTTGCATTAACGTGGCTGCAAAATAACTCATATTTTTTACACAATTTTGTACACATACATACTACATCTACATTACCAGCTTTAAAGGTCCCATGACATGCCACCAGGTGTGGTGTGATTAGCCGTTACAAGCCGTTTTGGAAATCTGCCCCTTATGACATCACAGGTGGGCGTGTCCACCTAGATGTGTGACGGATAGATGAGCAACGTTTGCTACAGTCCACTGGGACATGCCCACTTGTGATGTCATAAGGGGCAGATTTCCAAAATGGCTTGTAATGGCTAATCACACCACACCTGGTGGCATGTCATGGGACCTTTAAAGTTTAGAGGGCGAAGAAGTTTAAAGCCACCGGCAGGCTGTTTTTGAAGCATGTGTACCTGCTCTGTGGAGGAGGGGCTGGCTGTTGTTGTCCGAGTTGTCCAGGATCAGCACTATAGTCGGAGCTGGCCTCTCTATCCTGGGGGTGGAGGAGGTGGGCGCCATGGTGGACAGCGTAGTGGTGGTGGTGGTGGAGGTGGTAGTCTTTGGAGTGGTGGTGGAGGCGGTGGTGGTGAAGGCGGTGGTGGGGTCTTCATCGCTGTCCTCAGGTGGGGCTGTGTTCATCTCCAGGTTCTCCAGGACTAGCTCTGTGTCCGCCTCCTCCGACTGGCTGCCTTTGATTTGGTGGACGTTGTGAGTCTTGGCAGAGTGGTCTGCAGGATGGAAACACAGAAGCGGCAGGGAGTCAAGTTATGGGAGACAAAGTAAAGGATATCACAGACCCTACGGAGATGGTTTTCATTCAAAATAAACCCGGATTGTCCGAGGACGAACAAGATCCTTGAGGAATTCCGTGGCACCGTCATTCTCTTCAAGGGGTACATGGTCTCCCTTCCCCCTGGGCTGACTCCACCACGCCTGATGGAGGGCAGGGTTTGATAGCTCCACTACATCTGCATGCACTGTGTAAACTAGCTCTGCCTCATTGCCTCACAGTCCTCCACCGCTTCCACTTCAAAGGGATCCCTATTTGCTATGCAATCCAGAGCGCATGCCAGCTTCCCCCCCTCTCTCTCTCTCTCTCTCCCCCCCCCCCCCCCTCTCTCTCCTCATAGCCACCACCCCCCCCCCCCCCCCTCAAAACACACAGCTTTAAGTTCCACAGCCCCATCAACCGTATCAAGTCTAGGAGAGGAGACAGAGGAGACAGAGAAGGAAAGCAGGAAAAACACTGGATGACATTTTTCAACAACCCTGACTAAAATAAAAAGAGCAACCAGCTTGTAGTTGAAGGAATGTCTTTGTAACTTATTTATTTACCTCAAGGCAGTTGTACAAAGTTTTTAAAGCGTAATGATTAAACAGTTCATGATCATTAGGAACTGACCAAAGCTTTGTTGTCACTACTAAAGAAGGTCGACAGGTATCACTGAAAAACAATGATTGACCTAATTACTAGCCGAAGACTTTTACTTGAGATAGATTCCTCAGGGCTTCCTGAGGATTTAGCGGCGTAGCATGGGCGTCCTGCTTTAGTACGGCAGGGAGATAATGGAAACAAGGCCCAAAAGGTTTTTATCCCCGCGTCTGGAAAAAGGTCAGCCAGGGTGGACTGAGGCTCTGCTAGACGAAACGGGCGAGTGTCTAGAAGGAACACAGGCTGTGACTGAGCAACGCCGCACGCTAAGGGTGCTAACGTGGCGTGGCTAAACACGTGGGGGGGGCTGGACGAGGGACAGGAAGTCGTGTGTCTGTAGAGAGTTTCTGGGTGTGAAGGCTGAAGCCCAGCCATGTCAAGGATGTGGCGGTTGGTCCCTCTGGCAGTTGTGAGCAATTATCTCCAGGTATTAGTAAATAAAAGAACTGGCTCTCCATTATCTCAGGGTATTTAGTCATTGACAGAACAGTTATTTCATGCACATCTCGTCCTACAGACCAGCTCAGTTTCAAACAATCAATATAAGAATGGTGGTCAAACATTCATGGTTTTATAATCCAGTATGAACGTCTATGTAACTCCTGTGTTCCAAGGAAGTTGGTGGGTGGGGCATGGGAAATAAAAAGTGTTTTTTTTAATAAAATTGCAGAATAGCAGGTAAAGCAAACGATAGGTTAATTCCAGGCAGGAAGTTAGGGGGTTGGAATGGGCTCTGCTTCACCTCTCCCAGCAGTGGCGTGGTCGTCGTGGTCGCTCTTGGACGCCTTGTAATAGGTAATCCCCCGGATCACCCCGGGCTGGTGGCCTAGAACCTTCTCCTTGGTGCTGGGGTCTGGCTTGGTGGGTTTGGCCGGCTTTGACAGCTCTTTCTTGGGCTTCACCGGCTTCTCTTTGACTGCTTTAGGACTAGCCGACTTCTTGGGACTGGCCTTTCCGTCCTTGATCTTCTCTTCAGCCGTTCCCTGAGGAAATATGGGATTTATTATTTGTTATTATCCGAATATCAGATGTATGATCCAGAACAGGATTCGTAAGTTATTTGCCAAGATGTGGAAACAGAGGTGTATTCTTTATTAATAAAACTCGACCAGAATAAAATGAAAAATTCCCTGAATGGAATCAGGGATGGGCTTTTCATTCTTGAGAAAGTCCTAGCTCAGATATGTTTTAATGGAGAAAATAGCTGCGGGATAAAAGTGTCTTAGTGCAGGTTTATGTAAGACAAAGTTGTTAGAAAATAGTAGATTAGTAATGGTTGAATCCATCACGACTCTGGGCTAGTCTGTTTATCCAACACATTAAAAGGGTGATCAAAACATGTCAGTTGGGCAGTTAGTGTGGCCTTCCGAGGTTGGGGGGTGGTCGGGCTTTACCCTCACCTGCTCCCTGTTCTCCGTGGAGTCCTTCTGTAGGAGCTGCAGGCCCAGGCTGGAGATGTCCTTCTTGATGCTGATCATGACGTTCGAGTAGTTCTCGTACCGCTTGAACTGATTGGTCAGAGTCACCATGCTGTCGCGGACAAAGTCGTTGTCTCGCGTCAGGTTTGTCTTGATGGTCTGCGAAACAGCGTGTCACAATAACGTTAACCACATGTATGAACTATGAATTATGGTTAGATTAATAATCATTTGTTTCATACAGACATGCGTGGGTAAGAATACGATGAACAACAGAAAAAAAAGAATAAGTAATAAGATAGATGATGCAGTTTTTCAAAATATTCAAAATATATTATTTATTAATTTATTCCTGTATTCATGTTTTCTTCTGGTCTCTCCTCTCACCTCCTCTAGGGTGTTCATCTGGGTCACCACCTTGTTGATGTAGGAGTGGACCTTCAACATGTCCATGCTGTACAGAGTCCCTTCCAGCACGTCAATCATCGACTGGAGCTGAGCATACCATGAGCACAATAAGCAGAGCATGTTCAACGTTCACATTCACAGTCACAACACTTTATTAATCCCCAACAAATGGTTGGTGGATTGGGTGTTTGTAATAATTGCTCTGCTCGTATGAATAATTAAAAAATAATAAGAATAGAGAACAGAAAATAAAAACCTGTTAATATAATACGGGAATTCGTAAATACGAAAAATGTACATCAAACATAAATGTACAGACAAATTGGCGTAAATATAAAGTGTCTCAAACGCTCATCGACCCACCGATGGCATCAAATCCAACCCTCAAGTACTTATTTTGATGAACAGTATTGACACCCAGGGCTGATGCAGGGCTGACCCGTTCAATTAACAGTTGAAAAAACTGTACCATCTCCAACATCAACGCCTAACTCTCTAACTCTCTAAATCTATCTATCTCTGTCTTTCTAGCTCTCTCTCTCTCACACACTCTCTACACTCTTTGTTGAGGTGTCTTCTATTGGGTTCATCTATAAAATGAAAGGTTTCTCTGTAGTCTGGTCAAACATCTGGATGTACTTTGGGGCTTATCGCGTGGAACACAGTGTTCCTCCTAACGTCCATGTAAAGATAGGGAAGAGGCCTAGTACCCACCCTGAGAATTCATTGGAAATACAAATTTGCCATGGTTAGATACGGCTTCGCTTTCACCACTTACTAATTACTACATAAATGTTATAGATGTCGTTGCTCAATGATACCTACAGGGAGAGATTGTGGTCTTCGGATCAAGAACCTTTCTGATTAGGAGTCAAACACACATCAACCACTTACTATCCAGCCCCACTTATTGTGACTAGGTCTTCCATCACTGCTCGGAAGTCCTGCCTCTCTGTATTCCTGTACTGATGTAGTTAAGCACTTAGTGCAAGATGGTTATTGATTGCAAGGGTCAAAGGTCATGTGTGAGAGGCTAATTAAGAGAAGTGTCGGTGTGTGTGAGTGTGTGGGGGACGGACGGATATAAGTTAATGGGTCTCTACAAATTAATTATTATAGATGACCGATCCTATACCATTATCTTATGAGAGTCTGTATTGGTAGTCCTATATTAGAGATAGTATTAGTATGTTCATATGTAGTAAGTCCTATATAAGACGTGGTAGTAGTGTTGTTAGAAAACATCAAAGACTTTTACCATGATGAAGCCGGTGAAGCTCTTGGCCTTAGTCTGTAGCATAGCATAGCTAGCCTCATGGGCATTCTTCCCTTCAAGGTATTAGCATGTGTTAGCTTGTTTTAGTGGAGTGAAAGCATTGTAACCTGATCAACATCGATCCTAGGGATCAATAATGGATCAATAATGAGTCAATGTCTCATTCTGTAAAGTTGCTCAAATAGTAAATGCACTGTTTGGACAATGAATGACCTGCCTTCACCCCATTCACACTCGGGGAAAAAAATGGCAACAACCAGATGTTTAGGAGACCAGCTTGGGAGTTGGCCAATCAGCGAGGAGGAACCAAGGATGATACCAGCCACCCTCTAGACTAGACAACCTGCTATGCCTAAATAACTAGACTAGAAGAGGGTCGATTTTTGTTGTTGTTTCCCTTGTCAAGCACTTTGTATTGCAGTTTTGCCCTTAATGCTATAAAAGAAAGTTAAAGTGATTGGAAGATCGGAATAGATAAGCTTTTCACAATATATGCTACCCAAAGTTCACTTTCAGTGAACCGAGATTCAGCTAATTTAGACACACGTATTAACGCCAACCTCCTAGCGTGGACACTAAATATTTCCACTTTAGCAGACACCTTCTATCCAGAGCGACTTACAGCGGGCTCCGATGTCACATGTCATTTAGGAGCAGGCAGGGGTAGCAAAACCTTTTAGCTCCTCCTCCTCCTCCTCCTGCTCCTCCTCCTCCTCCTCCTCTCACCTTGAGGAGCTCCGGGGCCTGTTTCTTCAGCTTCTCCATCTTCCACTCGTTCTCGCAGGGGTTGAGCGAGGAGGGCGGGGCCGTGCAGGAGCACTTGCAGTCGGACCCGGAGCTGACCGTCTCCACGGTGTAGAAGTCCTCCACGCGCGCGCTGCCCGTCTTCAGCCGCTGGCAGGCGTCCCGGGTCAGCGGGCGCATGATGCACTTGCAGCGGCAGTCGGAGCCCTCTGACGTCATGCGCACCTGCTCCGTCTCCCCGAAGATCTGGAGAGAGAGAGAGAGAGAGAGAGAGAGAGAGAGAGAGAGAGAGAGTTGGGAAGTGAGGTGGGGAGATAGCGGGAGGGACAGGGAGGGAAGGGGGACAGAGAGAGCAGGAGGGAGAGACAAAGATGAAAAGAGAGAAAAGGAAGGATAAATAGAGAGAAGAAAAGATAAAGACTCAAAGGAGATAGAAAACGTAGATAAATCCCAAGAAGAAAAATAAAGTAAGGGTGTTGAGGCGGACTGGCGTGGATTAAAAGAGTGTCTTTGATACACTCTTACACATGTTTGTACTCATGTTTCCTTCAGTGATTAAACATTTATAGTTTTGCACTGTAGTTTGTGAGCTTTAACGTCTCACTCTTCTTCTCGACATTCAGTGACTGGGAAGGGTTAAAATAATGTAATGAAAAATAAACTGAATGAATGAATAATAAATATTTTATTAAAAACAGAACCCCCCGCCACCCTCCTTGTGTAGCAAACTTGTCCGTATGTCCGTATGTAGACGACACTCGCCTGATAGTGAGGACAAATACATTCCTTGTCCCTTTCGTTCAATACCCAATGAAAATACCCAATGTCGGCCAGCAGCGTATGGCCTCCTCAGTGTATATTTATGTTAATTGGTGGTCACTGTACAGAAGCCATTAAGAGACGACCAGGATTGGAGCTCTCATCAGTGATCATATGTTTCACTGACTCCTCCAGCTTATCACTGCACAAGCGTGATCACTAGATCAAATCACACCCATCACAAGTTTAATCATCGCAATGAAACAACAAACATTTACACGCGTAAATTACACGCGTCACAAAAATGACAACTTAATTTCAGCAATCAGATTATGTGGTGGTTGGATTGTTTTGGTTACAGCGCTAACGCAAAAAGAAACACATTTTTATATCCTGCAACAATATTTTGCTAGTCTTACAAACCAGTATTGGCAGACAGGCTCAAATCTGGGTGAACAGGGCGTTTCACTTTATTACTTCATAGTGTTGAGACCAATCATGTTTCTGGAAGCGAGTCAATGGCAAACAAAATCACAGCCAGCAGTAGTAAACTGTAGAAATAAATCTCATACAAAGGTTTCAAATGAACACCGTGTGGACTGGCCAGTGTAGAAATGCACATACTAAAATCCCCTTGAAAGCTTCTCACACTCACGCAAATTAGTTATCTTCGGCAGATGATCTCCTAGTAACGAAACAGGAAACCAGGCGTGATTCTGCACCTTGCAGTTCTTGGCTTCCTGCCTACGGTCTATGTGCCTTCTCCCCCAATAAATTATGTTATAATATAGTCGGACTACTTGATACAAGGTTACATAATTGCACCTCTATATGTACGTTTCCCCAGTGCACTGGACCAGCCCACTTCTCATCAGTCGACAGCTACGTTGAGTGTTGCAATTAGTGAACATTCATCATGTTCCTCCGTTTCCACGTTCTTGGAAACGCTGCCCTCATAGTCAACAGAAGGCGCTCCACTGCCCGTGTTGCGGTACGTCCGACGGCTCCGACCCAGATAACCAAAAAAACCACTGAGCCTCAACTCACCACTTTTTACTCATGGACACTGATTGTACAAAGTCTTCCACCGTTCTAGAAAGAACAAGCAGTACGTGAACGTGTCCCAGGCCAGACATGAGTAATGGTGCCATGAGTCAATTTCAGTGTAGATTGATTTTGGGGTGGTACTCAGGGGGTGGAGGTGGTGGAGGGAAGTGTTCAAGGTGGAGGTGCTGAAGGGGTTCAGGATGGTCTTGGAGGGGGGGGGGGGTGGGGGTGGGGTTGAGGGAAGGTGTAGGTAGGGAGGTGTCCTGGGAGAAGGGGGCTGTTCAGGGTGGAGGGGTCGGAGGGAGCTGTTTCGGGGTGGAGGGGTCGGAGGGAGATATTCAAAAGGGGTGGAGGTGTTTAGGGTGGAGGCTTCAGACATCTCTATCTTTATATCCCAAGGGCCTGTACCGGGGGCCTCAACCAGGGGCCCACATGTGGTAGCATTTAGGCTGTCAGAGGAATGCATCATCCCAGGGATACATCAAGGAGCCCGGCTGCGGCCTCGGTCCTCCTGTCTGACAGCAGCTCCCTGAACACACCGTCGGAACTGATGTAACGTCTCAAACACCACATGTACAGCCCTGCAGCTAGAGACACCTACCCACTTACACATCCCAGGTCTAGGTAGAGAGATACTGCAGTATGAAACAGAGCTTTCTCTCGGGTGGAGGTCACTGAACCGCAGTGCATCCCAGGTGAAGTGTGAAGGTTGTTTGGATGTACAGCATCAGGAGCAAAGCAGACAGTCACGGTCAGTCACTGTCTCATCCTGTGGTTCTCAACCTTGGGTAAACCTCATATGCATACAGGGTCGTGGGATAGTGCTGACTTATATAAATCTATAAATCTAGTTGTAAATCTAGCTAGCTATAAATACTTGATGATAACAATGCATATTTATATATCAAAGGTTTACAAGGTCTCTAAAAGGTTAAGGTAGTGTGTTGTGATGTGCATTTTCACTGGGGCATTGATATTAAGTTCAGATATTGATTGGGTTCAATTGTGTGTGGAAGAAGATGCACAACAAAGTGAGAACTTGGGGTTTTCTAATTCATGTGGCAAAGAAGGATCTTTACCTTCTTGGTCTTATTTCTCTGAGCCAGACGTCCAATCCCAGAGGGGTATGATATCAGTGAGAACCTTTAAAAATAAAGCCCATGGTTCCATTTCAAGAGGATGGGCATATTTAAGACTGGCAGCCAATCAAAGATGCCTCAGGATCTTAATGGTCTTTCTTTATTCCACTTTTACAGACCCTTTTCTAGAGCTTGTAAGAGTTTTTATGAGCCTGCTTCTGGTTTAACCTCACCTGAGGTAACTGAATAGTTCTCATGTGCAGCTGCCATTGACAGATGCTACATGTAGTTGAAGAATAATTTAGCCAAAATTTTGCAAAGAAATACAAAGTCTTGAATGACTGAATGCCATTAAACTGATCACACTATCAACATTGTGTATGTTTGTGTGTGTGCCTGCGTGTGTGTGAGTGGGTGAGTGTGTGTGTGTGGGAGTTTGAGAGTGTGTTAGAGTGTGTGTGTGTGTGGGGGGAGTTTGAGAGTGTGTGAGAGTGTGTGTGTGTGTGTGTGTGTGTGTGTGTGTTAGACAGAGTTAGTGTGCAAAAGTGTGTGCATTTCTGAGTGTGTGTGTGTGTAACAAGCTCAAGGTAGTTGGCTCATTAGTCAAGGAATGTGAGGTGCGTGGAGGGGAGAGAGGTGGTTGTGGGACTGGGGGGGGGGGGGGGGTGGTGGGTGCGGGGGGGGGGGATACAGCTACAGGGGTGTGGGAGGGGGTATTAACTTCTAGTCCGCCCAACAGTCATTGACAAGGGTCTGATGCTGGGGGCAGCCTCCCAAGAGCAGGGCACGGCCCCGACGCCGGTCCGTGTCAAGTCAATAGGCAGCAGGTCGGGACGGGTGGCTTAATGAAAACACAGAGGATTAGCAGATCCAACTCACCCTCCATGCCCCTTCCCCATGGGGCCCAAGCCCCCAGCCCCCACCATCACCCCGTCCCCCCCCGTCTCCATGGCAACGGCAGCATAAGATGCTTGAAGCACCTCAGAGAGCCTGAGAAAATTCCTCATTCCGAGCTTGCGGTGTGCCCTTAACGTACGGCCTGTTTAGTCGACAAGGACCGCAGCGTTGTCCTCATCACATGGGGGGGGGAGGCTAAACAAGTGAAATGGTCCACTGTCTTCTTCATATAAATAATCAGAATATTATTTATGATAGAGACCTTTTTTTAAATACTCACAGACATAGTAAGACAAGGGTTAAAAAAAAACCAGCACATATTATAATAAACATTACGATATTAGCATGCAAATGACGACTTAAAACAAAATTTAAATTAACTAGTGCAGTGCCCGTCAAAAAAACAGCCACCTGTATTGCTGATGTGCCTTTCTTGAGAAGGGCTCATCCAAACAACTTCACACTTGGCACTGCACTTCCTCGTGTCCTCGGCATTATCGTTTACTAGGAGATAATGCACCCGGCAAGTGCGAAGTCGATCGGACATCCGGTGGAAGGATCGAAGGACCGACACACGCCCAAAGCCTCCTCTGATTAAAGTTGGACGGATGGAATTCGCGAGCTCGCGGCATACGAACACGCGCTGGGATCATTCGCATTGGCATGGCGACCGGCCAAGCAGCGTGAGAACTGACAGCGAGATCAAGCCTGGGGGGTTAATGAGCCCCAGCAGAACACTTAACACATGCTCCAGCCTTCCTTCCCCACCATGACCTGGAGGACCCCCCCCACCCCCCCACCATGGGCACGGTCAAGTTTCAGGCTGAGACCAATGTGAGCCAGACACACATGCACATCTCAAGGCTCAGTTATGGTCCCTCATGGTGGATGCAGCGCAATAAATATGCAGACGCTTCGACGCAGTCGTGAACCTGTTTTGGTTCTGCGTCGGGTTTTATTGAGCGGACCAATCACAGCCCTTGCTGCTACGAAAGGTTAAAAAATTTTGGGAGGCGCACGCCGGCCCTTGCCGTGGACGCAATTGGAGGGTCGTAATGGGTCCATACACCGCCTTGCGTTGCGTCGACGTGGAACCACAACTGAGCCTTTACTCTCTACGGGGGAGGGTGCGCGTTAGAGAGAACGTTCCATGAGATCCACTGCTGGAAGCCGACCGAAAGAGGACCGGTTCTGTTAAGAGCCCGGCTGAGGTGACCTGTTACTCAGATGTGGTCCTGGGATGTTTCTCACTTGAGAGTTATATTTGATGATGCATTTTTGGATAAAAGTAGAATTTATAGGTCTGCATGCAAACTGCTATTAGTTGGTGTGGTGCGATGAGCATGTGTTTCCTGGGACATTGATATTCCAGGCAGATGTTTTTTTGGGTAAAATGATGTGTGTGCGGAAGCAGATGCATAAAAATGTTTGGCTCGCAAGAATGTTCAGACCTAAAATGACGTCCATGGGCCAAGAAAAGGGAACCGCTGTCAAAAAACAGTCATCAGGTAGGCAGTGATCTTAGTGATTTAAACTAAGGCATCTGGTTAAGTGCACCATAACCTCTGTATTTCGGTCTACAATCAGAGCCTGGATTCCTTGCATGAAACCTGTATCTTCCCAATACACAAACAGCAGCATAGATAGCTGATATCTGTGTTTCTAATAAAGTGGTGGAACTGGCATAGGGAAAGACGAGTCCCTCAAAAGACTTATCCTCCAGATAGGACATTCTGGAGCCAGGTTTTGTCCACTGGATTTATACCCCTGATTTCTGAACTAAGCTCAGAGCTCCTAGGGAAGAGGATTAGGGAGTAGGGGTTGAGGTAAAGACAGAAATGAGGGCCTCTGGGAGACCACGAGAAGACGGACGGACGGGGCACCAAACAAGCCTGTGCATTGGCACCCAGGTGGTAATTAGAGGGACACTGAGTGTGTGCAGCACTTGTTGCTTTTAGGAGTACACATCCACATTCCCCTGACCCCAGGCTGTTCAGAATGTAACTGTCAGATTTAAATTCATGCAAACAGATAGAGAACATGAATAGATATATAGATAGTGGGATGGATCGATACACACACACACACACACACACAGGGCAGACTGACAGACGGACCGACAGACAGACAGATGGATGGATGGTTTGATGCGATTGAAAGATAGAGAGACAGACACACACACACACACACACACACACATTGTTTACCCACAGATTTGCCCATATACGTACACACAGTAACAAGATGCCTGTCTGTCTGGACGCCTCATGAACCTATCATATCAATCTCTTAATGATTGGAGTGTGCCCAGCGACCGCAGCCACGGCTGGAATGACGTGGGCGGCCAGCCCTCATAGCCAGATGCTCTGGTTGTTCAGCAGATGTTTGGGTGGACGCCAGACACATTGCCAGGGTTCTTGGGAACAGACTCCTCTATCGGGGGTCAGTGACAGGTAGTTTATACAACGCCTGCATCTGCAAGCGCCGGGCACTGAGAAGCAATTACAGCATGGTGAACACTGGTCAAAAACGGTTTTGGTTATGCTGGTTAGAAGATTTGCCCATTTTCAGCAAAAGGATTTTCCAGAGTCACTGCCCGGATCAGATTCCATTGTCTGGCTGTTCGTAATTCATTCTTGTTGAATGTGAATTAAGGCAGACAGCTGTGTGAACTGGCCGCGCTCCCAAGGTAGCCCACATGACCAGACCAACAACATGGACGCCCCTTCGCCCAGCAGTGGTGTGTTTAGTGTGTGTCAAATCACCATTAGTGAGCACTAGCATCACAGAAGAAGCTGTTGAGATTGCACCGGCAATGAAAACATGGTGCTTGCTGTTAATAAAGCCAACACTCTGTGTGTGTTTTACTCCCAGCTGAAAGGGTCTGACTGAAATAGTGACACCTGGCAGCCTTCCCTCTCAACAGACGTACCATTCTGCAAATGCAGAATGATGACGTTGGTCGACATTCAACGGTGGCCAATGTATGTCTGCATGCCACCTTTGGGTCGCATGTATGCCTCATGAATATTAGATACGGATCAGATTGACCACTGCAGTTGTGGTCCAGATGTAAAATCAACTGAATCAACATGTTCACACTTGTTCACACTACGCAGACATAACCAGACCGGAGACTGAATATCAGATTCTGCATTTTTTCAGTAGTGTGTATGAATTCGTGTGTGTCGTGGTGTGTGCGTTTGTGTGTGTGTGTGTGGGGGGGGGGGGAGAGTAACCAGACTCGTTGAAAGTAACCGACAATATTAAAATACAAACAACAAACAAACAAAAACATCCTATTAAATTAAAAGTTAAATGGGGATGGCGGTTTGGCAGGCTACTGTCGTGTCCTCAAATCGACCTCTGGTGGTATTACAGGAGTTTGTTTATAGCCAAAACCAGGAGCAGGTGCACGCGCATGTTCCCACGCCGCCGTGCACGTCTCTATTAAACCCGGGCTTTGTCTCAGAATCATCGCCCCTGGTCGTGGTACCAGCACCCCGCTACGACTGTGACCACACTGGACTAGTAGGCCTACAGTGACCGAGAGGCACCGAACGACCGTCTAACCCCCGGTGTCAGGACAGTAGGCTAGTTTCTGTTTTTTGGGGGGTCGGTTGTTCTTCGCTCTCGGGTGCGTGATTAGATTAGGGTTGGTTAGGATCCTCTCGGGGAATGTCCCTGTCTCGGACCAGAGAGGGTTTAGTGGAGTCCGGCAGCTGTGCAAACAACAGCAGACGCCCACAGACACGCGTGTCATGTCTTCCCCGTCTGGTCATCAACTATCTGCATCTGTCATAAAGCGATGTAAAGCCGGACTTGTAACTAATGGTCGATAAACCGTAATATTATGCATGCATTAGCTGTACAACTAGATGCATAACTAAGTTAAGACTCCTGTCTTCCTCCCGCACAAGGGGGCTGACTTGATGTAAACGTTTAAGTCCCCCCACATGATGAATGAGATCCAAACTCTATCACTAGAACCGGGGACGTGTGTTTGCTTTGCTTACCTTGCTCTGAGCGTGGACATCATTAAACACAACCAGAAGACAAGCCAACAGAGTCGTGTATCTCCACATGTTTCTGGGCGTTTTGTAGGCACAAGTTTGAGAATTCCTTTGCCAACAAAATAACGGCAAAATACACAAAAGCTCAATCCATAAGGCAAGACATTAACACTAAACTGTCATCCCTATGTATATCCATGCAAGGGGCTTTCTGTATGCTAAGGTCTCTGCGCGGTGCGCAACTATCAGAGCGCAATAACGCGGGAGTCGTCTCCAACGGATCCCCAAAGTGCGCAATGTTTGCGTCGTCCGTCAGACCCCCTCGGTCCTGCGGAGATGGGAGGAGCATAGAAATAACTTTGAGCGGCCTCTGAAGACCCCGGAGAAGGAAAATAGGCTGCTTGAAACATTGTTTATAATAAACGCTGTACATTATAACATATTATTTTTTCATGTTGATTCAAGAAATAATGCAGATCATCATCACCATCATCATCATCATCATCATCATCATCATCATCCTACCCTCTCATCCTTTTTTTTTAATACGTTACAACTTTTGATTACAGACTCATTTACAGACTCACTCACTGATATGAAGAACGCGATATAGCTATCATTGACTTAATAACAATATAATAACAATAGCAACAATTATTGTTATTATTTGTTTAGCGCCAATAAAAAAGGTTTACTTTAACATGCACAATAATAAACAAATAGGCCTTAGGAGAACTTCAAATGCTGAAACGCGAATGGCTCCATAGAGGCCGGGTAACAAAAGGCGGATAGAGAGGATAGAGGTGATAATCAAATACAAATAATAGTTATGACGACAATAAAAATTCAGAGTCAGAGTATGTGAAACTTAAGTGTTTGCTTATGTCCCAATATAATCCTGTCAGCGCGTGGTGCAGCAGGCGTGGAGCGGTAGGACTTTTGCAGCGGCACAGTGACACCTTGTGGCCTTTCCGTGCAACAGCGGACCGACTTTCCAACTTTTACACATTTTGAATTCATGGTTATATTCCTAGTCTGACAAGTCTGTGCAATTTTTTTCTGAATTAATTCACAAGAAGCGTTTGATGTTTAAATCCAAGACATATAGGAGTAAATTAAATAGTCCCTGTATTGGAGATACCTGTGACTTCAATATTTGGTTTAATATTCCCTCGTTCGTGCTTTTTGGAAATAGAGCGACAGGGCCACCTCACGTTTGTTGCTGGTATAACTGTAATGCGATATTTTGAATGGTCGAGTGAAAGAACAAATAGGCTACTCAAATGATGAACCAACAATATATGATAATAGTAAGAATAAGAATAAGAATGATATTTTATAATAATAATAATTCAAAAATAATGGTAAATATTAAAAGGTTGCTTATTTGAACAAAAGCTACAATTTATATAGGGTTGATAATTTGAGAAGTCTTTGTTAGCAAACTGAGCTAGAGAGATTTAGAGCTTTGGTTAAATTAATTTAAAACTAATTTGAATCTGGCCCCTGGGAGACGCCCGGCTGTAGTAGCCTATAGTGTCAGATGATAGGCCTATTATGTCAGATGTTCTTTTTTGTCCGACATTATTTTATGTTGTTGATGATTTGTTTTGTGTGAGCGTAAAGTAAAGTTGTATCATTGATATTAATGTTATTTATATTATTATTTATTATTATATTATATGATTATTTTCTGTGCTGTAGTAAAGGGCTCTAGGCTACAACCCAAAACAAACTTTCCGATTTATTTGGTTTCCCTAATGTAAATATATTGCATATTTGTTTTACAACAGACTTGCAATGGCTATATTTTGGAATCTTCTTAACTATTAATAGCATTATAACAAAATGTTGATCTTTGTTTCTGGCAAGTCTTTTGGCAGTTTCCTGGGGTCCACCAGTGATCCGTGATGCTTTAATAAATATAGTTCCTATCTATTAACTGTTATTTATATTCATGAACACAGTAGATGGAACCAACAATGTAAAGACAATTTCCATTGCATTTAACCTGTATGTCTGAAGCAAAGCTTGATAAAGGGTCAAGGGGCCGACAGAGAAATCAACATTATGATTCAATCCTGCCTGTTGATAATCATCAATCCAGGACATTCATGAATCAAGGATTTTCTGAGATTCAAAATCAACCTGTGAACAAAATATAATTAGGAAGATAGCTTACATTATAATGTGGATGAGTAATTCTGAAAATGGAGGAGTGACAACGCAGAAATGGAAATTAACGGTAGTATTAGAAAACGTCATCGTTTTCATGTGGGGAAAGTAAGAATAAAATAAGAATCTCCATCGCCCCCTGCTGTTTGCCCCAAAACAGAACCAGCCAAAGTGGCCCCAGCTTCTCACTTTGCCTAGAGGCCCCTACATAGCACGACACGTCAAGTTACCCAATAATGATACAAAGCAATACTCAATTTACTGACAAACAGATATTGCAAGAATTATGTCTACTTTGAAATTCATTAAATAATGAACTAGAAACCATTCAGAATCCGAAACGACAACGCGTTTTGTTGCCAATTCTGTTTTGTGTTGGTGTAATAAAGGAAATACAAATATAGCCTACAAATATATAATAACACCGGGTTGAAATAGCCTATAGGTTATATGCAATATATTAACCTTCATTATTTTTTTTTAATGAAAATATGACACATTGTCTTATTTTATATTAGGCTACTCTGAACGGTTATTGAGGTTTGCGTGTAGGCCTACGGTAAACTCCATGTTTATTTTTTATTTACCTAGCTTTATAAAAATCAAAGTTAAATGTTGATTTCGTTTCTCGATCGGAGAAAATTCCACACACAATTGTAGGACTACAGATGGCTCTCCGAGGGCCCTATAGGAACCCCATAACCCACAATGCAGTCGTAGCCTATCGCGCGTCGTTGCGTAATCAGACCTGTGCGTGTGTATGTGTTGTGGCCGTGGGGTGTGCGTGAAGAGAGAGATATTCCCCGCTGACTGACACCAGCATGGCTCCGCGATCCGCTCACTGAGCACCGCGGACGGACTCATCACGCAGCTTTCCTCAACACATCATCCATTCATCTGAATATCAAAGTTGCAAGCGTCCAACAGAGGAGCCACCAGCACACAGAAGACGCCCCAGCTCATGAAGGAGGATGGAGGTGGAGAAGAGGGCGAACGGGTACGAGTACCCCGACAGAAACAATGCGAAGTCCGTGAACGGTAGGTGAAGATTCGTCCATCTGCAGTGAGGTTTACTTCAAACACAAACACAAACACAACGCTACTTAATGCCTTTATTCAGGCCACATGGCAAACTTTCAACTCGAGCCGGTTCATCGCTGCTCGAATTCATCTTTATTTGGGCTCCTTATTATTATGCTTTATTATAAGAGATTTCTAGTTATTGGAATTGACGTGGGCCTGTTGCAATTTACACACACACAACTGGCTTGTTGTTGCGTTCATGCATTTCCTCTCATTGTGTTACCTTTGGTGTAAAAAAAAAAAAAACCGAAACAAATTACCCTGGTTACTCTTTACGCTTAATCCCATCTGGGCCCACACTTTATAACCACTTGATCTGAGCGCGGTTTGATTGATGCAAATTGCATGTTGTGGCATTTCTAACGCATCTAAGATCACGGTTGTTGCATGCATTTAGTGGACGTGGTATGTGGTAAAGAGTATAGAGGATATATTGTGATGAGTGTGGGATTTTCTTTGCTGGGAACGGAGCAGGAATGTTTGGGCGAGGGGTGGCAGAGATCGTAAAAGCTGAACTTTTGAACTTGGCGAAGCTGTTGAGTGTAGTCACAAAATCCGGTGTTCCCAATTACGGCACAAAAACGGGGGAAGTCTCCACATTATAAAACGGGTTTTAACATATCAAAGTTGGGTTTCTCGGTTGGATATAACCGCTTTAAACAGCAGGCCAGCAGCCACCATCATGTCACATAAATCCTTAGGGTTTGTGTAAATCAAAGAAAACGAAACGATAGGTTAACGATTAACAATTAACAATTTCTGATCGATTTACCTCTGGGATGATTTTATGAAATGATCCGACCTTTCCATGAACATCACCGCTTTTTATCTCTTCAAATATTTTTTTGTTTTTAATCTTAAATGATGAAATATTGCAGTTTCGGTCAGGCGACAAATCTGTGGGCGTGTTAGCAGATCTGGGGACATTTCCAGATAAATGTTCTTACACTTTGCATCTTGATCTAATCGAAATTAAGGACCAGAGCTTACATAAAGCCTAAACCGAACACACGAAGGCCGTGGTGACACCAGAGGCTGTTAAGTGATGCGTACTGTGGCTGGGAGAATGTCTCCTTTGTTTAGTCTTTAAATTGTATTGTCAATGTCTGCCCTGTATTTTTTTTTTTTTGGTAGGGGGGATTTGATCCTAAGCCCTATACCACTTAATTTAACTTAAATACAACATGCATTTGAATGGCGTTTTATTCTTCCCCAAAACAAATATACATAACAAGCAGGCTCTCTTTATCATGTAATCAAACATACCTGATACAGATTAAAGTTACTTTATTGAAAGACTAAACAGTGGGAGGTGACATCAGTGTATGAATGGGCCTGCAAGATCTGGAATCCTTGCATTCTTGAGAGAGAGAGAGAGAGAGAGAGAGAGAGAGAGAGAGAGAGAGAGAGAGAGAGAGAGAGAGAGAGAGAGAGAGAGAGAGAGAGAGAGAGAGAGAGAGAGAGAGAGAGAGAGAGAGAGAGAGAGAGAGAGAGAGAGAGAGAGAGAGAGAGAGAGAGAGAGAGAGAGAGAGAGAGAGAGAGACCTTTCCTCCTGACCAGGTTCCCAACAGCTGTTCTAGCACGGACAGTAAAGCTTATCTGCTGGACCTTAGCTTTCCACTCAAACTCGTGGGTGTTAAACAATGGCTCCATGCCTCTGTGCTATGCAACACTTTTCCACTGCTTATTGGTGATTGCTGCTTTTATCCCCTAAACGGATTTAAAGACTAAACTCAATCTACATTGATCTATACATTGACCCGTGGCAGCAGAACTTTGGCTTTTCTACTGTGTGGTCAATGCAGGGCGCTTGTTTAATGTAATTGAACTCTGTGTGGGGTGGTGGTGGTGGTGGTGGATGTTTTTGGGGAAGCTGTAGATCCGGGGGCCTGATGCTGCTGCTGCTGATGGGGTCCGGGAGACGATGGCTGGAGAAAGAAAGTGCTTTGTCAGGCTGGTGACGGTGATCCAGGGGGAGGGGGTGGGTGGGTAAGAGGTCGCTGGTTGGCTGGGGAGCGGGTTTACAGGACCGTCCTTCCCTTCAGAGGTAGAGCTGGGGGTTGGGGAGGTTGTGGTGGCCGGGGGTGGGGGAGTGCCGGGGCCTGGGATGGGGAGCCTGAGTGGTGGGTGGGAGGGCCAGGATGTGGACCCCCTGTGGTGAGGCTGAATGGGGGGTTGCGGTACAGTATAGGATTTGGGTGTGGGGCGGTGGAGGAGGAGGAGGGACGGGGGGCGGGGGGGGGGGGGGGGGCACACAAACAGGCAGATGTGATCCATCATGTCTTCTTCACTTAACCCCCCCCCCTCCTTACAATCTCCTGCGTCAGCAAGACCCCCTCTATCTCTCTCTCTCTCTCTCTTTCACTTTATCTGCATTTGTTTGTCCCTCTCTTTATCTCTCTATCTTTGTTTGTCTCTGTCTCTCTTTTCTATCTCTTAATCTATGCTTGTCTCTTCCTCTTTATCCCTCTGTTTCGTCTCTCTCCACTGATTAGGATTTCAATATCAGAGAAAGATGGTACAGGTTAAAATGATACGCTGGATATTTGATTTTAAGCTATCTTATTAAACCAGCTTGTGTCTGCAATTTTGTTGATTCGAAGAATAGTCTGTTCATGCTTGGTGGTGTGGTCTTGATGACGTATTGAATGGAAAACATGTGAAATTATGGACACCATTTTTGTGTTAGGACTGGCCTGTATCAGACTTTATCAAAGTTTCAGCGGTTGCCTATTTTATTTTGTAAATAAAATAATATACATTTCTAGGAGGCGAAATTTGTCTATTTTTGTTTTAAATCAAACAGACCCACTGAGATGTTAAGAAATAGGTAGTCGTCAATGTCCTCCTGTCAGTTTTATACTGTTTCATTTTTTTATATAAACTAATGGAAATAAAAACATTAAAAAATGGAATAAAATCAAACAAATATATATATTTTTGTATTCAAGGGGCCTGAAATATTAAATGATTATATTGAACACAACAGTAAATTCACACCAAGAACTAGATCAAGAGGGGCTAGTTTGGTAGAAACCTCTTCCCCATATCTTCTGGATCTCTCCTTTATGCAACATTTAGCTTTCTGTGTTCCCTGTTGGACAGTCCTTCTCGTGCTATGGGTTCTTATAAATGAACACCACGTCCGTTATCTCAGACTAGATGTATCTCAGTCATTTGTCGAGATATTGTGTCTGGAAAGACCACAGCTCAGAGCTGGACATGTGTGGACATGTACCTCCACCAAGCCGTTACCTTCAGGAAAATTGTAAGTGACATAACATAATGTCACCAAAACATTAGGCTATTTAATAAATAAAAAATATGAATTGAACGCATTTTTTTCTTCATTTTATCTCTTGAAAAATAAATGGCAATTAATGAAACTAATGAAAATGGTTTAGATCCATTCATAGACTTGCTGTCCTCTTCCACTGCTATGACAGTGAACATTTTTAGTTTGGTAACATTTTCCATTTATGAAGTAAATGGAAAATATTTAAATGATTAAAGATTAAAGAAATAACAGTATTTTAAATATTTTTATCAAAAATATTTTGGAGTAAATTATTTATATCCTATCATTTACCTTCTCAATTTTTTTTGATTTAAGGGGATGAATACAAGTATTAACAATATTATTCTTGCAAATGTTTCCTTGCGTTATGCATTCTGAATTCTGAATCTTGTATTGGTTGGCAGTAGTAGATGGACCATAACACCAGTGTCCAGTCTTCTGACCCTGCAGAGAGAAGGAAGGATTTGCATGGTCCTTCATCTCTCTGACCTAAGGGTTGCTAGGTAACAGACATGCCAGTGGTCATATCTGCCTCTGTTGGAGGAGATAGATCATTAGACCAGAGCTGATCCAACACCATCACAATATAACCACAATATTCTATATATAGGTGCCATTTAGGATAGGAAAAACCTTGCCTTTCCCTCTCATGATAATCATTACAATCAGAACACATTTGTGGTGATCATGTTTTTTAGCAGTGACACAACCAACTTGTGTAACAGTTGGTTGTGTGTGATTGTGTTATTAAGTGTGTATATATTTTGGAGTTGATTGGGTCTAATATTTTTCCTGTGTTTGGTGCTCAGATGCACATATTCTATTGATCTTTTATTGATTCCGGAGGAACTTGTTTGTTACAGTTGCCTAGCTCAAAATATGTATTTTATAAATATATGTATATATTTATATTATAAAGTTTTTAAGTAACTGACGCTTAGTAGTGTCTCAAGCATGGTGCATGCTAATAACACAGGTCATTTGGATAGGATAAAAAGTGAAATGGAGTTCAACATGAGTTGTGTTGAATAAGCATCGACAATGCAGAGTTCAGGGTCACTCACTGACTGCCAGTAGTGAGAGGAGATAAAGAGTCGGAGTGCCACGGGAATAAAGAATTTCCTGTGGAACATCCATACAGCCGAGAGTCTGTGGCTGAAGGTACACCTCCATTCAGACTGCACTCTGTGGAGCAGGTGGGCGTCCTTCTCAAGGAGAGAGAGGCGCTTGGACAGCATTCTCCTCTCTGTGGCGGCCACTAGGGCTCCCCCCCCCCCCCCCCCCCCCCACACCGAGAACAGAACCAGCCTTCCTGATGAGTCTGTTGGGGTCCTTCTTCTCATGCTGCCTCCCCGACCCACCACAGTGTATAGAAAGGAGTGCTGGCCACCACAGCCTCATAAGAGTGTGTGTGTGTGTGTGTGTGTGTGTGTGTGTGTGTGTGTGCGCGTGTGCGTGCGTGTGCGTGCGTGCTTGGAGCTGCCCATGAGATGCTGCTCCTGCTACAGCATCTCTGTCCTGACCTCTGCATGACCCAGGAAGGTATTTACAACCTTCACTTGATCCCCAGCAGCCTTTCACAGCCCAGCGCACAACCTCTGGCCACAGCCAATCAGGCGCTGGCATTTAGGGTGTGTGTGTGTGTGTGTGTGTGTTGTGTGTGTGTGTGTGTGTGTGTGTGTGTGTGTGTGTGTGTGTGTGTGTGTGTGTGTGTGTGTGTGTGTGTGTGTGTGTGTGTGAGAGACTCGGGTCGTAAACATTCATTTTCTGCCTTTACAGTTGTGTGTGTGTGTGTGTGTTAGAAAGTGAGAGAGACGGAGAGTGTGTGTGTGTGCCATTTGGCCAAGCGGGTGTGTTAGTACAGTACTATTGTCATTACTCTGTGGTATGCCACACGTCAGTAGCCAGCCGTCATAAACGTTTTCAATTTGAGTTGAATTTGGCTGCAGGATGACTTTATGGGCAGCTGTAAAACTCTGAACTTGGTATGTCCAGTTAAAATCTGTCTGTCCCTTTCTTTGTCACGGTGTGTGTGTCTCTCTCTGTGTCTCTGTATGTGCGTGTCCCTCTCTCTCTATTTCTCTTTCTCTTTCTGTGTGTTGCTTTTTACTTTCTATCCATCATTCTTTCAGAACAAACCAGAGCACATTATTCCTGTTTTTCCCGCTCTGGTCCTTCACACATACCATCGCCATCAGAGATCAGGCAGAATAAACATTTTCAAATGTTTATATATTGATGACACACTGTATTTGTGTGTCCATGAAGCCACATCGGTCCTATGCGGGAGTGTGGTTGTGCGAGGGTGAGTTTGGCCCAGCAGCTGAGCTTGTAGCGTCAATCCACTGCAGGCTTCCTTCACAGTCAACTGCCAAGCCCCTCCTCCTCCTCCCCCCCTCCCCCCCCCCCTCCCACTTGACGGCTAGCTGCTAAACTATGTGGGCGGAGCCTAATCCTTCCTATGACTACTCATTACCTTAATGTACACCGCACACTGAGAGGTGTGTGCGTGCGTGCGTGCGTGCGTGCGCGCGCTGGAGGTCAGGCTGTGGTCACGGCCTTTCTTGTTGTCTTATTTTGAGGAGGTGGGTGGGGGGAGTGAAAGGCGGGGGTCCTCCGTCACCACAGGTTGACGGACTCAAAGCCTCGTTTCCTTTCATCCGGTCGAGGGTCAGTGTTTTATGGCCTGGCTGAGCGGGCCAGCGCACCGCCCCGGTCCACCAGCATCTGATAATAATCACACATGCGCCCGGGCGCGCGTACATAACTTCATGTAACGCGCACAGAAAGGCCACTTTTTAAAAAATATATGTTTTTAAAAAAGGAAGAGAGCGGTCTGCTGCTCGAGGTGAAAACTGTGTTTTTCTTCTCATTTTGGAAAAAGGTTTAGTTTATTCTGGTGGGTTAAAACCAGACCCTGAAGGAAGCAGTTACTCTGCTTCCTTCAGGGTCCTTCTGACGGGCGAAGAGAGGCTGTCGGAGAGGGGAGATATTGGAGGAGGAGGTGAGGGAGGAGCGAGGGTGTATGCGAAGAGCTTTGTGCAGCTGAAATGGCATTTTGGAACATGCGTCTGTGTTAGTACGCGTCAGACCAAGGTCAATCGTAGATTGCACGTTGGTCTGGGGAAGCTGCTGTCGTTTTCTTCAGCACAAGAGGCGTGATCAACGGGCGGAGTTAAATTGACTCTGTACTACAATTGGCTGCTTGCCGTCGGTTCCCTGTCGTCATTGTGTTAAACCAGCCAATAGCGCGCCAGGGGGAAAAGCCAGCTTGGTTATTGGCTCCCTCAAAAACGTATCGAAACTAGAAAGAAATGTAATGTATTGCTCTTCTCCAGACCCTTCTGCAGGGCGAACTCAAATCGCCGGCAGAATGGGCGGGGCTACCCAGTCTACAAAACTGGAGCTCAGGAATGCCTTTTGGATCGACCGAGCCGTAAATAGTGTGCATGCTCAAAATTGGTCCCTGGAAATCAACACCAGTGGAGGAGAGAGTGTAGGGGCTAGTGCGTAGCCAGCAGGAGAGAGTGTAGGGGCTAGGTGGGTAGCCAGCAGGAGAGAGTGTAGGGGCTAGGTGGGTAGCCAGCAGGAGAGAGTGTAGGGGCTAGGTGGGTAGCCAGGAGGAGAGAGTGTAGGGGCTAGGTGGGTAGCCAGGAGGAGAGAGTGTAGGGGCTAGGTGGGTAGCCAGGAGGAGAGAGTGTAGGGGCTAGGTGGGTAGCCAGGAGGAGAGAGTGTAGGGGCTAGGTGGGTAGCCAGGAGGAGAGAGTGCAGGGCTGGTTGATTTGCCCCAAGAGAGTGTGGGACTGTCGAAGGAGGTTGTTCTGTTGTTGCTGAACTTGACGCTGCCCGCTCACAGACCAGCGCATGCTTCTGCCCGGGATGGTGGGGGTGGCAGGGGGGGGGGGCGGGAGGGGAGGGGGCGGGAGAAAGGGAAGACATTGTGGCTGTGCCGTGTTACACCACAGGGTCGGGGGTCAGGGGTCGTCCTGGGGGGTCAGAGGGATGATTGCGGAGCAGCCTGTGGAGTCAACACTTGAGTTCCTACACAATCTGTCGGGGGGCGGGGAATATGGCTAGTTGGGTTCCCTGTCAATTCGCCCCCAGAGAGGAGGGGCTGGCGGTAGGGATGGAGGGGAGCGGGCGAGTGGTATTGGGTATCAGTTGAAATCTCACAGTTAAGAATTTACTCGGGGACGGAGTCGTCCAGACCTAAGGACGCTTGGTCGGAGGTTCAGTCTGCCAGGAGACATCCTTAGGCTGGATGACGCTCGCCCCCACCTGCTGCTTAAGGTGTGTCGCCTGGTGTGTGCTGAGCATGATAAAACGTATGTACTTATGTACCACTTGTCAGCGGCCGGCATCGTGAACACAGGCGCGCCATCTGGTGGTAGGGATCGATGTACTGGCATGATTCGGTGTTTGACTAAAGGTGGATTTATAGTCCTCCGTAAAGCGCTGTACGTAGCTACAGAGAGCCCTCTCCGACGACGGAGAGCCTGTCGGAGACCCTCTCCGTAGCTCTACGTGCGCATCCAATATTTTTTAAATATCCGTCGACGGCAGGGGCGTCCGGCAAGGGCTGTGATTGGTCCTCTAACAAAATCATTTCCGGAATCACTTTCCCCGATTTGACTTTGCACATTATTTACTTTGTACATTGTTTACTTTGCACATTAAGGAGTAATAAAACACCAAATAAGATTTGAAAAGCTTTGAAAAGTTTCTTTTCAACACTATTTATATGAGTAGTAGTAAGCATATAGTAAGAACCATCACCGGCCCAATCCTGAATGGAACTCGGTGCATGGATCTGCAGGAGCCGGTTAGAGAGGACCTCCATTTCAAGTTTAGAGATGGTTGGTCACGTGTGCGACAGTGAACAACATGGAGAGGTTTTTTTTTTTTTTTTTCCTCAACTGTGCACGTAAAACGTGTTCAACTGTTCACCTTGTGGCAGTCGCTGAGGGGAGTCCTGGCAGCGCTTCCTTCAGGTCCTCAAAGAACCGCTCCAAACAGCCAAGAGCCACATAACATACCGCTGGCCAGCTAAACATGACCTGCACCAGGTGGTCTTCACCATAGACCACCCATCACCCCCCCCCCCCCATCTGTTCCTCAAAGTGTGCCTCTCCAAGACCCCCACCCCTCCTTCGAGGGGGGGGGGAACAGATCAAGTGTTGCCCCAGGACGGGGAATATGTCACAGAGCATCAGATCAGCCCCGGACACACACACACACACACACACACACACACACACACACACACACACACACACACACACACACACACACACACACACACACACACACACACACACACACACAGAGGGCGGGGACAATGGCGTATCTGTTTGTTCAACGTTTCCTCCCATCCATCACCTTGCCGTCACTGGGCTAGGGGGCGGGGCGTGAGCCAGTCTGATCGATTGGTGAGATTTGACATGGCTCACATCCCACCAGTACTGTATTATTCCACTGTAGATGGGGGGGGGGGGGGGGGAAGTGGGGGGAGGGGCGCATGTGGTTGAACCCTCAGTCAGTCGCCAGCACGTCCGTCAGGGGGACTTGGTGGCTGAGACTCATCCCTCACCTGCGCTGTCATGAGCCCCTTCCTTTTTCTGTCCTGTTCTTCACCTCCGCCCCCCCCCCCCCCCACCCCTCCCCTGCTGCACCACCGCCGCCATACAGCACCTCCACCATCCCCCACCCCCACCCCCACCCCCAAAAGTTGGGTTTTATAGACGCGGTCGGCCAAGTCCTGGTGCGGAGGTCAGACCTGGAGCTAGTGGAAAGGATGGAGAGGGATGCATGAAGGAAGAGAAGGATGCACGGATGGAGAGAAGAGTGGATGGAGAGGAGGAGCAGGCAGAGGGAAGGATGGATAAGAGAGAGAGAGGGGGGAAGATGGATGAGAGCAGGGAACGAGGGGAGGGGTTGGCCGAGTGGCGGGAAGGAAGGTGGTGGCCAGCCGCCAGCGCTACTCGGGTGGCGGGGAGACGGCCAAGCGGAACCCTGGCCATCTGGGGTGTAGGGGCCTGGACCCCCTCGTACTGGGGGCTGGGGGTCCGGGCTGGGGGGGGGGGGGGGGGTGGTGATCCGGGCTGGTTCTGGTGGGGAGCAGTTGGGAGTGACACACGAGGCGACGTTAATGGCCTTGGGGACGAGGGGTTGGGGTGGGGGGGCCTTCTCTCGTTTGGGGCTGGGGGGGGGGGGGGGGGGGGTGCGTATCATTCACATGCTGTACTTTGAAAGGGAGCGGGGTATGTTGCATGCACATTAATCACCCGCTGCACGGCGGGTCTGTGGCGCAAACAGCCCCAGCCACCGCGCCTCCGCTCTCAATGGGGAACATGATCTCCACACACACCACCGCCGTCGCCATGGAGCATCACTGGCCTCGGTCCAACACCACACGCCCCCTTACAAGCACCCACCAATCGCTGACGTATAGACAGCCGTATACACATCCATTTAACTTGGGGGGAAAGCGCTGTCGAGAGTTCAATGCGCCGGAGATCTTATACGCTCGTACCGCTCCTACGCTTGCCTTCTCTCCGTTTACGCGCTCCAAATAGATGCGAGATGCCTGTTTGCATTCCGCTTAATAAACCAAATTATTTTCATTTTCTTTTAGTGTTATGTGCAGATTTCTGCATTGTGTATAGAGTCTGGAAATCCAGTATTGAATCAAGTTGAATTGATGTGTGTGCGTGGGTAAACCCGCACACAAACAAGCCTCAAAACCTCTCGCAAACGTACCTGTTCTTGGCCTTGCAGATGCCGGGCAGTATATTTCATTTATTCACCGCCTGTGGTATGAACAAGTGAACTAGGAATAATTTAATGCGCTGAGTTGATCGGCATGTTGGCCGTGGCGGGCATTGCACACCTGCCTCCACAATGTGTGTCCGTTACCCAGACACCCCAGCGGCGCTGACAACAAGAAGCCGCGGTCATCAGGCGCGGTCCGGGCCGTGTGTTGATGATGAGCTGATTGTGTCGGTCGGAGGGTGCTGGGGTTTTAAAGGTCAGAGGTTAAAGATGCACACAAAGACCCAGAGTGGAGGAGGAGCGTGCCCTGAGGCTGGAGTGCTTGCTAAAGGCTGGAAGGGACAGCAGCAGAGACCACACACTGAAGCAAAGAGGGAGAGAGAGCGGGATCCTTTCTCCTCCCTCCTCCTCTGTGCTCCTCTGGTCTATTGTCTGCTAACACCTCCAGCGTCCTTTGCTGCGTCTCCTGTTACTCCTGGTCGTGTTTGTGAGGGGTCTGAGAAAAGGCTTAATGGGATATAAAAGAAGAGATATGTACAGTGGAGGTAGGTGTAGATATACAGTGTATAGACCAAACCTTTTCCTACGGAAACCATGTTAAAAGAATAAATGTGGTTCTTCACTTTGACCACAAGGCTTCTATAGTGTTGGTGTGTGTTTGTCAGGCTGATACGTCTTCTGATTGGGGAAGTGTCATCAATTAATATTGATGAGGCGTTCAGCACCTAATTATTGGCCGCCTTGACATGAAATGAAGATTTCATGTCAAAGGTTTCACATTATCGTGTTTTTTTTATTACACAAAAGATATTAGTGTTTTTTTCATATCTGAGAGTCTTAAGAGATTTATTTATGAAATGCAGTGTTTCACGTGTTCATTCTGGTGATTAAATTCCTGTGATAAGGCAAGGGTTTGCTGTGTAATTAAGATGAAATGGAAATTATAGTAACAAAATGACTTAAAATGTATTTGTCATTTATATGTTTATGTATAGCATATGAACATACATATACACATGCCTTATATCTTTAAGGTCTTGCTAAAAGCCATTATTGGAGGTTTATTTATTTAAATACATGTTATCTATATTTTTAGAGGTATAAGACCAGCAGTGTGTTGTTCACACTAGTGAGTGGAGGTGGTAAAGGCCGTTTATTTGAGGTGTATTTGATAAGGTCAGAAGTGTGTTTGTGTTAATAATACCAGTGAGTGGAAGGATCTTGGTTAATGTAGTGATCAGAAAGTGATCTTTGCCTGAGAGCCTCTCCATAAGGCGTGTGCGTGCTTCAGTGCACGTGTGCCGTGCACTACCCTGAGCTCCTTGGGGCACACGTGCCGTCCTGTGGGGCATGTAGGTCCGTGAATGGGGCACGTGCCTTTGAACACATTGTGTGAGTGTGTGTGTATGCTCTAGGGAGAACATATGCCACTGTTGACCGGGGGGGGGGGGTTTGGGGGAGGGCTGGGTTGGCGTGTGTCGGGTCAGGGGGTGTCCAGCTGTTGATAACAGGGTGGTACACTGGGTTGGGGGGGTCTGGGGTGGGGGGGGGGGGGGTGAGCGAGCGGTCGGCCTTCAGATCTGTGTGTGTGTGTGTGTGTGTGTGTGTGTGTGTGTGTGTGTGTGTGTGTGTGTGTGTGTGTGTGTGTGTGTGTGTGTGTGTGTGTGTGTGTGTGTGTGTGTGTGTGTGTGTGTGTGTGTGTGTGTGTGTGTAAAATAGTCTGGGGCAGTTTGTATGGGTCTGTAAGGGGCAGTGTGGTTGTGTGAGTCTGTTAGGGGTTGTGTGTGTGTGTGAGTCTGTTAGGGGTTGTGTGTGTGTGTGTGGGGGTGATGTGCAGATGGCGTGTGTGTCCTAGAGGAGCTGGAGATGCTCGCGTTGGGCTTCCATACACCAGGCACACGACGCAGACAAAAAGGAGGGTACACTGTGCTACGGCGGGGGCGGCCAACACACATGGGAGGGGGTCATTCTATTGATCAAAAGAAGCTCATACATCAACTATTGGTCATGCCTCAAGTATCGGTCCTTCATCCTCAAACAGTCTTGAAGAATGAGGCCTTTGTAAAGAATTATTCCGTCCTAACGAGATGGAATCTATTCCTAATTAGTTCTCTCTGTTGAGAAATTCACACAAAAGGACTTATCTTAACTGATCTTAATTATTCAAATGGTCACGTAATAATCATCTCATGTTTTAGATATATTTTTCCTTATCCCAATACAATTACAGTTAACATTTTAACTTAATACACATCAGTTTTTTTTTTACATTTTAAGAATTTATTTTCTTCACTTATTAGTGTGAAGAGAGTACAGAGAGGGATACAGAGATTGTGTGTGTGTGTGTGTGTGTGTGTGTGTGTGTGTGTGTGTGTGTGTGTGTGTGTGTGTGTGTGTGTGTGTGTGTGTGTGTGTGTGTGTGTGTGTGTGTGTGTGTGTGTGTGTGTGTGTGTTCTGATTTTCCTAATGTGTGTAGTTGATGTGTTTCTTGCAGGTTTCTACGGGGACCATGCGCTAGAAGGGGAGCAGAATGACAGCTTGGGTGAGTTTGAATAACTTCCTCCAAATTTGTTTTCATCCATCATGAGATTAGGTAGGGTATATATGAATCATATCAACAATTTTTCAGTCAATAATACATACCTCATTAAACATTCATTGGAAAATATGTTTTGTTGATGCATTATGTAGAAATTAGGAGAAACGTCTATCTGCATCATGTATTCAATTAATAACATCAAGTAATCTGGCAATTTCAAGATGTCTCTTTGTGTTGTTATAAACAAACAGGGCTGCTTTCGGTCACATGGGATTTAAATGTAAAACTGATGGGTTTCTGTTGGCTGGAAGGGGTTCTTATGAATATGTTTTGGTTGGCAGGGCTAACACCTAACTAAAGTCTGCCCTCTAGCGGCAAAATTGTGTATTACACACCGAGACAAGGCAAGGTGACATTTATTTTAAATCCACAAGAGGGCAGTATTATTCAACGATAGCGCCCTGGTAATCTTGGGCTCCTCAACTTCAAGAGCAAACCAGCGCAATTATATGGATACTCTAGTATACCACGTAGAAATGGCGGCTAAATTAACTCACTAAATGTATATATTTTTTATTGTACCTCTGTCTCCAAAGACTCTTGGAGGCACACAAATACATAATTTAAAAAAGAAACATTCATAACGCTTATACTTTCGGTAATATGCTCTAGTTTGTTGGCTTTTGTTGTGTGGCACTATGAGCAATGATACATTTTGTAGGTTATGAATTAGTCATATTGCCTGGTCTCTATAAGCAGAGCCTCTATAGCAGTGAATCCTGCCCACGTTTAGATTCTTAAAATGGATAGTTCAACCTGAGCAGGTATTGGGCCTCCAACAGGAAGTGATTGTGTCAAAGACGAAGATTCCGGCGGTCCGAGAGGATGTTGTCCGGCGTAAGACAGGAAGCGGCGAGCATCAGACCGGAAGAGGAAGTGGCGGGGTGTCAAAATAGGACGAGGAAGGTGCTGGTTATCAGACAGGAAACGCTGGCACTCGGGACAGGAAGTTAAACTGGCGAGCGATGAAGTGGTCTGGGTCAAACAGGAACGAGGAGGATTTGCCGATGGGGTCGGAAAGGAAATGTAGTTGGCCGAAGAGGATGTTGTGGGGGGGGGGGTCAAACAGGAAGAAGATGTTGTTGGGGTCATGCAGGAAGTGGTTGGGGTTGGGGAGGGAGGGGGAGGAGGCGGGGCTTGGTCCAATGTTAAGGTCCAGGTTCAGGCTCAGGTCGCCCGGCGACCGCCCTCGGCCCGGCGCCAGGTGGCGTCGCACTCGGGGGGGTCAGGGGTCACATTCAGTTCAGAAACTGCCAACACACCCTCGCTGACCTCACCGTGACTCCTCGCTGACCTCACATACACACACACATGCGCACACGCAGAGGCACACACACACACACACACACACACACACACACACACACACACACACACACACACACACACACACACACACACACCTGAAAGGCCGTCCAGGGCCTCTATAAACCCCGGTTGGAGTGTGGGGGAGGAGAAGCTATTAAACGTGTGCACGTAAAGAAAGAGCTGGATTGTTGCTGGGCTCAGGATGAGCTGTGGATTTATGGAGCTGAGGGGCCAATGAGCTGTAAACATGGGGGGGTGGGCCTGACCGGCTCTCTCTCTCTCTCTCTCTCTCTCTCTCTCTCTCTCTCTCTCTCTCTCTCTCTCTCTCTCTCTCTCTCTCTCTCTCTCTCTCTCTCTCTCTCTCTCTCTCTCTCTCTCTCTCTCTCTCTCTCTCTCTCTCTCTCTCTGTGTGTGTGTCACTTTTTATCTTTCTTTCTCTCTGACTGTCTGATCTGTCTCTCACCCCTCAGCAGAGATGTCTCGGTACACTCAGTGGGCAAGGGTGACGCTAAGGTCAAGGGATAGTGTGTGTAGTGTTTCTCTGGGCTTGTAAAATGTTCAGAGGAGTGGGAATGTCCAACAGCCCCATTCAGAGGGTCAAATCCGGGTCAGGGGCCAAATAGTGGAGTTGGCAACAGCTGGTTTTTAGAGCTGGGCCCCGGGTGGCTCTCGTAGGAGCAAGATGGCCGCCTCCGGGCCCTCAGTGATCAAATCAAAAACACAAAGTAATAATCACTTGATTCAGGTTCATCTCTCTTTCTTTCTGTCTCTCTCTGTGTAGATGTTGCCTGTGAAGCCCGTTGAGACTGTTGCTGTAGTTAAGGGCTACACATAAAATTGACTAAAGCTTGAAAGAAATCAATGCATACAGTGGACATGAGCGGTTTGTTGTAGTTGTTTTTGCAGCGCTATTAGGCAATGAGATAATAATAGTGTTTATCAAAGATATTACTGGTACGGTACCCGAGCATTAGTTATGTTTTGATTTGACTAAATTAAGAACTAACCAATGTAAAATGAATGACTATTTATTTTATTGACATTTATTTTCAGTATTAAAATGTGGAATTTCTTTAGTGATGGCCACATTGAGGGCCATAACCCAAATATGATAGGCTGGTTCACATGATCATTTCAGCAGGCTGTGTACTGTTTGAAAGGGCTAACTAATCAGTGATGGGCAGGTCAGCCAAGGGTTTCGGTTCCTACCTCTGTACTCCAGTCAATCATTCACCAACCCCCCCTTCCCTCCCTCTTCGTTTTCTCAGTGCACTCACATTCTATTAATCTTTAGTACAGGCACAGCACATATCAGTTTAACAAATCCTACCACTTATGTCAAGTATACTCTCGGACTCTTGATCTTGGTAATCAGTAGACCGTACGATTCATTTTATTTTTTTTCTTTCTTTTATTTCTTTCTTTCTTGTATGTGATGGTGTTTGGGTTTCAAAATAATAATTCACGGTAAATATAAGTGAGTTCATAGTAATGTGGATTTGTTGACTGATCACCCTACATTGATCAGTTGGGTAACATTTATGCACAGAAAACTGATTGCTTACTAAATGTCCAGATTATCTGTAATCTGTATGAAAATAGCAATTCTATTATATTGATTAAATTAAAGTACAACACAGGTTGAATTATTTTTTTATTGAGTTTAGATTCAGCGATGTAAATCAATGACTAAATGAAAAAAAAAAAAAAAAAACATTCGTCTTGTTCTATGTAATGTGTAGTAATGGCCACACGAGGGGAGTAGAGTCCCTCTGAGTTTGCGCCAGCGCTGCTTAGTTCTCATCTCCGCCTGGACCGAATGATCTCTGGCCCATATGGAACCACTTGGCCAGACTTATTCTGTCCACACACTGTGTGTGTGTGTGTGTGTGTGTGTGTGTGTGTGTGTGTGTGTGTGTGTGTGTGTGTGTGTGTGTGTGTGTGTGTGTGTGTGTGTGTGTGTGTGTGTGTAAAGTCAATCCTTTTTTCCTTGGTTTGTTATCCTGAGTTTGTGGCCTGTTCCCAACAAATGTCATACCAATAAATAAAATGAGCGCGAGAAAGGTAAAAGGACCATCTTGTTCTACTCTGACTCTCCCCCACATGGGTGTCCGCCATCTTAGCTCTCCAGCGACGGCGGGGAGCGATGCGGAGCCTCAGAGTGTTTTGTGCGTTGACCTGAACCGCTCGCTTGTCATTTTAGCTTTAAATAAATTATGATTAGCCTAGATTCTTTTTCCATTTTTTTCCGCCTCTCTCGCTTGATTCGACTCACTGTGGCGTTGGGCTGGCTGGGGGTGGGGGAGGGGGGGTGGAGGGCCGTGTTGGGGCGGGGGAGGAGGGCGCGGTTTGGGTGGGGGTGGGGGGGTTGCGGGGGAGGGTGCAGGCCCGGGGAGTGTTTCCAGGTCGTGGAGAAGTGGGTCACGCTGTTCCTCGTGTCAGGAACGATAACTTCACGATGACAACGCAGAGATCCGCGGGCGTAAACACGCTATATCTCTTCTATGTCTCCGCTATAGACTTCACAATACAGAGCTGTATGGAACTTTACATTTTACAATACATTTTGACCTCCCCAAGCCCTGGATCCTGGTATACAGCTATAGACTTTACAATACAATCTATACAGAACTATATACACTTTACAAGACATATTTTACCTACAAACTCTGGCTCCTCGCATTCAGCGATACACATGTAAATAACTATGGATATATAACTATACATATAACTGTACTACAAATCTTTACGGTGCACATATACCTAAACAAGTCCTCTGTTCTCGTATATACAGCGATACTCAACAATGATTTCAAAAATATACTATACACACGAGTATACATTAAACTATATATTCAACTATGCACAGGATCCGTTCAAAACATTTTCTCATTCTCTACCTCACGAGGGATTGAGTATGCTTATGTTTTACACAAAGTAGAACTGTATTATTTGGTCGTTGGTTGGAGCGTAACGATTAAAAGATGTTGACTTTAAGTCAATGTACTTTCTCCCCGCCCTAGTGGAAGAACAGAGCAAGTGTTACATCTGGCCAGGGCACGCCAGTGTGTCTGAAATCTCCCAACATGTTAACTTAACCTAACCGGCCAATTACTGCACAATCCGTTCCATATGTGGAAGCCTCAAACTATTACACACCGAACAACGAGGTACTTGGCCTGTTGGGGGTCTCTGGGATTAATTACACTTCAAACAGATAAGAACATTTTATTTATATTTTTTGGAGGGGGTGTTTAAATACTTTAAACATTTTTTCACCAAAACCCAGCCTTTTATTTATATATATATATATATATATATATATATATATATATATATATATATATATATATATGTGTTTGTGTGTGTATATTAGGGGTGGAACAGTTCAGGCCAGAGCAAGTGTTAAGAAATTGCATTCGCAGTTTTTCCTTTTGATTATTTAAATTTCAAATGGCTGTGACTACAGATATGCCGCATGGTTTTGACCTCTGCGTGTAAAGCTGTTTATATAATAAAGTATAAAGTCCAGCTAATATCTGTTTATAATAAACATATGGTTGTGATTCAAAAATGTGCTAAGATCAGGCACCTTTTTTCTCTGCCGTACCGTAGTTCAGTAGATGCTGCTTGGCCTATTCCAGGTCCAACGTAACATTGCATGCGTATCAACTCCAAGCCCCTGCTATCAAAGCCTGTTTGGGTAACAGGAGTGCCTTGTTGTGGGGTAAATAACCCCTCCACCAACCCTCCCTTAACCAGCCCCGGGTCAAAGTCAATACAGACCTTGACCCTATTAACTACCCTGTTTCTTAACACCATTACCAGAACCAGCATGGACAGGTGAACTACAGGTTCGGAGAGTGATCTGATGGTGTGTCAGGGGAGAGGGTTTAATGGGTTGGTAGTTTCCTGAGTGAAGTAGCATTGTGGGTGCTTTAAAGGCATGTAAGTGTAGAAAGTGCTGCGACGGAAGAGTTGATCTTCTTTGTACTCCGAGAAAATTGTGACATGATGGTTACTGTCTCAACAGCGATGCTAATCTACGGCCATCTCCAAAACAAGTTATTCGTGTTCATTATGGATGCCTTCTGGTAGCCTGGACATTGGGTGCATGAAACCAGCCAGTGTTTAAGCTAGGAGTCTGAACAACGGTCTTCTGACCGGCGGAACATCGCACAGGTTAAACACTCACCTAGAAGAACTTTGGCGGGGGACCATCCTTGAGGTCAGCGGTTGAACCACACCCAGAGCCCCTACAGTGACGTGTTGTACCGCAGTCTGCATTCATCCGTCAATGAGTCGTTTCAACCAGAAACCCACCGACAGCAATGAATGTTTAGTGCAGCCTTAAGCTAAGGGGCTCTGTGTGTCTTGGTCCGTGCGTTGACGCGCTCACGCAGGTGTACCGTAGATACGTGCAGGTATGCACGAGAACTTCTGTCGTTGCCACGGAAATGAGCGAGCAAATTTCATCACGACTAAATAGTTTTTTTTTACCTCAGAGGACATTTTAATGTTGATGTATTATTATTGTCATTAACGTTTGGTTTTATTAGTTCTAAACATGCAGTCGTTTCAGCTGTCATTTAAAAAAATATATACATTATTTGATGTGTGCCTTGGCACAATATGTTCCAAAAAACTCTTGGCGGTGGTTCTGTGGCGGTGGTTCTGTGGCGGTGGTTCTGTGGCGGCGGTTTTGTGGCGGCGGTTCTGTGGCGGCGTGGTTCTGTGGCGGCGGTGATCCTGTGGCGGTGGTTCTGTGCGTCTCGCGGCGTGCCGCGGGGTACAGTCAACGATCGATGGTTTTCCTCAGAGTTTAAACTCACCGACAGCGTTGAATGTTCCCCGAGAACGCCATGCTACATTTCTTTTAACGGGCGTGACTTTGTGTACGATCCAAAACATAAAAAAAAAAAAAGAGGATGATAGAAAACGATCACATTTTGGAACTTTCTTTCTTTCATTTCTTTTTAAGGAGTTAATTAGCCAGCTAGCTGAACGGCTACGCTGTTGCTGCGTGGTGCACCTGCGCTAGTGTGTTCAGGAGCTATTTTGAGTCGTTAGCATCTATGATGTCATCAGGACTCCTCCTGAGGAGGAGGAGGAGGAGGAGGAGGTGACGGGCCGTCCTCCATCTCTCTCAGGGTTGGCCGACCTTCACCTGCTGGAAACGGACACAGACAGACACAGAGACACACAGAGAAACGTGATTGAACGAACCAAAACATGCTGGACGGACTACGTCTAAGTCAGTAGAAGCAGGCGCCACGGGGCTAGTAGACTTCTAGTAGACCTAGCGTGTGACGCTAGTGCTAGCGCGTGCTACACCTCTAGTAGAGGCAGCGCCCTTCGCAGTGCTGGTAGAGCTAGCGCGTGTCGCTCTAGCAGTTGCGCTAGCGCGTGCCGCAATGCTAGCGCGCGCCGTCCTGCTCGTGTCGCAGTGCTTACAGAAGTAGTGCGTGCCGCAGTGCTGCGGCTAGGCTCTGCTAAGTGTTCCTGTTACCCCGCGTTGAACTCCGGGCTAACAGTGCCGCGACGCTCTTTGAGGTTTAAAAATAAAATAATAATGCAGTCATGGTTTATTAATGCCCTGTGCACCCTCCTTCTGGCTCGTTGCGTTGAGACGAGGGGGGGTGGGGGGGGGGTTTAGCTCTGTTTTTTTAATGTCCCCTTTGTTCTGTGGGTGTTTTCCAACGTTTGAGTTTTAATGCCGTCTCCGAGAGAGGTAAGTGTTACAGTTTTAGAACGCTTCGGCTGTGACTGCCTCCACAAAGCGATGAACGAGAAGCCCTCTGTTTAGGTAACAGCAAGCTCTAGTGGTGAAACCAGTGTGGTCAAAGTATTGACGGTGTCAATCATTGAGCTCTGGAGCAGGGCTGTCGTTGATAATGACAGTACAGAGTCCTGCATGCTTACTGATAATCTGTCTACAGTTGTCCGAGCGCAGGTTGTGGGTACTGTCGTTTTCTTGAGAAGCAATTTGGAATGCTTTGAGTACAGTAAACTTGGGCATTTACTCTTGGGATTATTTATGATTGGCCCAAATCAGCAACGATGTAACTTGGTTGTCTTTTGTACGGCAATTAATGTATGACTGATGTTGTGTGGCTGTTAAAATATAGTGATGAAATAGTAATGTGTGAATAATATGTTGCAGCAGTTGAAGCAGAGGTAATAAAATAGTTTCATAAGCAGTGTTGGAAGGACTTGTATGTTTTCGAGTATTCGTTACTTTTTGTGACTAACTCAAATTGTGCTAACTAAAAGAAACTAGCTCAAGCTACGATCGTGCTAACTGAAACATGCTTTCTCGAGCTATGCTTTTTCAAAGGGTGCTAACTGGAACATGCTAACTGACGCTATATGCTATATCGAAGCGTGCTTACTGAAACACGCCAACTCGAGCTATGCTCACTCAAAGCGTGCTTACTGAAACCACGCTCTCGCTTGTTAGTTGGGAGTGGCCCTCAGCCTGCCTCATATATATATATATATATATATATATATTTAGAAATAGTTGTCTGGATGTTGTGCAGAAAAAATGCAAAA
>NC_140275.1:11869155-11963857 GCF_964030765.1 Micromesistius poutassou | reverse complement strand
CCGTCTCCAGTCAGTTAACACAGAGCTGGGGTTCCTCCTGGCGCCCCCGCCACCGGGGCTACCGATGCTTAAAAACGCATGTTGGCCTCTTCTACCAAGGCTGCATCCTTACTGCAGTCGCTTTAATCCCAACGCCTTCTGCAGTGGTTAAGGATGCAACATGCGCTAGACTATCGGAGTCGGGATTCGAAACACAGAATCTTTTGGGCTGGGAGTTGAACACCCTAACCTCTTACTAAGGCTCAGTTATGGTTCTACATCGACGCAACGCAAGGGGGGGGGGTTTACGCACCCGGTACGTCCTTGCGGTCCCTCCTTGCGGACCCTCCTTGCGTCCACCGCAAGGGCTTGACGTCTGCCTCCCAAAAGTTGCGACCTTGCATCGAGGCGATGACTAAAACCCCGACGCAGATCCAGTCTTCAGTTCACCGTGGACTACGTGAGCTGGTGTGTCGACAAAATAAAAAGTCTCTCCAATGTTCTCTGGATTCGGATCAATAACCTATAGCATGGTTGTGTGTTGTCCTACAATGTTGTGGGACAATTTAAGCGATGTTAGTGTGGCGCGCAGAAGGCTGCTGGTTGAAGTCATTTTTCCATACGCTGTAACCAGAATGGTAATGTGTATATACAACTGACATCGGAAATACATCTGTTTCACAGATTCATTATTTGGTTAAAAAGGGGAAAATAATTGTTAAACACTTTTATCCAAAGTGACTGATGAGTGACCAAGGCATGTTGTTAAGTAGCAGGTGGTGTTGGGTTAGAGGGCATCTTGGCATCTTGCTCCAGGATGCCATCCTCGAGCATTGGGGACCACAACCTTACAAAGGCGAACATCGAACATCCAAGCTACCACTCCCCTACCCCTTATCCCCCTGATCTAATCTATTTGAAGAAGTAATCTTCTATATGCAAAGAGCCACACAACAAACAACCCTACACCAGGGCCGGCTGCCCTGGAGGCGCAGGCATCCAGGTAATCAGGTCGTCGGGGGTCCACGAGCAGCACATGCGTTCAGCCCCGCCCACCCCACCCCACTGCTGGGGGGGGGGGCAGCAGACTCCCTGCTGAGGGGGACCACACCCCTTGGGAGCGTACCTAGCTCCGATCAGATGCAGATGAAAGCGAAGGACAATTTCACCGGCCCGCGAGGCACCCTCCCTCACCACGCCTCCTCCTCTTCTTCTTCCTCACCTCACCGTCACGCCTTGACGTAAAACCTCCCGTGTTGTTCGACACGGACACGCCGGGCGAAACTTCATCCCGAACCCCCCCCCGGAGGTCTTATTTAGTGTTTATTTTTCTTGAACGCAGCCCCTTTGTAATGCTAATGCCCGCTTAAGCGATAGCATCTCCATCGCCACGCTGAGACCTCACCGCACATGTTCCCGCTGTCAGCCCTGTGGGGTTGGAGCAGAGTATGTAGGGCATGGGGGGGTACGGGGGAGGGGGGGGCGGCGTTGGAAATCAGTCCCTTGACCCGTTCTCAACGCTGAACAAACGCAGCGCACTTCACCAGCAGGGTCTCCTCAACCCCCTCGTGCCCTCCCCCCCCCCCCCCCCCCCCCGCGCTCCCCCCCCGGTGCCCCCCTGAGTCCGGATGGGATGCACTGATCCCCGACACCTGCGCTGCGGATCCAGCCTGGCCTTCACGACCACAGTCACCGTGTCCCGCACCCCCCCCCCCCCCCCGGCACGCTTTACAACACGAGGCGCCGCACTCAAGTCGCTTCTGGATGAAGCCCACAACCTGGTTGATGGAAGATCTCCGAAAAAAACACAGAGACCAGTGTTCACCAGCACTCACTTTAATGTCAACCACCGGATAAAACGGGGCGGGAGAACGGCCAACAATGTGCTCGTCGCCGTGAGTTCACCAAAGTTACACTCCTGCCCTACTTCTTTAGCACGCCGCAAGCCGTCCGAAGCTAGAGCCGCTGCGCCCCGCACGGCACCGCGGCCGATTCAAAGTCAACGGGGGGGGTGGGCTGTAAACCGCGTGGCATGGCGTTTCCACGGGACCGCAGTGCACTGTCATGGAGGGGACGGGGGAGGTGAGAGCACGGCCCAGATCCCCGGCCCCCGATGAATCCGTTGTGGTGGGGATTGGACCTGGGGGGGGGGGGGGGGGGGGGGCGGCGGGCGGGGGGCCAGTGAGCGCCGGGCCGACCAACCACCACGAGCCCAGGAGGACTTTACCCCCTTAGCAGATCTGAGCCGTCATCGTGCCGGATCTGGGCCACTCAGGGAAAACTAGGTCACTGTGCTGGGCTGTCATTCGTGTGCGTGTGTGTGTTTTGTGTGTGTGTGTGTGTGTGTGTGTGTGTGTGTTTTGTGTGTGTGTGTATTTGAGAGTTGAGTGTGCACATCCATGCACAAGTAACATCCAGGGCCGTGTGCATTTGTACGTGTAGAAAAATAAATAATCGCGAAAGTAGGACTTTTACGTAAGAGTGGGCAAGGCGCTTCTGTTATGCAGCTCTGCAGATATTCCCGCTGACTGCAGTACTACCCAACATCCCCCCCCCCTCCCCCACAATGAAAGGGGGAGAAAGAGCGAGGCAGGGGAGGCAGGGATGAGACTCCCTCAGTTCAGATCTGTGTGAAGGCTGGGCAGGCAGGAGCGTATTATCAGCCAATGAGCAGAGAGGGAGAGATTAGATGCATGGAGCCTTTGAAGTGTGTTTTCCAACCATTGTACGCCGGCAAATTCCATCAAGTGTTGCGTGGCGCTTCGATAAGCGGCGTGGCGCGTGAATGCCGCAGCATTAAGAAGCCGAAGCAGAATAAGAAAGCCGGCGTTTGAGCGGCGAGATGAAACACTCGGCAGCCCGGGCGAGTGGGAAAATATCCCACCTCATTTCGCCTCTGTCATTCATAAGTGTTTCGTTTGAAATCCACGGATGCTGAAATCAGAATGCACACAGGGTGCCTTAAACTAATGTGAGGCGTGTGGATTATGGTTCTTTGTGAAACGTGTGAAATGAAAGAAAAAAAGAAAAAAAAAAAACGAGGTATCTGCTCTTTTTTTCACCCCCAGCGACACACACACTCACGCCGCGGCACCTTCTGCAGAGGAAATCAAAACGCCACCGATTTTAAACTGTTGGGATTATTTGATCCTTTTTTTTTATTTTGCTCACAATGAAGCACCTCCTGACTCAGTCCAGCGAACGGTCCAAACTGCTTACTGGAGGGCGGCTTAAGTTGAAATGTCTCTTTCGGGGGAAGCGGGAGGTGTCAGCCTTCTGGAGGTTTTTGAGCTGTGAGCGGTGAAATGTTTTTTTTCGTCTGAGGTGACCGTTGACTTTGATCCCGCGGCCCCGGTCTCGTCTTCCTCACTCTTCTTCTTTGACCTTCACCTCTGCGGTGGTGGATGGGGGAGGGGGAGGAGGGGGGGGGGGGAGGGGTCAGATGTCACGTGGCGAAGGGGGGTTGGGAGTGGGGCTCTATCTTTGTTTTGTGTGTGTGTGTGTGTGTCCGGGCCCCCATAATGCCATTAGCTAAACGCTCCCATTCTTCCTTGACAGGTAGCATAACACAGCCTTGTTGCCAACCAGATAAAATGTTTTACAAAGAGCACAAGTCGCTATATCCCTTGAATTACCGGACGCTCCAAACGATCAAACCGACTATGATATGAGATCAAATATGCCCCAATGTTAATTTACAATTATTTTACTTAAATAAAACTGAAAGCCAGAGGTGGTTTTCTGGTTCTAAGCCGCTCCGATATCGAACGCCTACTGTGGTTCAAAAGAAGCCTTCACTTGTTGATGCGGTTTTGGATAAAAGCGTCTCAGTAATTCCTTCCAAATGTTCCAAAGTGGGGCCGTCCCGTCCGAGGGGTGCTCTGCACAGTCCCACCCTCTGTGGTTTCACAGAGACCTCTGCTCAGAGCTCTCTGTTCTCGGTCCCCCTACCCATCCGCCCCTGCGTCCGTCCCACCCTATGGTTCCCACCCCACCCTTTTCGGTTCCCACCCTATGGTTACCACGCCACCCCGCCTGTGAATTATTGAGCTGTTTCGGGGGGGGGGGGGGGGAAGCCTTCCCCCTCAGGGGCCGGGTGATATATTTAGCACTGGAGGCTCCAAGAGGAGGTCTGGGAGAGAGGGACCCCTGTTCTCCCTCTTCTAGCTCAGCTGATGCTCCCCCAATTCTTCCTCTTACTGCGGAGAATTCTCCTCCTCCTCCTCCTCCTCCTCCTCCTCCTCCTCCTCCTCCTCCTCCTCCTCCTCCTCCTCCTCCTCCTCCTCCTCCTCCTCCTCCATCATCATCACTGGCTCGGTCTCTTGTTACCTTAAAGATATGATACAATGTAATTCATTAATCCGCAGATTCGAAATGTGGCTGTCCTTCAGGAAGTACCGCACAGTGGTAGAAGATCGAAAGAGTTAAAACTGAATAAGCACTCCATAACTTTACGTTACGTAATTATCATAATTAACGACCTATGGAGGGAGACCGAGGGGGATTGTCGACGACAATCCCCTCTGTGTGAGATGGTTTCAAGAGCTCTAGGGAGCCCTGTCTTTATGTCCCATAATCCAGTCGTTGTCATGGAGACGGCTGTGGCGACAGCATCCTAGAATCTGACCTCCATCTTGTTTCCCTCTGTGCGCCCATGAAGGGAAGCCTTATAGGTATGCCGGACATGTTTTGTGGTTTGATGCAGAGCTATGGTGACAACGTGCGTGTGTGCACCCCCGCTCTCCCTGAGAATAATTTGTCTGATGCGTTGATAAGCGATAAATGCACGCCACAAGGTATAATTGTGCTTGCATAGGATGTGCTTTGTGGTTGTATGGTTCCCAAAGTGTCATGCTACCTCCTTGCCTCTCCCACACTCCTCTAACATGGTTCTCTGGAGCGAACGCCATACATAATTCAAAACGTCTCCATAATTCAGCTTTTGTACCAAATACCCACTTCTTACATCTTCGTGTGTGTGTGTGTGTGTGTGTGTGTGTGTGTGTGTGTGTGTGTGTGTGTGTGTGTGTGTGTGTGTGTGTGTGTGTGTGTGTGTGTGTGTGTGTGTGTGTGTGTGTGTGTGTGTGTGTGTGTGTGTGTCCGGGCTGATCTGATGCTCTGTGACATATTCAGTCTAATTTGTAGCCTAAAGATCCTAACAGCTGTGGCCTATTTTGTTGTGGTTTATTCCGGTTTGTTCCGGTGATGTCATCGCTTCTGCCTGACTCGCCGGTCAGTGCGAGCCAGGGCGATGTCAGCAAGCTACAGATATGTTGTGCTCTATATCGACACGGCAATCGTGAATCTCTATTTATATGTCCTTTCATCTATTTCTTCATCTGGGCTGGTCTCCCGGTTCAGAGCGAGCGCTGACTAAAATTCCCTTCACGTAACAAGATAATTTGTACCAACTGCGAATTCCAATTGAGAACAGCAGAACCGAAATATTTGTGCAGCTCGGAAAACAACAATAGTTGATTATATTATTGTACGTAGCCACTGTGTTCCACTTCCTCTGGAGTAGTAAACCCATGATGTTAGAGACGTAGACACAACACCTGCAGCGCGGGTCGTGAGTCGGTTGGACCGTGACACAAACATACCAGAGATGCTGCACGCACGCACGCATACAGCTGTGCACCACGCACACACACACACACTCACACTCACACTCTCTCTCTCACACACACACACACACACACACACACACACACACACACACACACACACACACACACACACACATACACATACACACATACACACACACACACACACCTGTGCATGTACACACACATACCTAACTGTCCTGCGGTCAAACGGGCCCCGGCATGTCAGAGAACGCATCGAGTCGGCATGCAGACTAAACATCGGCCCACGTCACAAAGCCCAAAGAAACCTTCTCAATGATCCACCTTCACAGTTTACTATCCCTGCGTCATGTTGTCCTTATTTTCTTTTGGGTGGTTGTTTATTGAATGTTGTTAACTTTGCTGTTGACTGATATATTGACTTGAGAGTTTTCTTGTTGTTTTTCTTCACAGATGCCATTAATGACAGCCAGCTTGGTGAGTACATTCCATACTTCTTATACAGACTCTAGCAATAAAAAACACCTTCTTGTTCACCAAGAGGACCCTGGCTTTAGAAGCTCCTCCCACTACACTAATAAAATAAATACCATAGCAAAGTACTGCTGCAAAATACTAGAGTATTGCTATTGCCCCCAACTGGATTCCAAGTACTTTGATTAGCCAATCGTGAAATAACTGTTTTTAAAATACTTTTTTGGTATCTTGTTGTATTTGGTATCTTGTATTTGTTTTCACTTGAGTTTTGCCATCAAACATTTGCAACAGTCATCTCCTTTATTCTCATATTTGTTGTGATATCAGCACATCCCTAACCACAAATCGTGTCTGACTCATAACAGGTATTATAATCATGAGGACGATGATGTATTTCTACTCGGTAGGACTGGTGTTTCTGTAGGAGTCTGTATGTATCTCTACCAGTACCTACCCAATGAGGTGGTGGCGGTTCGTGAATGGGATGGTTTAGTCTTATGCAGGGGTTGCAGAGACGTTTCCACATGGGCTTCTCAAACCGGAGCCCTTGGTTCCAGCTGGCTGCCACATTCGTGGCGATGCGGCTGCCAACTAGAGGTTCCTAAACGGTACTTAGGACCAAACAGATGCCTGGCGAGTTAGTGTGTCAGTGTGCCAGCTGGCCTGGCCTCTAAAAACAATGTATGAAATCCTTAAACTATCGGGAGGGAGATCGTTTTCAGATTTCCCACATGTATTTTTTTAATGTTTATTTGTACCCATCAGTTTGTGATTAACTGGAACGGGAAGATTATTTTGTGTGTGTGATGTGTTTGTGATTGTTTTCCGGCTTGAATCTCGTCGTGTGCGAGACAACCCTTGTCCCAGTTGCCGTTTTGTTTGAGTCTGCTAGCATACAGACCTACAGTAGTCCTCCTCTCCACCCCCCCTCACCTTCAGAATACGACCAGTGACTCCCCCGGCCGCCCCACCACCCTGATTAGAGGTCTCTCTCGGGTTGTAATGACAGAATTGTGTTCCTGTTGGTTCCTGCTGCAGAGAGTATGGCCTAATGGTAGCGTTAGGCTAATGGTAGCGTCAGCCTACGCAGTGTGTCATTAGCGCGTCTTTTCCAGCGTAGCTTAGCGTGCAGCTCGACTTGTCATTCCGCCGCGGGGGTGAAATCACAGGGCGCCGGCGGCTTGACAGTCACACCGGTGCCGATGATTCCCGCCTCCTCCACGCCTGCGCTTAACATCCTCAGGCTAACTAGCGGCTATATTAACATCCTCATGCTAACAAGCAGCTATATTCAGGCTAACTAGCAGGCATATTAACATCCTCACGCAAACTAGGCTCTATATAAACATCCTCAGGATAACTAGCAACTAGATTATCATCCTCATGCTAACATGCAGCTCTATTAACATTCTCAGGCTAACTTGCGGCTCTATTAACGTTATCAGGCTAACAAGCGGCTATATTATCATCAGGCTAACTAGCGGCTATATTAACATTCTCAGGCTAACTAGCGGCTATATTAACATTCTCAAGCTAACTAGCAGCTATATTAACATTCTCAGGCTAACTAGCGGCTATATTAACAGTCTCAAGCTAACTAGCAGCTATATTAACATTCTCAGGCTAACTAGCGGCTATATTAACATTCTCAGGCTAACTAGTGGCTATATTAACAGTCTCAAGCTAACTAGCAGCTATATTAACATTCTCAGGCTAACTAGCGGCTATATTAACAGTCTCAAGCTAACTAGCAGCTATATTAACATTCTCAGGCTAACTAGCGGCTATATTAACATTCTCAGGCTAACTAGCGGCTATATTAACAGTCTCAAGCTAACTAGCAGCTATATTAACATTCTCAAGCTAACTAGCAGCTATATTAACATCATTAGGCTATCTAGCATCTCTTGAACATGGTTATAACCAGAGGTTATATTAACATCCCCAGTGTAACTAGTGGCTCACAAGCAGCTTTTTTTTTTTACACCACAAAGCTAACTAGCCGCCATGTTGGGATGGAGGTTTCTCTGTGACATTTGACGGGGGGGCGGGGGGGGGGGAAAGGCAAACAGAAGTCAACCAGAGTCCCCTCCGTCATCGATGGGGGGCGACGATACCGAGATTGTTTTATGAAAAAAAGAAATGCAATTTGAAACGATCCGCTTATCCACTGACCCCGATTGGGTGATTCACGGTTATCACGTTGGCGATTAGCTGGGCTAGCGCATGAGCTATCATAGCGCCTCTGCTAATCTGCTTTGATTATTAGCCTAAGCCTTCCACGGCTGGCTACTGAGTTGATTACTGGGGGAAAAAATTACGCTGTGCTTAATATTTGTATTAATATGTCTGTGATTGCTTGTTGTCCAACTAATAATTGCTCCGGGAATGTGTTTTCTGTTATCAATAACATGGTGTCCATACACCCACACGGGGCGTTCATGTACGTCGTTCATGTACCATATCGTGTACAGCGATGACTTTGTCCTCGCTGCTCTGCACGACGCACAGCTCACCACACATATTGTCCTATATCGGTCACAGCAGTGTTTGGTCTTTTTAGTTTTATTTTTTTTTTTCCACCACAAGCATCCACATCTCTACCCTGCAGGGTGGATTTCACGGGGCTAAGCCGGCCAGGGTGTATTAGCGGCGCCGGAAGGCCCACTGCCAGTCCCTGAGACATGGATCCTTTCTGATCCCTGATGAGCAGCGTCTTAGCAAAGCTGTCGAACGACTCTTAAGTCAGGCAGAGTCAAGGGAATCATTAAACAGCGGAGCGTGTCCACCCTCTCTCTCTCACATACATACATGCACACACGCACACGTACACACTCAGACACACACACACACACACACTTATTTGCTGTGACCTTTTTCCACGGCGTCTGCTAACGCTGCCCTTCGGAGCGAGGTGTGTCGTGTTGTGTACGGGTGATGTGGTCTGTTACAGCGGTCATGTTGGTATTTGTACTGACAGCAGCCTGTGCTGACTTTTATTGGAGCTAACTGGAGCAGCAGAATGAAGGCTGCTCACTACCATCACGGTTCTTCTGCTACCGGTCGCACGCAACGTTCACGCGCCTTCTGCTGCAGGCCCTGCTTGAAGTTATGTTTTTTCTGCTACAGGCCCTGCTTGAAGTTATGTTTTTTCTGCTACAGGCCCTGCCCTAAGTTCATGGTTCTTCTGCTACAGGCCCTGGCCTGAGTTCATGGTTCTTCTGCTACTGGCCCTGGCCTGAGTTCATGGTTCTTCTGCTACAGGCCCTGGCCTGAGTTCATGGTTCTTCTGCTACTGGCCCTGGCCTGAGTTCATGGTTCTTCTGCTACAGGCCCTGGCCTGAGTTCATGGTTCTTCTGCTACTGGCCCTGGCCTGAACTCAGTTATTATGCTACAATGCCTGGCCTAAGTTCATGGTTCTTCTGCTACAGGCCCTGGCCTAAGTTCATGGTTCTTCTGCTACAACGCCTGGCCTAAGTTCAGTCTTCTTCTGCTACAGGCCCTGGCCTAAGTTCATGGTTCTTCTGCTACAACGCCTGGCCTAAGTTCAGTCTTCTTCTGCTACAGGCCCTGGCCTAAGTTCATGGTTCTTCTGCTACAACGCCTGGCCTAAGTTCAGTCTTCTTCTGCTACAGGCCCTGGCCTAAGTTCACGGCTGTGCTGCTATGGGCCGCGTGCTGTGTTCACGGTGACTCTGCTACAGGCTGTGAGCGTGAAGAGAAGTAATTCCATCTGACATTTCTGGAGCAGGGAGAGGAGGAGGAGGAGGAGGAGGACTGGACAAGGGAGGAAGGAGAGAGAGAAGGGGGGTGGATAGATAGGGGAGAGGAGGGCAGTAGGGAGTAAGTGGGGGATAGATGGAGAGAGAGAGAGAGAGAGAAGAGATGGGGGATGGAAAGAGTGAGCGGGGAAGAGTAGAGGAGGGATGGAGGGTGAGAGTGGGTTTGTTGGGAGGTGGGGAAAGAGATGGAAGAAGGATAGAAGGGATGGGGAGAGGAAAAGATAAGCAGCGAGTGAGGGCGAAGAGAATGGAGGAGGGATGGGGAGAGAGGAGTCAGGGGTGGAGAGAGGGAGAGCTGATGGAGTGAAGGGATAGAGAGAGCGTCCAGAGATAGTGGAGAGAAGGGGGATAAATTGCAAGAGGAAAGGAGGAGGAGGAGGAGGGGGGTTGTTAAAATAGATGGAGGGATGGATGGAGATGATGCGGGAGAGGAGGAAGGGGGTTGTGGATGTTGAACTAAGCTCTCATGGAGATCGAAAGGGACGGCTCCAATGAGCTGAACAGCCAACCATGTATTCATATACAGTATATTAATAGGTTTTTAATATGTGCTTTGAGCTTTTAAAGTTGTTTGTGTGGTTAGAGATGGTGTGGGCTTCCATTGAGCCGCTTGTCTGTCAAACAGATCCAACCATTTTTTTTTTTGACGACGACTTGTGTGCTGTAAAAGATATTGTATGTAAAATATGATTAAAATTGAGGACTGTGTTTCTATAAGATACTAGTTCAGGTCTTTGTGTTTGTACTAGGAATGTAATGGGAATTTTTGGCCTTTGGCCTAGCAAGTGTGTACGCATGCACGCACACACGCACACACACACACTCGTCATGCAAACAAATAAACATCATTGGCAAAAGCAAATGAAAGGAGAGAGATGGGAAGGGGAGAGAGGAGAGGGAGAGATGACAGGCGGAGGAGCGAGCGAGGGCGAGAGAGGTACAGGGGGCGAGAGAGTTAGGATCCAAGTGTAATTTGACAGCCTCTCTCTCCTAGCGAGGTAATGTGTGTGAGGGGGCGTGCGGCGGAGCTGCGGCGCTAACCTGTCATTAGCAACATGGCTGACAGGAAGGAGAGGGATAACAACATGGAGACGACAGAGATACCGCAGCTCTGCTTGTCTTTTGGAAGAGAGAAAGGAAAGAGATTAAGAACGTTCCTGTGTCTTCCTGGTCACGGCGTCCTTTGGCAAGATACAAATTGTATTTTAAAAAAAAAAAGATATTTATTTTAATACTTCCGATTGGCTGAGACTTATATATATCCATATCCAACAATTTCCATATTTTTGAATACAGTTGAACCAGTCAAGGACACAGTTGTGTGTTTGTGTCTGTATGATCAAGGACATTCCACCAAACAAATGCACTCTGGTGTATATGATGAAGAACCTCTTTAAAGCTGGGTGCTATAGCAGGATAGGGCCTTCTTGATCGGTCAGGGGATGATGTGATGGAGATGGAGGGGTGATGGGAGTGTAGATCTGACCTCTGTAAATCTGACCTCAGATGTCACCAGGACCTGGCTATTTTGTAGGATCGCCCACATTGTGTGATCAGCCCTGAAGGACTTGCATTCCAACACAAATAAGAAATGGATTAGCAAAAATTTACACACATTTGATCATCTTGGGGACATACATGAACAATTAGAAAAATTGGAAAACATCATTTTTATAGGGCTGCTGACATTCTTATCAGGAATATGTTTTGCATCAAACAACAATTTACTTTGACACAAATAGATAATAATAATAATTTACGATGTAAAACATATAGTTCTTGATTTTGAATTCCAAAATGTTCCTCCTTATTTCCTAAATATATTAATAAATAGATTTAGTAACAAAGGTACAATTATGAAACCTAGAAAGGCCAAAATGGGGAATGGGCCTTGCCAAAACAGGCTGTAAGGATTCTGAACTATGTCTAAAAGGCAAGTTGTTACAGGTTCAAAGTTATCGGTGCCTTTGTCCGAACAAAGGCAAAAATGTTATTAGAAAATCTGCTCAGCATCTCTGGTCTGGCTGATGGCGCGCCCTAGTGGTATATTGTTGTAACTGCAGGCACCCACTGCACTCGACTCCAACTTAATCAAATCAAAGGGCTTTATTGGCATAGAAAACATTTACATTGAAAAAAAAAAAGTTGATGGAAAATGGAAGAAGACAATACAATAAAAAGCTACAAATGTCCATTCTATGTGTGAGGTGGCTTTCCTTAAAATCTTAACCCCCACTCTCTTCCTTACGTTTTCAGCTGTTACAAAGGCATTGTTCATGCCGTTCCACCCACCCCCAGCCCCTGTTCGGAAGCACAGTTGTGTTAATTATACTCTGACTCAGGCATTACTCCCTAAGAACACTGCTAATGAAGAAATGCTAATGCTATTAAGATAGCCCCATCATGAATATGAAAGCACTGGTTGTTATTGCAATGTGCAAGTTAAATTAAAAATATTAGTCGTAGTATAATATTTGAACCATAGCAATAATATTACTTCAAGTCATTGTATTTGTTCTCTGTATTACATTTAAATTGAAGGTTTATCCTTAATGTCTGTCCATTCATTCTCACATTCAACCTCTGTGGTAGCTTCAGGGAGAAGGGGAATATTGTATTTAAAATACTATGAGAGCTGAGATATCTGGTCAAAAGCTTCCTTCTCTGGTTTTTATTGGCAAACAAAGTTATAAATAGTCACCTAAACCCCTGTCTTGGATAGAATTACAAATTAATAATTAATAGGTGTGTGTGTGTGTGTGTCATTGAAATGTATTGTGTCATGTATCAAGTTAAGAGTCATTACGTTTCAGGGTACCAGAGTGTGGGGCGGTGGAGCTGCTAGGGTGTCGACTGAATTAGTAAATTGTTCAATAGTATTACTATTAGAAGGCTACTTATACCCTAAGTCTTAAGTGTGTGTGTGTGTGTGTGTGTGTGTGTGTGTGTGTGTGTACCATCCTGTCTTTGTGTCCCTTCTGTGTTCATGTGTAAATCCCTTAATTGGTATTCAGTAATTCTGTCAGAAGATTAGTAGAAAAACATTTCAGCCATACAAGCTGTCCTCACCTATCACCACCCCTTTACATGAAGTGTGTGTGTGTGTGTGGCCTCATGTTAAAATATATATATATATATTTTTTTTTTAATGGCCCTTGAGCAACCTCCATTTTATGTGGCTCCTGAGCGGGTTTGGCCCCTGATGTTTGGGAGAAATGCCAAACAACTAGAGAGGTGGGTTGGTCTAGTTTTTCCTGCAAGTCTTTGTCTCGGGGGAGGGGGCCAGAGGACAGCTGAGCGGCCCGGGTGTGGGGAGCTCAAACAAAAGGAGGAGCCTTTGTTAATCTAATGTTTAGTGAAATGCAAAAAAGCAACTTACAAATAAGCACATTTGAAATGACACTGCATGGCATTAGCATTTTAGCTAACTTTTGGGCTCGTCTTTGTTGTAGAGAGAGGGCCGGCGGGGGGGGGGGGGGGTGGGAGAGAGAGAAGGTCAAGAACAGAATAACAATGTAGAGTAAGAATAGTGTGTGTCCTCAGGCACTTCCAGGATTTAATACCTGAAACTTTACTTTCCCTGGCTGAACAACTGCTTTTATATTCTGTCCATTAAAATATGTATAATGTGTTCAATGGAACCTTTTGTAAGATTTAGCTTTAATTTAAATTATTTAAAATCACTTGTATTTTTACATTAAATCATACATGCGTTTCTGTAAATTATATGTTAAAATAATTGCTTATCTTTTTTATTTATATATATATATATATATATATATATATATATATATAATTAGCATTTAATCAATGATTATGGGTTAAACCATCTAGATCACTTAGATTGATAAAAATACTATCGCTTTTTCAACTTTTAAAAGAAAAATGGATGAATTCTTTGCTATACCTTTATTCTCGTGTTTCTTTTGTAAATATTAGTGTTAAGAGATATGATAAGAGTGCATATATGATTTAGTCCTGAAACTCTTTTGTTTGATAATATACTGTATATTAGATTCAAACCTTTGAATCTATGGTACCTTTTGCTTTTAAAGCAAGGTTGTTCTGAACAGGCTTTAATATTGGAAACATCTCAGAGGCTCCACATAATCATTCTATTCAACCGACACAATATTGGTATAACTCTTGAGAGATATCAATGTGAGCCTTATAATAAAGTGATTTCAAAGATGTTAATACACTCATGAACTCCTTTATCCGGCAGTAATAGAGCGCTATTTCACAGCATTTGTACCACATGGAGGTTTTCCTCTGAAAATCACATTTGTCTCATGTTATTATCACCTTTCATTGAACAAAAATCCTTGAGGCAAATTGACCCTCTCAGACCTGCAGCGTGTTATCTCCTTCCAACATTCACAACTCCCTGCAGCCCCCTGCTTATGTCTGATCCCCGGCTCCATGGTGGGTCGTGAGCGGATAACCCCCCCCACACACACACTCCCCCTGTCACAACCACCACCGGCTCTGCAGACCAGTGGCATCTCCCAGTGCGGGCCCAGTTGACCCTAATGTCCCTCGTCGCTTGCTGGCACTTCAAGGTTAACAGCGACGTCGTGGGGGATTATTCTGTTCATCTCGGCCACGTGGGAGAGGGACGTGAGTCTCGGTCAAGGGTGACATATGGCTACTTCCCATACATCCCCCCCCTCCCCCCTCTTGATCTTCTGTTTGGTATCGACAGGGACGTCATACGCTCCTGGGGAATAAGCCATCAACGCAAACGGCCTTCCACATCCAGAGTCATGAAATTAATGATCTGTTGGAAGTCCCTTCTTTGCTCGTTGAACCTTTGACTATTAAACCTTTGGAGCCAGCGGCCATGTTGTTGGTGATTCCCAGAAAAAGAGTAGAGTGGCTTGGACCCCTCTGCCTGTGCGGCGCAAAAACAAGCGTTTTTTTGATGCGCGGAGAGGGCGCGTGCGGCGGCGCAGCAGATTGCGCGCGGCCGCGTCAGCGACTGTAAGCCGTACGGTGCACTGACTTATGGCAGCAGGCGGGCGGCTTAATGTGGAGGAGCAACAGGAGCTGGGAGCTCGAGCTGTGTGTTAAAGTGCATCACAGCCGTTGACGTTGATACTCGGTTTTTTCCGAATGCAACCGATTTTATTTACCAAGGCTAACCACCCACATGTTCCGTTTATTTCCTACTGGTACCGGAATTATTCAAACAACCACGTTAGAGTCTGTCTCACGCTGTAGTGTTTCATGATGAAAAAGCTTGTTGATTATCTCTTACAGAGGCCATGGTCATTAGCATTAGCAGGTCCATGGGGAGGGGTTTTCTGAGCTTGGTAGGGGGGGGGGGTGTGAGTAGCTAGCAGTAGCATTAGCATTTGCAGGGTGGAGCTCTGGCCGATGGGTACGGGGGTTAAGGGGGGTGGGCGGCTGAGTGCTCTGAGCAGGGACCGGTGTGTCCGCTATTCTGATGCTGGGTTCATCTAGAGAGGAGCCAGGTTGTGAGTCGTGAGCTTCAAGCCCCCTGAAGGGAGTCTGGGGGAGAGAGTTCTTCCAGGGAGTGTGTCTCTCCTAGAGCAGCGCTGGATGTGTCTCAGTTTGTACCCCTGTCCCGTTCTCTGGGGGGGGTCAAGGAAGAGGACCCACTGGACGGTAAGAATGTTTTTTATTGTTATCCAGACCTTGCATTGATGGACTATCATGTCTTGGTAAGATAGTTTGCATAAAGGTGTGTTTACGTGTCATCGGACATAACATAGGGTCTGACAAGGAAAAGGCGGTAAAAGCTGGACTCTCATCGAAATTGTTCCCTGGTTTCTCCGTTGTCGATTCATCCATTCAACCTTATTCACCAAGGTTTTTAATTTTTTTTTAATAGTTTCCATTCTGTTGGCCATTAAACAATTAGCTGCATAAAGTCAGCTTGATGTGCCCTGAACAGAGTGGCTCAATTAGTTATGTGTCTGTGTGTTTTGTCAGCTTGAAACTGTTTATGCTTGGAGGTGCACTTTGGTCCTCCAGTGCAGCCCCAGGCTAGCTAGGGGGGGAGAGGCTAATTTGGGTGAGGGGGGGGGGGTGTATTGTTGAGCGGCAGGGAAAAGAGGACTATCAGTTCTACCCAGATAACCCCTAGCTGTCATTGGAGCTCAAGCCAAGCCATGACCCCTGGGGGTGAACTCTGTTGGTCATGTGACCAGGCAGTGGAGAGACCAGTATGGCTCACGGCTCTCACAGTGACCAGAGAGCTCCAAGCTGCAGAGCAGAGAGGCTGCTGGAGAGAGAGAGACAGAGAGAAAGAGAGAGAGAGAGAGAGAGCAAGGCAGGAAGAATCATGAGGCCAAGGCTTGCATGCCTCAGGGCTCTTCTTTAGTGAACTACAAGCTTTAATGGACTGTGGGCAGACTAGGAGAAGAATGAGATGGATACATGGGAAGGTAAGAATTTAATTCACACACCGGGGGTTGGGGAAAAGAGAGATAGAGCTAGAGTATGTGTTGGGTAGAGGCCTCTGACTTCTGAATGAATTTATGAGCTCTATGCTCTGCCATTTGATTGTATTACCACTATGTCAATTATTTGTTTCCTGTTTTACTGCATTTACTTGATATTCGTAACACAATTTACACGTCAACCGATTTACATATGGATAATATAGTGTGGAACCGTTGAGCAAAACAACACTGATGTTGTTTTTGTATTCCAGCTGAATACAAGAAGTTTGTCCTTGGAACGCTCTAGCCTCGCTCAATGGAATCATTTTGTTTTTTTTTATCCCCAAGCTTACCTAGGCACTTGAGGGATTTCTTTTCTAAAACCATTTTTCCACATTAACAGCCTCTGCCTTGAAGCGTTGTGTTGTTATTTGCGCGTGTGGAGGGACTGATGGGGAGTCTAGGCGCTGTAAAGAACTGTTCTCCACATTATTGATCTCTATTGGGCTTTTGTTGCCCATCTGGAAAATGGTTTGTCCCTAGTCAGCAGTGTTTATGTGAAGGGCCAGTAGAAACACACCAACAGGAGCCCCCAAGGGCCCTGCCGGGGTCACCCACACGTCCACTCCTCACCACATTTCTGTGTGTTTAATTTAAATAAGCGAAACAGACAAATTTCAGCGCTGCATTTGTTTATGGATTTGGTCTTTTTTTCCTGTTTCTTTCTTTCTTTCTTTATTTCTTCCCTTCCCTTGTTTTTACATTTTCTTTTCCTTTCATTTTTGTCTTTCTTTAATTCTCTTGCTCTTTCTTTTAAACAGCATATTGAGTCATTCAGTCACTGCCATTCTCTACTATATTCTAAACTCTAAACATCCCATTTGTCTACACCTAGTCTTCCCTTCTCTTGGGTTCTGGCTACACTGTGAGGAAGCATTTGAGGACACTACAACCCTTTATGGGGAACCTTGTTACTGTGTCTTCACAATTCCGCTAGGCTAGCATCTTCACTAGCCTGCTAGGCTAGGATCTTCTCTAATTCCCTTGGCTAGCATCATCGCTAGTCGGCTAGGCTAATGCCTGTGCTAGTCGGCTAGGCTAATGCCGGTGCTAGTTCGCTTTGCTAACGTCTTTGCTAGTCCGCTAGGCTAGCGATTGTGCTAGTCCGGTTGGCTTAACGTCTTCACTAGTCCGCTAGTGTCATAGCTGGTCTGCAAGGATAGTGTCAGGGAGCCAGGCCTCAAGCATCCCTCACGACCACCACCCCTCCCTCATGACCACCACCCCTCCCTCACGCACGTCACTCACGACGCGTCACTCACACCAGGAAACGCATGCCCCCTCCTCACCCCTGCCACATTCTTTTCTCTTTCATTCTTTCTTCCTTTTATACGTATGCCTTTCTTTCAAACAGCATATTCAGTCAATCGCCCATTTCCGTTCTCTATGGCTATTCTTGTTCTACTATTCTTTACTCTAAATATCCAATATAATCTGCAGCTAGTCTTTTTCTTATCTTGGGTATCCTGGCTACACTATGAGACGGCACTCGTTGAGACGAGAAACATGTATGGGGAACCTTTGTACTGTATGTCTTTTCAAGATGCTATGTTAGGGTCTTTGCTAGTTTGCTTATCTGGCGTCTTTCTAGTCCCCTAGCCTAGTGTCTTCGCTAGTCCGCTAGGCTAGTGTCTTCGCTAGTCCGCTGGGCTAGTGTCTTCGCTAGTCCGCTGGGCTAGTGTCTTCGCTAGTCCGCTGGGCTAGTGTCTTCGCTAGTTTAAGATACTCTGTAGTCCTTCATCATGCTAAGACGCTAACCATGCGCTTCCCCCCCCCCCCCCCTCCTCTGCAACCAGTACCCCTCCACAACATTCTTGTCAGAGGAAAGAATGTGTGCGCATGTGCCTGCGGGTGTGCGTAGATAAGTAGGTGCATCTGAAAGAGGAGATGGAAAGGAGCCGAGGAGGAGAGAGGAAGATGTAGGAGGTTAATCTACAGGCAGCAGCATAGCCTGGTGTGTGTTTTTTGTGGGTGTGTGCGGTAGCAGTTATGTGTGGATCAATAAGAGGTGGGGGGGGGGGGGGGTTGCTCACCTATAAATAGCCCCTGAGTAAACCCTCAGCATGGCAGCCATTTTCTCTTTCCTTCTTCCTCCACTTCTTCCCTATTTTTGATTTCCTCTTCCTGTATTGTGACCTAGCTGAGAGGCGTGCATGTTGCTTTTCATTTATTCATTATTCAACCTGAATTAACCCATCACACAGTATGCAAATATTCAGCTTTCTTTTCCAACGGTGTATTATTTCCAATGACCCCTCCCCCTGTGTAAACACACACCACACACACACACACACACACTTGCATAAACCATGCTAATACCATGCTAATACCATGGTGTCATAGCATTAATGGAGTGTATTCCAATGATCTGACAAATGTCCGATAGGTCAACATATGCATGTGTAATACAGGAAAAACGTACATGTAAACTCATCAACAATTTATACATGCAAAAAATGTTGGGACGAACTGTTTAGTCACCAATGGATAAACCTGCACAAAATCACCATTGGTGTACGGTAACTAATACTACTGAGAAGGAATAACCACTTGGCTTCTCTTTCACATCTGTGAAACAAAGCCACCTCTACTGCTGTAGCAACTTTACTATTCCACACTCAACCAATGTATTGAACATGATTCTTCAATTAGCATCTTCTACATATAGCCGATCTTTCTCTGTGTTATTGCTTAATGTTTGTGATCTGACCCCCAGTCCTTTGCTGAGACAGGCGAGGGGGGGGGGGGGGGGTAGGGGATGGTTAGGATGGGGGTTAGGGTGGGAGTCATGGGGGTGGTTAAGACGGAGCCAGGGTGCGTCTTATCTTGACGGCCAACGTCAACAGGTTACCATTGTCATTTGGAATATGTGGAACTCCATGGAAGTTTTTGGTTTTAGCATGACAATGGGATGGGGGGGTGGCAGGGGTGGTGGTGGTGGTGGGGGGGATCTGGTGGAATGTAAGATCTGTGTTGTATCTGTTACCCCCAAGGCTCTCTGGTTCTCCCTCTCTTTCTGTCTGTCAGTCTTGATCTCTCACTCTGTCTCTGTCTCTCTATCTCTATATATATCGGTCTCTTTTTCATCTCTTTCTGGGTCCTGGGGTCTCCTTCATCTCACTGTATTTCTCTTTAATTCGGTCTCTCTCTCACTTAAATTTAGGGCTCCTTTTGGATGGGAAACGTACATTTACATTTACAAAAATAAAATACTATAACAATCTAAAAATATTTATACACATTGAAAATGTACTCGACTAGGGCTTCAAATAGTTAGTTCAGTTTTTTTAAGTAAGTAAACAGAGTAGCAGAATGTAAAAGAGGGCTCTATCTCTCCACCTATCTCCCCCACTCTCTTTCTCTGTGAGGTATCTCGTTACAACACAGAGTATGTGTATGTGTAGCTAGATAAGTGAGACATTTCCGTCTGATTGAAGGAAATACAGAGGAAGCCATTTGTCTCATTGGACGACTGACCGAGGCCTAGTCTTCAGTGGACAACAGATGTGCCGTGTGTGAGGGTCGCAGTTCACAGCGGAAAAGTACTAGATTTCTCCATCCCCCGCTCTCTCTCTCTCTCTCGCTCTCTCGCTCTGTTCCTCTATGCTCTCGCCGTTTCACTCCTCTCCCTCAACCCCTCCATACCTCTCAATACCTACTAAACTAATCCTTTACATGACCAAATTGAAAAAAAGTAAACAGGAAAAATGACCATGTACTTTAAATGGTGAAAATGTGAAAAGTGCATTTCTCTCTCTTTCTCGGTCTCTGTCTCATTCTCTCCCTCTCTCAGCTGGAAGGTATTGTGAGGGAAGACAAACTGTGTGTGTGTGTGTGTGTGTGTGTGTGTGTGTGTGATCTCTCTCACCATTTCAGCAATCTTAGGTTTGCTTTCTGTCCCTCCTATTGTCCTTCTCCCTGGCCCAAAAAGAGAAAATTTGACTGTGTTGGAAATAACTGTATGTGTGTGTGTGTGTGTGTTCCAAAAAGAACGGGTCAAAGCCACAGTGATGGTGTTTGTGTTTTCTCCAGTGTGTTGTAGGGATTTATTGGCCTTTGCGTTTCACCCATTGTTCAATGTGCTCCTGAAGTCACTAAGGAACTCTGACCTGGATATATTTGAACTATAAATACAATTGGACCGAAATCTCCATTCAATTCTATAGTTTGTAGGGCCTGTGCGCACGGTTGATCTGTATGGACCCCCCCGAGCTGACTGTTGGACTGCTGCCCTGCTGCATGAGGTTAAAATGCTTGGCTGGCGTTTCCTGGTTGGCTTTAAAAGTTTAGAGTGAAACCTGGCTTGACCTTTGGGAAACAATGCAGCCTTTAATGATTAGGAGGGGAGACCCAGGGCATGGGGGGGGGGGGGGGGGGAGGAGGAGGAGGAGGAGGAGAGGGGGAGGGAGAGAGTTCAAGACTGGCTTTATAACTCTTCCACATGTCTCCTCCCTGGGATTTATTGTAGTCACGTGACTCGGGTGTCGATCAGCTATTCTTTTCCATCAAAGCTTACCCCCTCAACCAACTTAGCTGCCAGCGGGATTCTCATCCTAGCATCGTCAAACCCCCCCCTCAGTTAGCTTTGCTTAGTACTCAGAGCAGCGCTCTGTAGCCATTAGTTCTCTACTCGTTACTATCTGCTATAGTTTCTGGGCCTTTAAGCCTCTTAAAATATATAACAATGAGGGGCCAGGGTAGTCTCGTGTTTGACTCCCCACCAAAGGTTTCGAAACCCAATGTCCAAGGGCTCTCTGTAGACATCCTAGAGAGCAAGGTGCTCCTTGACGACATGCGTTTGAAAAGATTCCATGCAAGTGGTTCTGGATGAAAGCGCCTGCTAAAAAGACAAAATGGCTGAATGGTGAATAGGTAGGTGTGAAGGGAGCAGGGACAGTAAAGCCAGCCATCCAGGGGGAGGGGGTGGGTCGGACGGGAGGGATGTGGCAGTGGCAGATCAAGTGTGTGGATGGATGTGTGAAGTCCCCTTTAATAACGGCGGCCATGCACTTGAAAGAGGAGGGTGAGAGATCCAACAAATAAATCTAAGTCTTTTGCGAGGGGTGCGAGGGAAGGAAACCGAAAGCCATTGTTGTTTCCCTTCTGATTAAAGGAAGTCGGGCGTTTGTGGCGAAGTGTAGTCGGGGCTTTCAACGCGTCGATGCCGTAGCCACATGGGCAGACAAATGGTTTCACTGAGGAAGGGCGGGAATCAGGGAAGAGCGATGGAACTTTATCCTGAGGCTTTAAACAAGCTCTTGTGTAAAAAAAAAACTAAAAAAAAACCGCTGGTCAGATTAAATATCTGAAAGCTTCGCTGCTAACCAGGCAAGTGAGGAGCTTGGGGAAGACAATGAGAGCTTGGGGTCGTGTTCTTCCTGCAGAAGAATGAGCTAAGGCGCACCCTTGAAACTGCAATTACTTTCTTTTCAGGGACTTTAAAATGGTGCTTTGGTCTCATCTGTATCTCTTTAATTGTTGCTGTGATTCGTTTGTGATATCTTTTGTACATGTAATTGTATGTGCACTGTTGTGCAGTATAGTGTAGTTGTGTTTTGGTTCTAGTTAATGTAGTATAGTTAGTTAACATGTGGAGTTGTGGGGTGTTTTTTAAGAGCAGTGTTACACTCTCACAGTGAATATTCCCTCACCATCCCAGTGCCACACAAAACATATTGATTACTATTGTCCTGTTCGCTCTTTCACTTCATCCCGTCCTTGTTTTGTCTATGTCACCATGTTCCACAATATTGGGCTCGTGTCTCCCCTCCCCACCTACGTTGCTTTGTGTGTATTCACCGACTGGAGATGCTTTTCATCAAATCCTTGAATGGAAATAATGTCTCACTTTGTATCCTGGCCTGCCTGCCACCATTACTGCAGAAACATGCCAAACCTTCTTTTAAAGCCACAAACCCTTATTATATGACTCAACATAATTTTTTTCTTCAACATGATATTGAGTCTATCAGACCTGTGATCTTCTTTTGTGTAGAGGGGAGGGGGGTGGTGGTCTTACACATCTCTGGGCTCTACAGGGTTAATGACTAAAACAGTTAGTCTAATCCAGAGATGAGGTCACTGCTTGACCCCCCGCCCCCCCTCTCTCTCTCTCTTTGTGGCTGTACAGTATTGTAACGCTGAGGTAGGATTTTAAAACTCACTTAAAAGCCAAATCCCGGATTCTGAGCTCTGCCAAACCTTCCATTCACTGAAACCTTATGCTGCCCCCCACACACACGCACACACACACACACAGACACACAGACACACACACACACACACACACAAATACCTAGAGTACACAAGCCTTCTTTAAAAGCGGATTCTTCAGGAGTTGGTTTTCTGTTATCTCGGCCACGTGCCTGATCAGGTGACTCCCCTCCCCCTCCCAATCACAATCATTCTGCTATTTAATCCATTTCATTCAATGAACTACACAATAGAGCGCTGCTGTGAGATTCTACTGCAGGTTCAAATCAGCCATCACCACGGTTACACCATGAGAAAATAAATCAATGCTGTATTAGAGGGATTTCATTTCTTAAAACTAGATTTTTCAACTGCATGCAGACAATGGATACCTTCTCCCTTCTCTCTCGTCGTGTCTTGCATAAAGCTCTGCGGCCTCCTGAATGCACAGTTAAAACATAATTCTGCCTGACGGCACAGTATCACCACGTTGAGATCCCTTTGTTCTTCAAACAAGCTTTCCTCCTGTGAATTAATGACAACATGACAACGTCTTGGGATACATGTCCCGGAGGAGTGGCTAGGGGTTAGGGAGCATCGCGCTAGGGGACGCCTGCGCCATGGTTAAACTGTCGACACGCGCGTTTGAACCCAGAACCTTTCAGAGACAACCAAACAACCCCTAACCTGCTGATCGATCCTGCTCCACTCGTTTGTGATTGTGAGAGGATTATACTCGGGGGTTCTGGTATGTTCTCCTCAGCCCAGGGTGGTGTGGATCCTGTGAAGATCTAGATAATTGCACTGTTGCATTCCACCCAGGGGCCGAGCCTGGCAGCAGAGTGGTTATGTCTGTGGATACCTTGACTTCAACCTCTCTGCGCTGTGCTGGGGGCTGGTGATGGTTGATGTCTTCATAGAATGTTGAACGCGCTGCTGGGCTGGGGGGATGTTTGTGTTTCGATTGGATGTGCACAAAGCTGGTTTAGAGTCTTGTGTGTCTCAACTGTAAGATAATTGATTAGAATGAGTAGATTATATAGAAGACATTTCCAGTAACCTTGCAAGCACACCGTGCATAACACACACAAACATGCATACATATGGACAATGTAATGTTCGATAGCCGGGTATAGGCTGTGGTCAGAAAAATGTTCTGAACTTTATTTCTACATTTTCTTTCCTGTGGTTGGACAGGAAATCCTGTCCTTGTACTTCCTGTTCCTTTTGTCCCTCCCCCTCCACAAATGTGTTCCTGATTGTCCTCGATTTTGACTTTTACTCAAGAAACCCACACCAAAATTACATTTTGAAAAGAACATAACAATTGAAAATATATATATTATTTATTACATTCAACATTGAAACCATATTCAACTAAGGATGGCTGGGTTTTAAAGAAATGTGGGACCTCAACAAACACATTGCATTATAAACAACACACATGTTGTTTATAATGCGTTTATCATGCTGTATAAACGCTGAGTGTGTATACATTCTACACACTTTCATTCTAGAGACTACACAGCTTATTGAGCGTAGTCCTGCGTGTCAGCTTCCTGTTCATCTAAGCAGAACCAGGGTTAGGTGGAGTAGAGGGAGAAAGGAGAGACGTAAGTGAAGGCGCTCATGTTATTTAATATGGTGGCTTTCTCTGAGCCGAGGGGCTGAATTAAACATTCAAGATGTCTTCACTTTCTGAGCACCCCCTTACCTTCTCACATCGTTGTAGAGCAGCCTCAGCGTAGCTACAAGCTGGATTAACCAGTTGCTGGTGAGCACATGAACTCAGTGTTTCCTTAAATGCATCTAGCAGTGGTGCTGCAAACAGCCATGCAAAGAAAAGTATCATCGTTTTTTTTTTTTATAAGACGTCCCAAAGATGCTATTTGTTGTATTTAAAAAACAATGTATCATAGGTGCCCCATCTGCCCCGTCTTCAATTGATACTGCTATAGCTTAAACATGTCCTCAGACTCGATGTAGGAAGCATCAAGAGAAGAATGTGCACAATGTGTCTTCTTCCATTCTTTTATCATGAATGCACCTGAGCCCTATCAGAATCACACTAAGAACTCTCTGTGACTGCGGCTCATCAGCCTGGTCTGCACGCGCATATCAGCACTGTTCACGCACACACACACACACACACACATACACACACATCACCATGGTGCCCCTCACACACACACACACACCCCAGCACCACTGCTGGAAATGTAAAATTTGCACGTGTTATTTTTTCCAAGCCAAACGTGACAGCTCTCTCGTTTTCTTACGTTTACGGTTCTTTGCCAGGTTCAGTCCTGTCACGACATCGTCTGTTAATAATGGGGCACTAAAACAATTCACACATTGTCGTTGTTTACCAGTTATCCAAAAAGAGGATGTTTGCTATCGCACGTTTCCCTTGAAAGGTGTGGAAAAAGAAAACCCATCGAGGGTCACGGGGGTTTACGAGAGCCGCTGTTAACGTGTTCCCTCCGTTGTGTGTCTTGTGTTTTTTTTTCTTTCTCTGACAGATGATTCGGCTGAGCTGCGTACCTGCCTCATCTGCGGCGACCGCGCCACGGGCCTGCACTATGGCATCATTTCCTGCGAGGGCTGCAAGGGCTTCTTCAAGCGCAGCATCTGCAACAAGCGCGTGTACCGCTGCAGCCGCGACAAGAACTGTGAGATGTCGCGCAAGCAGCGCAACCGCTGCCAGTACTGCCGGCTGCTCAAGTGTCTACAGATGGGCATGAACCGCAAAGGTGAGGAGACGCTCCTGTTCTCACTATTTGGCTATTTAGTCCTTCAGCAAGAGCCATTAACTACTTAGTCATTCAGGAAGATTATTTTTTTCAATTATTCGCCAGCAAGACACTCCTATTCTCACTGTTTTACTATTTAGTCTTTGAGAAAGACACTGCTTTTCAAACTATTGCAATATTAAGTCTTTCAGCAAGAGTAGCCTGTTCTCCCAATGTCATGTGGTAGACTGTATTAGACTGCCCTTAATCCTGGTCTCTATTTGCATTAAAAAACTGAGTCATTGTGTTGATGAATATGTGTATAAGGCCAAGGAGTCATTTTGTAGATTTATCTAAATATGTTGCTACACAGCTGAATACATGCATACGGAGAATCAATGGAGGCCGCAACACCCCATTCAATTTACCATCCAAGTGACTTCGCTGTAGACATCCCATCTCCCGTGTATGGATATACCCCCACCTAGTGGCAAAGCAATACAATAGATGGTTTTACTAAAGCGAAGTAAAGGCTTCATTACTTGGTCCACTGGGTGGAGCTCTAGGCCCGGCTGTGTGTATGAACGATTTCAACGTTCAGATTTGAATGACGGGTTTTTGTCTTACAGCAATCAGAGAAGATGGTATGCCAGGTGGGAGGAACAAAAGCATCGGCCCGGTTCAGGTAATGACGACGGCAACATATACACATTGAACACGTCCCATTTTTGTCCCACAATTTCCCAACTCCTTTCATAAACAATCCATCATCATGCAGTTTAGCTTCGACTTGCCTCACCTGTTATTTAGAGGCGGGAAAAAATGTTTCCTAAACAAGCAAACACACATTTCCCTCCACGGTGTGGATTTATTATATTTACATAGGAGCTTGCCGCGTGGCTGCTTGTGAAAGTGCTGGGCGGTTATGACCCAGCATTCAACCGAACCCGCGAGCACCCATGTTTGGAACACTGCTCTCGGCTCAGAACAAACCCAGCCGGGTGCCCGCGGCCCCCCCCGCGACCCCCCAGCCAAGGTCTCCACGTCCAGAAAGAGACGATGCGGTCATTACCGTACATATTCACACAATCCAGAGAGAGTGTGTTTTTTTTTCTTCTTTATATTTCTCCCCGGCAGAGTCAAAAAGTGCACGAAAAAAAAAAAAGCTATTAAATAATTTCTCGGTTTGTGTCGTGAATGAAGGGGACCCTGATGTCATTAATTTCAATGAGTCGCCGTTTCAATTTACATGCCTAAATCGATGGAATTGAATCTGAATTGCCCCCCCCCCCCCCCCCCACCACCCCACCCCCGGTTTGAGGCGATAGAGCAGAGACGCGGTGCCCGGTCTAGCAGGCTAATGTCTCTGGAATACGTTTGGCCCTCTTTTATTTGTCTTTGCATGGAACGGCAAAGGTTCTATTATTTTAGCTGTACGTGACTAAAAACCCATAGCCCGACCTCGCCACACACACACACACACACACACACACACACACACACACACACACACACGCGCGCGCAAGCACATCCTCTCGCACGCACGTGGACACGGATACACCCACAATCCCACACACTCTTGTGGGGCCCTGTCATTCATTTTCTCTTTATTTTGTGTCCTTGCTCCTCTCAGTTTTCTGTTGGTCAGTGCTAAGCGCAAGCACGCGCACACACACACACACACACACACACACACACACACACACACACACACACACACACACACACACACACTAGCCCCTTTTAATACAGAGTTCCTGCAATATTACTGTAGAGAAGATCCATTATTACGCAGACTTTGCCTTTTATAACCAAAGAACCAAACAAAGGCGACGTAACTCTGTTCCCGTGTTGGCGTTTTGTTATCAGAGTGCGGGAACGTGTAACGAGACGTCAGACGTCTAGTATAGAACATACAGGCCGGCGGCGCGCCATGCCTCATGAGCAACAACGGCGGGTGAATACCACTCTCCAAACACAAGCATGTTCGCTATGCGTCGTACACAACGCGTCGAGGCCTTGTGTCACAATGGATGGATGCTCGACACAAAGGTCAGCGCCGTCTATGGAGACGTTCGCTCCTTTTATTAAGCGCCGTTCCCCAGTGTTCTCTTGACTATTCCGTGCGTCCCCCACCGATGAATACCTTCCCCCGGAGGCGTGGCCGCGCGCACGTAACGGGTAATCAATAGTTCCCATCCCCGTATCGCCAAGCCCCCCATGGTACACAATCCGACCTCTGTGGCCCTTTTGTGGCCCGTGCGTGCAGCGTAAAGATGTTGTGGTCAGGAAGCGCTGTGAAATCGTCTCGCTACATTCCCCCCCCCCCCCCCCCCACCTTGAAGCGGGCTGTCTGAAAGGGCCTGCCGGTTCTCCAGGACACAATACAATTATTCTTAGCAACGAGCTTAGGCCCCTCGTCTCCCTACTCTGTTTTTTTTTTTTAAGGTCCTCATCCTCGTTCTGTCTCTCTCGTCTCGCTCTCCCCTCTTTTGTCTCCCCCCCCCCCCCCCCCCCCATCTCTCTCTCCCTACTCCTCCTCCATAATCGCCCCCCCCCCCCCACCCACCCAGATCTCAGAGGAGGAGATAGAGAGGATCATGTCGGGGCAGGAGTTCAAGGAGGAGGCCGCAGAGCACACCTGGGGGGAGCGCAACGTCGGAGACAGCGACCACAGCTCCCCTAGCAACGGGGCGTCCGAGGGCAACCAGCCCTCGCCCGCCTCCACCCTCTCCTCCAAGTGAGTTCTCTCCCTCCCTCTCCCTCTTCTCCTCCCTCCCCCCTCCCCCCCCCCTCCACCCTCTATTTCAAGTGAGTTCTCTTGCCCCCACCCACCCACACACACACACACACACACACACTCCCACTCCCTCTCCATGATGAAAAATCGTTGAAAGAAAGAAATAAAAACCAGCAGAAATAAAGAAGTATGTGGCTGTTATCTGCAGGCGACGGTGCATTGTCTGTGTGCCTGCCCAAGGCCACATATTGTCTCCTCATGAGGGTTTCGCCGTGTATGCTGATCACTCGATGTGTAAACATGGCCTTTATCACGCGCGCACACACACACACACACACACACACACACACACACACACACACACACACACACACACACACACACACACACACACACACACACACACACACACACACACACACACACACACACACACACACACACACCCTCAGCAGCCATGAGAACAGATAGCTGAAAAACCCCACCCCCACCTTCATGATTTTAATCAAATGAAATCTGTAAATGAAATGCAGCAGGAATTATCAGCATGCCGATGCAGTGACCTGGGTGTCTCGGCTATGTGGGCACGTTTTGTTTAGTGGGTGGGTGGGTGGGTGGATGGTGGGTGTAGCAAAACTGAAGTTGAGCCTTAAAGCCCTTTTTAAGCCATATGGATAAGACCTTCTATGTATGTGTTATTAATTATTTATTAAGGTACGTAAACATCATGCACCATAAGTAAACTTCATCTATTGATGGAAATAGATGGTTGGATAAATGGTTAGATGGAGATAGATAGATATAGATGATAGAGAGATAGATGGATGGAAAGCTACTTTGTTACTGCGGTGAATACGCCACGGGCTAATAGCAGCACAGGATTCCCAAAGAACTACCCAGCATGCCACAGTGGTTCCTAAAACAGCAGGAGCAGGTGACAATCTCCTGTCGCCTACCCCCTCCATCCGAACTCCTCCCACACTACTAGCCTTTCAAAAGTGTGTGTGTGTGTGTGTGTGTGTGTGTGTGTGTGTGTGTGTGTGTGTGTGTGTGTGTGTGTGTGTGTGTGTGTGTGTGTGTGTGTGTGTGTGTGTGTGTGTGTGTGTGTGTGTGTGTGTAACCATCACATGGCGGGCCCTCAGTCAGTCTAAACCGCACCTAACCTTTGACCTTTCTCTCCCCCTCCCCCCCCCTTCCACCCACCCCCCCACCCCCACCCACCCACCCACCCAAGCCGGTCGGGCGAGATGACGGGCTACACGGCGGCGGCGCTGCGGGAGCAGTACATCAACACGTCCATGAGCACCCACTACCAGCTGCTGCCCCACCTCTTCAGCTACGCGGCGCAGTCGGGGCTGCTGACCCCCCCCCAGCCCCGCTCGCTCTACCCGCAGTCCCACCCCATGGTGCTGCAGCTGGTGGCCGCCGAGGACCTCAGCCCCCTGGCCACGCCCATGCTCATAGAGGACGGGTGAGAACCTTGCACGGCCCCCCCCCCCCCCCCCCCCCATGCTTCACTGTGTTGACGTCCCGTAATACCTCCCCGCTCAGAGCCGCTCAGGCGCAAAACGTAGGCACGTGAACACAACAATGTAACATAACATAAGCATGGGAATGTACTTGATTGTAAAAAAAAGGATTATTATTTCCGGTCATAAAAAACGTATTATCACCATTTACTTTGCTGTAGGCTGACGAACATGATTGTGTACAAAATACTGGCAGTTATATATAACTATGGTTATTGTACATGGAGGACATGAGGAATTTTACTCCTGGCACTCCACCACACAGCAAGAGGACATAGTTTGGATAGTTGGTGTAGCCTACGTTTCGTATTCTTCACAAGCTTTTGCTTTTGTTTTGCCTCAAGCTAACATGTCGTGATCATGATGTTGACTGAGAAAGGGTCTGTAGGGGGGGGGGGGGGGGGGTGACGAGGTAACCATAGCAACAAGTCCACGCTCCATTCTCCACGTCGGGAAATGAATGGCGGCTTAATTGATTTGTATTTGTTTCCAAAGAACTCTTTTTAAAGATGACTAAATACCACATCACAGCATGGTAAGGTGTACTTTAGTAATCCGAGACAGGAAATTCCGACGATGACTGCCTTTCGAAACTCACATCCTTACATTTTTTAAAGTATTTCTTTGTTTCCTTACTCTTCCTCTCTCTGGCTCGCCCTCTTATTCTCTCTGGTGTCAACACAAGAGTTACAAAAATATCTAAGGATAGTTATTGTTGAGTACAAGGGCGTCATCAGCTTTTTGAGAGTGGGGGGGACATATTTTGACAGGAGGTCTGGGGGTCCTCCCCCAGAAAAAATTTGAAAGAAGTAGATGCAATTTCCCGCATTCTGGTGCATTTTACCATGTTTTTAGATTTAAAATGATCTCCCTCTTTCATTGATTTTCCTTGGAGCTGGCATGGTCTGCAATTACTGACTACTATTATGTTATTTATATATATATATTTTTGTTTTTATTTATTTATTTATTATTATATATATATATATATATATATTAACAGCCATTGAAAACGTTTACATGTCTTGATGATATATAGGCTAGGTTTTTTATACAACAAAGTAGGCTATTAGGCACGAATATTTGATCTTTGTGACTTTGAATATTGCTAATGCCAGAGAATTGTCTCATAAGGGTCCTAACATTCTTATCAGAAAAGCTGGCTGTGTTTGGCCATGGAAGAACGCAATTTAACTGTTTGGCCACTCAATGGAAAACTTGGGCAACTTTACTTTACTTTCCTCTTCTTCGAAAAAAAAAGTCCTTATGTCCATCTCGTGTTGCTGTCGTTGATCCGACTCTCAACATAGACTTGCTTCGGTCGGCTTCGGTGCGTGTTTTGAATGCGTGCGTGATGCTGCTTTGTGTGTTTTAAAAAAACCCAGGAAAACGCGGAGTGGATTTCTATTTATATGGAAATTCCCCCTACTGATAAAGTGGAACGGATTTGATTGTGAAGCGATGGAAAGAACGCTGGACTAGTAGATCAGTCATGCACTAATATTTTTGATGGCAAATGTGGGGGGGTCGAAATGACTTTTTTTCAAGGGTTCAAATTATATTATGGCGATGCCCATGGTTGAGTATGTATTTATTCGCTTTGTCTTTAGTTTTTTTTGGGGGGGGGGGGTGGAGGGACGACAAGAGAGAGAGAGACAAACAGTAACTAATATTCATCAAACCTTTCATGAAATGTATTTGTTTTGGTTTCTGTTCTCACTCTCCCCATCTCTCTCTCTCTCCCTCTCTCCCTCTCCCTCTCTCCCTCCCCCTCTCCCTCTCCCTCCCCCTCTCCCTCTCTGCCTGCCCGCTGGTCCTGTCCCCGCAGGTACAAGGTGAGCCAGGTGGAGCTGTTTGCGCTGCTGTGCCGGCTGGCGGACGAGCTGCTGTTCAGGCAGATCTCGTGGATCAAGAAGCTGCCGTTCTTCTGCGAGCTGTCCATCGAGGACTACACCTGCCTGCTGAGCTCCACCTGGCAGGAGCTCATCCTGCTGTCGTGCCTCACCATCTACAGCGCGCACATCTTCGGAGACCTGGCCGACGTCACCGCCAAGTACACGCCGTCAGACGACGAGCTGCAGGGGTGAGGCAGGGGGCGAGCCTTGTGGGCTGGCGGGCGGGCGGGTCTGGGGGGGGGGTGTGTGTGTGTGTGTGTGTGTGTGTGTGTGTGTGTGTGTGTGTGTGTGTGTGTGTGTGTGTGTGTGTGTGTGTGTGTGTGTGTGTGTGTGTGTGTGTGTGTGTGTGTGTGTGTGTGTGTATTCACTGAGTCGCTTTGGAATGATGAAGTCCAAAGTAGGGTTGATTAAATATAATTGAGTTGGTGGAGTTGGTGTATGAACTGCTGCGAGGTGTGACACACACACACACACACACACACACACACACACACACACACACACACACACACACACACACACACAAGATACCTAGGGCTCTATCAGACACACAAGCTGCACGATTGCTACGAACGCCACCCACTGCTTCTATTTATGATGAATCTTTAATAGTATATACATTTTTAATAGTAATATTTATAGCAACGTGTGAACTAAGCGCAGCGAAGGGAACAGCGGATCGGGTTCCTCAGCCAGACTGATTTCTATTACTCCTGCCTCCCTTCCGTTGGAGCTATCTCCCGCCATTAATGTACAACACCCACACACACTCTTCAGAGAGAGAGAGACACTATGAGTGCCTCTCTCTCTCTCTCACAGCCGCGGCCCTATGCCAACTCAATATATTTCCCCGGGTGAGTGCGGGGCGTAGAGCACGGGGAGGTGAGCGTCCCAGATGGCGGAGCAGAAGTCTGCTCTGCCCGGGCCGGTCTCGGTATCTCCAAAGTAAAAGCGCAGCGGTAATGTAATAATTCCCATGGCAGGGCCCTTTATTGTGGTTGGCGGGGGTCCAGAGAGCCGTAGAGGGGAGGGTCCCAGAGCTCTGACCAGCACCGTCTAATGAATGAAATACACCTCCGGCCCAGGCCGGATGAGGGCGGGGGGGGGGGGGGGGTTGGTTGTATGCGAGGGTGGGTGTGTTGGGTGGAGAATTGTGCAGGGTGTGTGTGTGTACTGGTAGTTGGAAGGGTTTTGGTTGGGAGTCTGTCTGTGCGTGTGTGTTGTTGGTATTTGTGTGTGTGTGTGTGTGTGTGTGTGTGTGTGTGTGTGTGTGTGTGTGTGTGTGTGTGTGTGTGTGTGTGTGTGTGTGTGTGTGTGTGTGTGTGTGTGTGTGTGTGTGTGTGGTTTGTAGGGAGTGTGTGTGTGTGGTTTGTAGGGAGTGTGTGTATGGTTGGCAAGAAGGGTGTGTTTGAAAATGTGTGTGGGTGTGTGTGTCAGGTCTGTTAATCAGATGTGAGTTATCTGATAACCATTCTTCTAATTTTGCGGGAGATTTACGGGCCGTTTTGAGGTCTTTGGGTCAATTTGTCTCCAGATTGTGAGGTAATTTGAGCGTTAAATGTGTGATTTAGCGCCTCCTGTGAACCTGTGGTTCTGGACTCATGCCCGGTTGGGTCCGACGGTCTGAGAGAACAGTCTCTCTATTGTATCCCGGCTCCATCGTGCTCAATTAAAACACCGTCAAGAACGGTTCAATAGATTCCGACTCTATTCATCCCCAATTGTTAATCACGGTTGTATCGCTCACAATAGCAACATTATAACACAAATGGATTGTAGAAAATGAAACTTGAGTGAAAATATAAACACAAAAAGTACAGTAAGAATGAACCTATGAAATATAGAAAAAATATATGCATTCAAAATGCTGTGCTCACTTTGAGAAAAAGTAGCTCAATAGATTTGGCTCTGTTATGATGAGTAAGATCTTGTTATACAATTCTTGTTATACAGCAACCCCTCCCTCACCTCCGTTTCTCTGATCCGCGCTAGGTGTGATGATCGTGTGTGTGTGTGTGTGTGTGTGTGTGTGTGTGTGTGTGTGTGTGTGTCCTTCACAAGATGTACAGTTAAAGCAGTGGTTCCCGACTTACATCTGCTTCCATACAAACATGTTAACCCTGTCGGCACCGCAGTTAGTGATAAGTATTGGTTTTCTCAAAATCCTTGGGCATCAGTCTGTTCAAACACACGGGAGACACCTTTCAGAAAATGTCAGTATTCTACTGTAGCAAAAATGCACATCAAATATTTGAAGCTTAAAAGTCAGCAGTCTCTGACAACCCTGTGTGTGTGTGTGTGTGTGTCACTGTCTGTGTGCATGTTCTGACGGTTCTCTCCGGGTTCCAGGTTCAGCGAGGAGGGTATGGAGGTGATGGAGCGGCTGATCTATCTGTTCCGCAAGTTCCACCAGCTGAAGGTCAGCAACGAGGAGTACGCCTGCATGAAAGCCATCAACTTCCTCAACCAAGGTAATGCCGGCGACCAGGACAAACGTGGTCACCTCTGCTTTACACAATCAGACGGCTGGATACATTTTTACTGAAACTGACCTGTGTATCCGCACGGTGAAACCAGAAGGGCGGTCACTTCTGAAAGCGGCAAAAGCATATGTAAGGGATAAAGTGGACATTAAGAAGCGTGCTTTACTCAACCTCAGGAATAGCTTGAAATCTTCAAAGTTAATCTGCATCAAATTGGGGAAATGTAACATTTTGCCATTATTGTGAGTTTGATACTCAATGATAGACCACAGCGGATATGCTGTAGCTGTTGTTAAGCATTTTGTAATGCTGTCTCGCACTAAATGGGCTGTATGGATTAAGATTGTACTTTATTGATCCCATAAGGGGAGTGTGTGTGCCACGGCATCAGTCAAAAATATAACATATATTGCAAATAATAAAATTGCAAAAACTTTATGTATTTAAAGTTTTAGAAATTGAGATGCAATGTTAGATGTGATTTCAAAGGCAGGCCTACTCTGTTCTAATCCCGGGTCCTTCTCCAGACATCCGTGGTCTGACCAACGTGTCCCAGCTGGAGCAGCTGAACAAGCGCTACTGGTATGTGTGTCAGGACTACACCGAGTACAAGTACCCCCACCAGCCCAAACGCTTCCCCGAGATCATGATGTGTCTGCCTGAGATTCGCTGCATTGCACGTAAGCCCCGCCTCCAACACACACACACACACACCCATCCTATCACGTGTTAATTTTGTCCAAAAAAAATGTGCATATGTAAAAAAAAATGGATGTAAAGCAAACTCATGAACGCTAACAAGTGAAACTAACCTTATGTTTTGTGGACACTTTCAGGGAAGCTGGTGAACGTCCCGCTGGAGCAGCTGCCTCTCTTGTTCAAAGCAGTCTTGCACTCCTGCAAATCCAGTCTGAGCAGCTACAGGGCCGGGCCTCCGCCCTGTCTGGTGACCGGGCCTTTGCCTGGAAACTAACCCCCCCCGCCCCCCAACCCCTGCCCCCCCTGAGCAGCTCCACCTCTGCTCGGGGTGGCGGGCACACCGACTCTCCCCTCCTCTGAATGTGACTAGCAGCTAATTTTTAGTATTAAGTTTTCTTTATATATTTATTACACGACAGAGCTGAATGTATGCTGATTTACACTGTGCACATGCTTCTGTAGAAACCAAATGCACGCGGACGCACGCGTGGATGCGTTGGTCTGGAGTTTACAAGTGTTTATCCAATGTGCTCGATGCGTGGTGTTGCCACTCCTAGTGCAAGAAGGACTATTTTAGTCTGGTCGGGCCCACGGAAGAGCGCCAGAGAGTTAAGACTACCTCAGGAAGATGTTAGTTGTTATATTCAGGTAGCTTTTCTTGAAGTTAGGAATTAAGAGTTGCCCTGTCCAAAAAAACGAAAGAGAAAAGATAGGAAAGCGGTGAATTTAAGAACCGCCATTTAATGCTTTGGCGCCACAATCAAAGGCTGAGCCCCTAGAAACCAAAGAATATCTCAGTGTTTAGATGGTGACTCAAACGGCTTATTGACCCATGGGGTTAAGCGCCTTCTCGCGCATCCTAAACATCACTCAGTTCAGTCTCCACATTCCAGAGGGGAGTGAACTGTGTCTAGATTTGTGTGTGATGGTCGTCCATTAAGGAGTGTTACGGGTATTTTCTACAATCATTAGACTTGGGATCTAAGACTTGATAGCGGTGGAGGCTAACTATAGTGATTAGCCTCGCTTTTTGACCAAAGTGTTATGCAATGCTTTTATTTTTGTTTTTCAAAAGCACATCGATGGGTCTGGAGCTATCAGCTCTGAGTATTGATTTGTTATCGGCGAAGGATGGAGATGAAAAGTTAAATCAATGTGTCTGGAACAAGGGGGTTCGCCCTCTGCTGGACAGATGAGTGTACTGCTGGACCCCACTAGGCAGTTTACCCTGAAACTCACACCCTCGCCCGCACACAAAACCGCCTCACACATATGAATTCTCAAACACACACACACACACACACACACACACACACACACACACACACACACACACACACACACACACACACACACACACACACACACACACACACACACACACACACACACACACCTGAAAGCACACAGCTCAACACCCCCTGGAACCTGACCTGCAGGGTTTTGGACAGTGGTGTGATCCGGCCACGGTGGAAACTGGGAGAACCAGGTTGTTAAAGTAGTTAAATATTGGATTTTTCCATGAAATTGTTTTTTTTTTTATTCAATATTTAACTTGGTTATGACAAATATACCTGGTTCCTGGTTTCCGGCGGTGTTGACGTGAGAGGCGGGTAGAGGTGAAAGAGTGATGGGTCTGCTATATTTTTGGGACGGCGGACGTCACCGTTGGTGTGTCTGACCGGGGAGGCCGAGGGCAACCTTCCAGCTCCACCTTCTGTCGCAGATATGCACATTCTAATGTTTAATTATTCCGAGAAAAAGAAGCCATATGAAGTGGTTCTTATTTTTTGGAAGTTTGAGATGATTTGTTTCAACCGACTTGAAGTGTCTTTCTTTTATTTTTATTTTTTGTCATTGAATAATTCCTCTGTTCAGTTTTCCGTGAATTTGTGCGACCGAAGTGCAGTCAAAAGAAAAAAAAAAACAGATTATCCCACAAATGCAGTTCTTCAAATGACTTTTTTATTTTGCACACTATGCAGTCAGGATTTTTACGAGGCCTTGGAGTGCGACCTCGGACACTGCCCACCTAGTGTGTAGCTCTCTCTTGCTCTCTCTCTGCTTCTCCCTCTATCCATCCCTCTCTCTGGCTCTCTGCCTCTCCCTCTATCCATCTCTCACTCTCTCTTGCTCTCTCTCTGCCTCTCCCTCTATCCATCCCTCTCTCTTGCTCTCTGCCTCTCCCTCTATCCATCTCTCTATCCATCTCTCTCTCTCTCTCTCTCTCTCTCTCTCTCTCTCTCTCTCTCTCTCTCTCTCTCTCTCTCTCTGGTCTTTGTAGACCTGCGTCTAAAACAGGGTAAAGTGAGTGTTATGTGTTGCATTCGGGGAGTTACACCAGCATTCACGCCGGTGTACATGTAGTAGTAGCCTAGCACATTGGTAGGTCTTTTTTTTTTAAATTGTAGAATGTGTCCACTCCCACACACACTTTCATGTGTCTACAAAGGTTGTTGTTTGGTTTATGTTTTATGGATGTCTTTTTTTTTGTTTTGTTTGGTGGAAGAAGATGGTGTTTGACGGGCGAGACAGGATCAGATAAGGGGTCCGTAGTAACATCCAGAGCGGTGATATCCCTGTTTCTGTACCACAGTGTATTCCAGCCTTAACAACCCAAACTCTTGTCTCCTGTTATCCTCACCACGCCTAACCCTCCACATGTGGCAGGTCAATTCGATGTTGTGGTTTGATTTTTAATACATTTTCAAGTACCTAGTTATTGTGAAGGTTGTTGTTTTTTATATCATGTATTATGTTTTTCCTGTGAGTGAGGACAAAAACCTATCTTTGCAATTTTTCTTTTCTTTTCTGAACATTTCGAGACATATATATATATATATAACAACTCATTCCTTTGGTCCTATATGCACCCTGAAAGTGTTCCTGTATTGATTAGCTTTTCTTTAGTCAATGAAAACGGTCAGGTTGCTTCATGCTATGAATGAGTGCAGCGCTGCCGCCGTGTATAAGGAATGCAGACAGCCTTGGGATACATGTAGCCTTTTATCCTCCCACATTTGAATCGTTTAAAGTACAAATACTTGCTCGAGCTGGTGTGATGATTACACGTGACGACGAGGCTGAAAGACAACACGAGGGGGTTCAGCTCCTCTTTTTTTTTTTACGGTTTGGAAACATGCACGTAGCGACGCGGTCACGCACGTGAGAACACGCTCATGTGGCCGGCCCCCGGGGGGGTCCTCTCTTATCTCAGGGAATAAACATTTAGGGAGATGTCCTCCGAGGTCCAGACCCGGTTCCATTCTGGCAGCGGCAGTTTCAACACAAAGCCGCCGTTATTCATACGCTTCTCTCATCGCCAACGTCCCCCCCCCCTCCTAATAACCGAACGGGGGGGGTCCACTCGCAGACAAAGCCACGCGTCCTGTCTTGGCGCTACAGGCTTCCATTGTTGTCCAATGACAACCGCGTTTAGAGGCTTAGTCACAGGTTTAGTTTCCTGAGGACCTCCGTGGTTGAGATGAAGCTGTCCTCCGTGGCTCTTTGCGGAAGGACGGCTGACGCTGGGCGAGGACGGCGGCTTCAAGAGGAAGATAAAGTCTCCCATCCCGTGTCCCTATGGGGTGGCGCTCTCCCTCTTGTAGAGTCCAAACCGCCGCTGCTCACCACTCCAAACTTTTAGCTGTCACGCACTGAAGAAAGAAACACTTTTTTTTTTACTTTCTAGATTCACCATTTTACAGACAAGGGATGTGTCCATACTGAAACTACCTCTTTTTTTTTGTTATCTCATGTTGATTACTTTCAAATAGATGTTTGTTCAACTTTTTTAATCGTATTTATTGGTTTCATTGCGCAAATGTACTAATTTTCTGTTTCCCAATTTCACCCAGTGACCTCAAATATATACCGTTTTTTTTTAAGTCTTTTTGCAAAATATCACTGCCTATTTTTTAATTTTGCTACCTCAGGATAGCCTGTTGGCTCCGGTTCTTTATACAATATCAACATTATCATCATTTATTATTTGTGTATGTTTTTCTGGCGTGAGACAGCATCGTCATCTCTGTAATCATGTTTTTACGTGTTTCTCTAGTTTCCACTCTTTGTCATTCATTAAGCAAAGAATCAGAGGGATAGTCAATCAAAATTTCACCCGATAGAATATTCCCCTGCGTTTACATTTTGAATGAATACTTATTGTAATACTATGATTATAGTTGAATCAGTATTTGCTGTGTTTACTATGTGCACCACAAGATGACGCACGGCCTTTGGTGTGCTGTTTATTAACGGCCATGACGAGGTTATGTCATTATGTTGAGATGGGACAAACCACAACACCTGGATCCTATATTTTGACTTTTGTCAATGCTGCTTGTGATCGTTTAAAGTGTTTGAGAATGTAATTCTGGTTAAAACCTGCGATTTTCTTGTGTGTACATGCTATTTGTTCCTCCCTCGCCCGCCTGACCCTGCAAGTGCCGCGTAGCACAGCGCACCGAGGTGCTGTCGTTCCCCTCCGACCTCCAGGGGGCGACGGAGAACAGACCAATCAGTGCATTTCTCAGGGAAACAAGAAACCACAATGTCCATACCGTCAACCTCCTCTGTGAACAGGCACACTGTTAAACCAGATTGTTTTCTAAAAATCTATTGTCTCTGCTCCCGTTACGTTAACTACCTGTGAAGAATGTGATGTATGTGTTATACAGCATGTTTAGAATGTTTAAGGACTTGAAACCAAATAAATGTGAGCGTATGCAACCGTACCGGAGCCCTCGTCTTCATCTTTCTTTCTCTGGTTGTACACTTGTGCTGAGGGCCGCAAATGTCTCCCAACAAGCCGTGGGGCTGGAGGGGGGACTCCCACTACCGCAGAGCTTCCTGCCTGCACGACGGCAGCCTCCCATCACCTGCGTGCGCCTGCATTGGCTGCGTCTTTGTCGGATGGAAGCAGCAGCGGAAGAGTTGGCAGGCAGAGAACAGCGGGGGAAATGACACGTGAAATGAGACCCGTGGTGACCACAAGGTCTCCGGAGCAGAGGGGAAAAGGCCGCTTTTCGAAGGATTTCTGGAGAAATTAGATAATATATTCAAGGATATTACTCGTAGCCAGAGCTCAAGGTCGCTTCTCGACGGGTGATTTTGGAGACGTCGAGGCTCTGCGAGCGAAGAGGCGGAGGATACAATGAGCCTGACCGTCTTGGCTTCGGAGTCGACTTGTTCATTCACAGCGAGATGAGCGTGACGCCTTCTCTGTCGCTCCGATCTGCCGCCCCGCACTCCAGTCAACAACTTGTAACATCGGTTATAAAATTATATGTATGTATATGTGTGTGTGTGTGTGTGTGTGTATATATATATATATATGTGTGTATATATAATTATTTTTTTTCACAGTTCTCCTCGCTTCTAAAACACCCAATGTCAATCCCTTTTGACATTGGAAGAGATGGTTCTGGTTTTTCGAGTTGTGAATTCACCTACACACTTAGGGAAAGTGTATTTCTCTATGAGTGCCAATATTAGGATTGGAGATCAGTTCACATGATTCACTTTGCATGTGATGCAACAGTTGGCGGGCATCGCAGTCTAGTGGTGGTGGTGCTGGACTCCCAGCCAAATTGATGATGGCCGCTGACCCCTACCTGCTCCCTGGTGAGCATGGATCTGGATTAACTGTAAGGCGCTCTGGATAAAAGCACCTAACTAAACAGTGATAGTAGCAAGAGCTCATGGAAGCACACACAGACCCACCATGTGCAGGTTGTGTGAGAGATGGCCGGCGTCAGGGTGGGTGACAGTGGACTTCAAGGGGGTGAATTCAGGGCAGGAGGTGGAAGTTGGGAGGACGTGAACCTAGTCCTGGAGAGACCTCCAGGCTGGATACCCAGCAAGAAGCTTCTGGTGGAGAGCAGCCCACACACCACTATGACCACACCCCCCTACATCCCCCACACCCCACCTTCTCAGCCTCCACCTCCTCCCCCCACTCACTCGGTCCTCTAATCAGACCTGCTCAAGGCTGTAAACCCCCCCGCCCCCCGTCCTAACACACAGACACGCACAAATACACGTACATAAACACACACTCAGACACTGACACATCATCCCTGGGGAAGACACATTGCATTGAGGTGGAAGGGGATTTTATGTGTTTGTGTGTGGATGTGAGTATAGCATACCTATGTGTTCCCCTGTGTGTGTGTGTGTGTGTGTGTGTGTGTGTGTGTGTGTGTGTGTGTGTGTGTGTGTGTGTGTTCATATATATATATATATATATATATATATATGTGTGTGTGTGTGCTGGGGGGGTATATAAACCCAGGTCTGAGTGACAGCAGAAGTAGTGTGTGCATGTTCTTCTGTGCTGAGCACCCAATCATACGCACGCATGCACACACACACACACACACACACACACACACACACACACACACACTGAATACTGTCCACTTGCCCTAATACATGCACACACACACACACACACACACACCCCAAATTCTGTCCACTTGACCCTATTCATGCACACACAGACCCCCCCCCCCCCCCCAGTATTACCACAGACTGTGTTTTATCAGAGTTCTGGCACCAGTCCTCTGGTCGGTGGCAGCTGCTCTGCAGGTACAGCAAGTGGTCTGGCAACGGGAAGGTTGAGAGTTTGTTCTCCCCAGCTCCTCCCAAGGTTGAGATGTCCTTGAGCAAGACCCCGGGCCCTTACCCTAAATGCCCCAGAAAAGCCAACTATTGCCTTACATGGCGGCCGTGTATGAATGTTTGAATGAGTACGAATGGGTGAATGTGAGGCACTAGTTGTGAAGCACCTTGAGTGACAGGTTAGAAAAGCGCTAAATAAATGCAGCCCATTACTTGGGTGGAACAGGTACTTGGCAGTTCATAATAATAACATGGTTATGATTAGATACTTATAATGATGGTAATGTTATTATATGTGGCCATAGTAATGTTAATAATATAACACATAATTCACAATTTATTTTACTCAATGTACAACATTGAGCATAAAAAACATATTAGTATTATGTTTATGTCTTTGAATGACTCTTTCTAATGTGACTTTGATAGTCAAATATAATGATAATAACTAACTTAACAAACTTGTCCTTGCGTTGGTTTCATCGAGACATAGTTTTCTTTATAGAGGACGCTATGATGTTCTTTGTAAAGCATCTACACTAAAGCATTACTCTGGTGAATTCTCCACCACGCAATTTCGCTCAAGTTCTGTCGGGGGAAGAGGTTTTCATTAGGAACACAGAAAAGACCCTGGTTTTAAAAGGTTCCTCTCTCCTCCCAGCAACAGCATCAGCACCGTCAGCCTGGTCTTGTTTTAGCAGCAACTCAATTCCGTTTCCATTTATGTGGAATATAGATTCCATCGCCTTTCTTCTGCTGAACCCGTCCTCCGGTAAACACAAAGGTGTGCCAGAACCGGTCGCTGGCGCGTGGCATTGCGCGGGCTGTATCTCTATCTACGTCAAGCGGGATGCATGTCACCCTGTCAAGGCTGCAACTGGCAGCCGTCAGCTTCCCTGGCTCCCTTCTCTCTTCCTCTCTTTTTTTTTACGGGCTGCTGCGTGTATTTGGAGTGCGCGTCCTTCAAGCCACGCTCCTGGAGTGTGGCTTGCTTCAGGTGTGGTCCCCCCCCCCCCCCCCAACCTAAACCCCCTGCCCCGACCCCTCCATCCTCTCCTCATCCCCCAACCTCCCACCTCTCCCTCTCATCTCGTTCCCCTTGACCCCCGGCGCGCAGTGCTGATAGCGGCCACCCCACTCTTTAACCCCCCGCCAACTGACTCGCTTCCAGGAGGGGGGGGGGGGAGGGGGGGGTCTGGGGGTGCAGGAGGAGGGGAAGAGTGGAGGGAGGGGTTCTGACCTTGGCCCTCCTGCCTCTCTCTGAAGCCTCTGCCATTTCCTTTACAAGCTCCTGGGAGTGCCCCAACACCACCCCCCCCCCTCTCTCTCTCTCTCTCGCTCTCTCGCTCTCTCTCTCTCTCTCTCTCTCTCTCTCTCTCTCTCTCTCTCTCTCTCTCTCGCTTCCTGTCCCTCTCACTCTCTTTCTCTTTCTCACTTTTACCATCTCTCCTTCTTACTTGGGCTCTCTCTCTCTCATTGCTCTATATAACCTGCTCCAGTGACAGTTTAACTGCTATTGCTTACTTTCTTGCATTTATTTACTTGTCCGTTGTATTAAAACAGTTCTCTCAAACTTACATTCTGCAATTTGATGTATTCTTTGGTATTTGGCAATTACTGAGAAGCTAAAAACTTGAGATGAATAACGTTTTGGTATGGCCTCATGCCCACCGAACACACACACACACACACACACACACACACACACACACACACACACACACACACACACACACACACACACACACACGAACGCAAGCACACACACACACACACACACACACACACACACACACACACACACACACACACACACACACACATACACACACACACACACACGCACACACACACACACACACACACACACACACACACACACACACACACACACACACACACACACACACACACACACATACACATACAGACAGGCAGACAGAACAATGATCAGCCATGGAATCAGATTAATAAAACAACAAATTTGTCATAATAGTTTACAATCTCTGATGTGCATCAAGGTTGTAGAGAACTGGATGCTTCCCGTGGGTTATAAATATTAATTTAATAATGATCAGAACAATCATTGTCATTATCCTCATTTGGATACAGACTAACAAATAGGTCTAGACTGCATCCGTTAAATTGGCTTGAACGGATTTCGACTGATTAGGCTACGTGAGATTCCAAGCGATTTACGGTGGAACATCATTTTCTGATGCATTTCACCTTGATAATAACCCCTAAGAGATAATTAGGATTCACTTCAATTATTATGTTTAAAGCCGTATCTTTGTTGAATGAATTATTAAGGCATTTTGCCTTCGGTTTGCAAACTGTGTTATTTTATGTTCTGTTTAGCCCAAAAATATAGTTGGCCACAGACAGAACTGTAGAACCCTAAACTCCGATTATACATTTAGGCCTACCACAAACGCATACGAATTTGAATATCGTATCACGATATAATATTTACAGAAACCCACTTAATGTGCTTAATCGCAATACACATCCACACTCGTCGTCAAAATCGTCGTAAAATCAAGTCGTGAGTTCCCCTTCCGATTCCCTATAGGCCTACACATTTTACATTCTGAGATTTTAACCTAAATATTTGAGAAAACAAATGCAGGGCCAGGCTGTGGTCACCTGACGCAACCAGTTCACTTCTCACTCACTTGGTTCCGTGTTGACGTTGGGGAATGTTTGAGGATGTACCTCGGATTTTGCAAGGTTGCGATTGAGTAACCTTGTGAGACTTACACCATTCCTCTATTGTTTGTGAACACAAAAGAAGTGTTATTAAAAGAGCATTGAGAAAAAATATGTCCGCACAAACATCGCTCAGGCATCTGTCAAGGGCAAGAAGTTGTGGACTTTTATTATAAAAAGAACTACCCCATGCATTGGACGGACACAAAAATACACACACACACACACACACACACACACACACACACACACACACACACACACACACACACACACACACACACACACACACACACACACACACACGTCACACAAACGTCAGCGTGCACACATGTTGTGCGTGAGATGGTTGAACTCCAGTTCTAAATACCAACAGGGACAGCAGGGGGCGTGATAAACCGCTCACCTGTCGGTCACCTGCCGTCGCTCCGCTGCGCGTCGGGACGGACAACGCCCCTTAACTGTGGTAATGAGAACATACCACAGCCTGTCGTGATCTATTGCTTAAATAACCCGTTACCAAATTAAAACATGGGGTCCTGGCGGGGGGCGACCTTGTGAGATGACACCGGGGGAAGCCTGCAGTGGCGGGCTTTCTCCGCAGTGCATTGTGGTCTTTCTATTTAATTTCCCCTCTCTAAGTGGTTTGTTGTGATGTTGCTGGGCCTGGCCAAGGACACATGAGGAAATATAGACTCTTCAGCAGAATCTCTCCTTTCTCCTTTGCTTATCGTGTCAAATCAACCCCGTGCCACGACCCGTGCACAAATAACAATGTTAAGTAACTTATCAATTTTAAGACAGTTCGGATAGGACAGCGGGCATCTCCCGTAAAAACACACGGTCTCCATCCGTACCTCAGATAGCTGGCCCATATCATCCATCCCAAACGTGACAACTTTCACCCAAAGCAAGTGCTGCGCTATCGTTTTTTTGTCAGACGCATTTTGCTTTACAAGCAGAAAGTGTCCGGGTGGGCACACGGGGCAAAGTTTAAATGAAGTCACAACACCGAGTCTTGATTAATAATAAATGGCACCTCAGACAGCTGGGGCGGTATAGGGCTCCGCTGGGCAGTCACAGCACACCGGCACAACAAACCTCTGGAGAGACAAACACAGATAGACCATCACTCTCCGTGCTCAGTGGCGACGAGCCCCGCCGTAGGGGCCCAAGCAGTCTCCCGTGTATACGGCTATACGTCTGCCGGCCCCTCGTTCTGCTTCAAGGGCGCGCTGTTTGTTTTGCGGACGCGCGCCCCTAATAGACGGATGGAGAGAGCTCAATGTGGGACCTTGTCCTGGTGCCCGGGGTCACAGGTCAAACTGAAAGACACATATTATTATCTATCTCGTTCAGCTGAGCATGCGACCTTAGCCCAACGTGTTTTTGTTAATTTATTTATTTATCTTTTAAACTCTGGCGGCCGACGGCGTCATCAAAGTTGTGTTTTTTTTTCTTCTTTCGTTTCGATTACTCAATGGGCGCCTTGTCGTCTGCCATCTCGTATTGGTCCTTTTACATTCATATTACATTTAGAAACGAATCACGCAATTGCCTCCATGTATGTTTTCCATTCGCTATTAAAAATATGTAAAATATATGTGAATATTTGAAATAATCGTGCTCACGACCTACGTGTTCATCCAACGCTATCATCTCCACTCCGAGTCGCGTGAGATAAGCCATATCTCATGAATAACTTTGGGTTGAAACTATTTATTAAATCACCTCCAGGACCCGCACCATATATGTGAGGAATTAGAAACAGCCAGTTTGGCCATCAAGTGACACGCACGCACAAATAGGCATACGCACACGCACTCGCACACACACGCGCGCGCGCGCACACACACACACACACACACACACACACACACACACACACACACACACACACACACACACACACACACACACACACATTTAACCTAAGTGGCTCGTAGTGACACACATCGAAAGACCGTATAGTCAGTATTACAAATAGGCATACGCACACGCACTCGCACACACGCGCGCACACACACACACACACACACACACACACACACACACACACACACACACACACACACACACACACACACACACACACACACACACACACACACACACACATTTAACCTAAGTGGCTCGTAGTGACACACATCGAAAGACCGTATAGTCAGTATTTTTTTGTTAAGTCAGATTTTTGCCTTCCTGTCTTTACAATCGCGAGGAAGGCCCTACTTATGAACGCTCCTCGGTGTCCATCGTGTTTCCAACAAATCAACGTATCCGGCCCAAGACCCTCGCGAGCCACCCAGCGCTTCCTGAAGACGGACCAGAATAGACACGTTTTACTCCCAATCCGTTTCAGAGCACAACAGCTCTTGTGGCTGCTGGACCATTCTTTCATCAGACGAATAATGTCGCATACGTTTAAATGATATCCATTCATACAAGTCAAAAGTTGACTGGCTTATAAATGTGTACCTCTGCAGATGTGTATGTAGGCCTATAATTTAAGTTGATATTTAAATGTGTCCACTCTATTCAACGTCAGCATACCTTATACATGTTGGTATATATAGCCTATGTATACATAGTATACGATTGGATATGAATACAATCCTACATTATTGCCTAGCCTATATATTCGTTAATAGGCCTATATTACATATATATGTATACAGATATATATATATATATATATATATATATATATATATATATATATATATATAATATGTTATATATTATATATTATTATATATTATATATTATATATTGTCAATTGTGAATGTGTCCACTACGTCCAACATCAGCATCGCAGATGAGCTGAGGAATGCTCCGCACCGTTGGTTCCCGTCACGTGGTTCTAACGACCAATAGAACTTTTAGCATCTGAACTTCACTATAAGGGAAAGGCAGCGAGTGCTCGAGCGTCACTTATGATCCTCGAGGCGCTGCCCGTCTCCCAATAGGCCCCGCCGCTCCCAGGCAACCCCAGCGCGCGCACCGCTCCGTGGATTAAATCCCATTTATCACATGTTTTTATAACATCTGTTTAGAATCTTTCGAGGTCTGCTTTTTATTGTCCGTCCGCGGCTGGCGCCCCTCTCGTCCTCAAATGTTGGGAGACAAAGCGCAAGGTAAGCCCAATGAACGTTCGGAGGATACCAGTTCAGGAACGATGGTTTATATCAATCTGTTTTTCCCGCGGTAAAAAGCGACCACGGAGCTGGCCAGCTAACTACAGAGATGGGAGAGGGAGGTTTAATATCACCGATTGTCCGACAAAATATGGATGCTCGATGGAAAGTATTGATTATAGTCTGGGTCGTGAAATCATCATTTTCCCTTTCATCATGACGTCTGCAAAGAACATGTTCGATTGGTCCCGATGCAACAAATGCAACCCAATAATAAAAATACTAAAAGTCCTAATAACAATACGATACGAATAATCAAAGGCCTAAAAATGCCACTGTCAATGAGTATGTCAACGAGTATCAATATATATATATATATATAGGCCTATATATATATATATATATATATATATATATATATATATATATATATATATATATATATATATATATATATATATTATATATATTATATATATTATATATATTATATATTAGTGTTTATTAGTGTTTTGTTAATATATATATATAAATTATAATAATTGTTTTTTTTAAATTATATATATATTGTGTATATATGATGTATATATATTTATGGGGCCAGTATTCGTAAACACTGATAGTTCCAACAAATCGAAAATTATAATAGCATTATCATCATTATATTTATTATTATATGTGTTATTATTACTATGATTATTATTATTGTTAATCGTATAATTATGATAACGATTATTATTACTATTATTACAATTATGTTAATAAATTAGGGGGTTATAATCAGGCTTTTATTGTTCGTTAGTGTTTTCAGTTTAAATAGGATAATATATAGGCCTATAGGCCTAGTAACTAAAAACAAACCACAACATCAACAATGTTACTAACGGTATTGTTAATATTAATATTTTAAGAGCGAATTAATGATTCACAATGATGACAAGAAAGGTATTAAGCCAGACATATTGTAACAATTTAGTTATGTCTTCTACACCAATGCTGCATGTGCACGTTTGAACCATAGCTCTTGTTTACTATTGGAGGCGGATTGTCGTGCGCGTTAAATTCGCGCGCGGTGCATCTGACTGTAAATTGGAGAGCGCGAGCTCTAGTCGGTTTATTAGCGTGTGGTGGGAACGGATCGTCCACCGCATCTCGGAGCTGTTTGACCCGCGCGTGTACGGCGCATCGGATGGAGATTATTTATTAAAATAGGTTATTATTCATACACGTATTTTTTAGATTGGCTACATTAGGGTAGGTGGCACATTTTTGATTTTTCATTGTGATATAATGTTAAATAATATGATACATATATATATATATATATATAATTATATATTTATCATGCAATTTCGTGAGCCGACCAATTTCGATATGGAAAAAAGTGTAATGCTCGATTCGTTCCCCGTTTTTGTTTATACAATGCAAAAATGAAATTGCTTAAGTACTTTGATATTTACTTTGGATTTCTATCCATCTCGCTTTTTGAATATACATATGGAAATACTTTTTTATATAGGCTAGTTTGGGCAATTTCGACCAATTGCCAACAGAAGGACGCCATTTGGGTCTAGATTGGAAAGTCGTGATTGGGGAATGTGATGATGTGATGTCGATTCCTGAATGATTGATTGGAAGAGTGATGTTTTCGTTGTGGTCCATATCAATAATAGGTGTTACACTGAAGGTTATGGAATACACGTATGACGAAGACCTGGAAGAGCTGTGTCCCGTTTGCGGAGATAAAGTGTCGGGATACCACTATGGGCTCCTGACCTGTGAGAGCTGCAAGGTAAGGAGAATATCTCACAGTAATATTTTAACATAACCTTGCTTTTGACCGTTTTTCCTGTATTTCATATAGGCCTAGGCCTAGTATTAACATCATATATGTATAATACGGATCATTCGGTCTGTGCGTAAGCCTATTTCTTATAGATTATGATGATGATTATGATGATAAATATTACGATGATGTGATTATTATCCGCATTAGACCCTATACATATTATCGTTATTATTATAAGGGTAAGCTTATCATTATTATGATTATGACGATGATGACGATTTATTTTATTTTTCATTATTACTCAATTATTATTATTATTATTATTATTATTATTATTATTAATAATAATAATAATAATAATAATATCCGTATTATTATATTTGAATGTCACGTAATCAAAAAGCAGTCTTTTGAAAATGAACGGTGAAGTGAACAGTGAAATGAACAGTGTAGCTTATTTGTTTTGTTATAGTCTACATAGGCAGCTGAACTCTAATTTTGTTAAACTCATCCGCTGTCATTTTTTGTTCTCTCAGGGCTTCTTCAAGCGCACCGTGCAGAACAACAAGCGGTACACTTGCGCTGAGAACCAGGAGTGTAAAATAGACAAGACGCAGCGCAAGAGGTGTCCGTTCTGCCGCTTCCAGAAATGTCTCAGTGTTGGAATGAGATTAGAAGGTGAAACATATATTTGTCAACCCGTAAAATATATTTTTTCTTTTGTGCAGAAATCAACTCTTAAAAAGCACTTTGTAAAGCTATTGTCAGTCATCGTATCTGCCAATTACAGAGCTGGGCAAAAAGGCCAATCCTGAATTCCGCTAAATTCTAATTATTTGAGCTGGAATTGCTGTCAGCCTGCATGTCCGCGGATTGAAATAATTCCCAGACCGCCCTACAGAGAAGCACCTGCTTCCGCACCAGAATAACGACGCATTCTTCACTTGCTGATAAACCCCAAGAGACAACTGCGCTGTTTTAAATCAACGACTCTATTTAGTCTGGGAGAGTCTAACTCTCCCAGAATCCTAAATGACGGCTTGCAGGACAGTTCAATTCTCATACATTATATTTAATTCTAGATTTTCTCGGCGATAGACTTTCGGCTTACCCGGGAAACAGAATCGGTTGTCGTAGTGCGTCTGAGTATATTTGTGTTGTATGTTTGTGTTTAAATGTCTCCTTCCGCGTGTTCCATTGCTAAACCCACGTGTTGTTGTTGTTTTTTTTCCTCTCTTGGTCCTTAATGTTGCCGTGTTCCAGCTGTGCGCGCGGACCGCATGCGCGGGGGCCGTAACAAGTTCGGGCCCATGTACAAGCGGGACCGGGCCCTCAAACAGCAGAAGAAAGCTCTGATCCGCTCCAGCGGCTTCAAGCTGGAGACCTCAACGCTCCCGCCAAGCTCCCCCCTGCAGACTGACTTTACCAGCTTCAGCGGGGCCCTGCACCCCGGGGCCCCCTTGCCCAAGAGCCTGCTGCCCTCCACCCCCGCCCCCATCACCACTATGGACTACGACGGCTCCCTCTACGCCCCTCCCTCGCTGGCCATGACCATGCAGCCCCACATGCCGCTGCCCGCCCCCTACCACCAGTACACCGCCTTCCCTGGCCGGCCCATCAAGGCCGAGTGTCCCGACCACACCAGCTCCCCCGAGTCGCTGGCGGGGTACCCCTTCACCGACCTGTACCCCTCGTCGGGGCCCTCCCCCCAGCTGCCCGGCCTGCCCCCCCTGGTGCTGGAGCTGCTCCGCTGCGACCCGGACGAGACGGTGGTGCAGAGCAAGATCCTTGCCCACCTGCAGCAGGAGCAGGGGCCCTCGGGGGCCCCCAGGGGCCGCCAGGACAAGGGCCCGAGCACCTTCAGCATGATGTGCCGAATGGCGGACCAGACGCTCTTCTCCATCGTGGAGTGGGCCAGGAGCTGCATCTTCTTCAAGGAGCTTAGGGTGAGGGGCCTGTGTGTCTGTCTGTCCGTCTGTATCCTGTCCGTCCTGTCCCTCTCTCTGTCAGTCTGTTAACGTCTCTCTCTCTCTCTCTCTCTCTCTCTCTCTCTCTCTCTCTCTCTCTCTGAGTCTGTCTGTCTGTCTGTCTGTCTGTCTGTCTGTCTATAACTATCATCTGTCTATGTTTTTCTGTCTGCCTGTCTAACTTCTGACTGTAAAACACCCACACCTGTTAGCAGTACACACACACACACACACACGTACACGCACGCACATCTGTGTCGCAGTCTTCCAATCTGTTTGGCGATGTCGCGTTTGTCGTGTCTGATGCTGGTGATGCTTTCAGTTAATCGTCGCTCCCTGATTTACGAGCTGAATCTCTCTTCCCCTAATCAGTAAATCAATACCTCGAGACCATATCAGAATGTTAGGGTGTCGGGGGAGGAGGCGGTGGAGGGTGTGGGTGAGGAGTCCTTCAGAAGATGGTCTTACCAGATGTGAGTTCCCTGACCACATCAACAGCCTTAGAGACAAGCAATTACCAACAAATATATATATATATATATATATATATATATATATATATATATATATATATACACAAATATATAACCTCCCACACAGTAACTCATATTCCAATGCACAGATGCTCTTCAAAGTGTCATTGCGATGTGACGTTGCAATGTACAGAGATTGAAAGGCTCTGTTTGGAATCAAACTAGCATCTCTTGTCACGTTCTCCCGTAGCTTTACCCCTTTAATCTTATACTGTTTTGATACATTCCAAAACAAAGAAAAATAAGTGGACATTTTCATTTGATTTGAATGCATTGAGAACACAGGCTCCCTTTTCTCTCCTCCTCCTCCTCCCCCCTCCCCTCTCCTCTTGTTCTATCTCTCCTACTTCTTCCTCCTCCTCGTGTGGTCTCCTCTGCCTCTCTCCCCCTTTCTATCTTCGCCATTCTCCTCCTCCTCCCCTCTCTTCCTATTCCTCCTCCTCCTCCTCCTCCTCTCCTCTTCATTTAATACGAGGGAGGGAGAGGATTGCCTGCAGAGAAGAGCTTCTTTATACTCTGAATGTTAAACTGTAGCTGTGGGCAGATTATCTTTTGGAGAATATACTAAATGTTACATTGAATTGAATGTTTAATAAGTGAATATTGGGCTCCTATACTCAGGGAGGCAGGGAGTGCATTGGTCACAAAGAGGTGAAGTTGAAGTCGAGTAAAACAGTAATGTGCACGTGTTCTAGCAGTGTGTGTGTGTGTGTGTGTGTGTGTGTGTGTGTGTGTGTGTGTGTGTGTGTGTGTGTGTGTGTGTGAACCATTTCTAATTTCAGTCCGTTTTTCATCTTGCTGACAGGAGTGTATACAAGAATGCGTGTGAGGCTGAATTTGAGAGTGCGTGTGAGTGTGCATGTGGGCATGCGTGTGTGTGTGTGTGTGTGTGTGTGTGTGTGTGTGTGTGTGTGTGTGTGTGTGTGTGTGTGTGTGTGTGTGTGTGTGTGTGTGTGTGTGTGTGTGTGTATGTAAGTGTGTGAGTGTGTGAGCCCGCACTGCTGAGAGCTTCTGCGAAAGAGCCATTTCCCTCGAACAGATTTGCGAACAAACTTGCATTCCTTGCTGCCGATAACGGGGGAATTTCAGCTCAACGCTGCGCTACATTGTTGTTCAATACAGATGGGATTGGAAGCTATCGACCGCGGGGATTGTGTGACTCTATTGTGCGCTTAGAATGCCTGCCTCCCCGCGTCTTATTTGAGCTGAGCTTCACCTGTTGAAAGTGGAAAATGGCGCACGGGGACATACGGTGAAATGTTCACAAAAGCTTCATTGCATGGTCAATGATGTGAAGCTTTGCAGAGCAACATGGCCACGTTATGACAACAACAGGCATGACAAGGAATGTTCTATGATTATAACTATAATGTTAAAAAATAAAATCCATGGCTATTGGAAATACGGATGGTTTTTTAATAAGAAAAAAATATTTAATGGGCGGGAAAAATTATCACGGTTCCTGTCTTCTGTTTGTTTACATATTATTTCAATACCATATTCGACCTCGTCATTTATTTGTTTTTTCTTTGAACACATTTAGGTTGTTTCCCTTTTTTTTCTGCATAGTTTTCCCGAGCAGTCCTCCACTGTACGTGTGTGTGTGTGTGTGTGTGTGTGTGTGTGTGTGTGTGTGTGTGTGTGTGTGTTTCAGGCAGGAAGTCAGTCAGGTCGCCGAGACCTGGCATTTCCACCTCCCCCCCACCCAATGAATCACAGACGGTGTCAGATCCGCGACGCAACGCGTGATTGAACCGTTGGTTGACAGATATATAGTTTCATTCGGGAGGGAGGGGCGGTGTGTGTGTGTGTGTGTGTGTGTGTGTGTGTGTGTGTGTGTGTGTGTGTGTGTGTGTGTGTGTGTGTGTGTGTGTGTGTGTGCGTGTGTGTGTGTGTGTGTGTGTGTGTGTGTGTGTGTGTGTGTGTGTGTCGGGGGGGGGCTGGCTTGCAATTTTGTGGGACCCATGTCCGATGAGTGTCGTCTGGGTCTGAGGGAGGGGGAGGGGGAGGGGGGGGGGGGGCTTTGTACGAGTGTGTATGTGTGTGTCACCAGCTGCAGAATTATTGACCATGGTGTCCTTCGTTTTATAGACAGTAGAGTGTGTGACAATATTAATCTAACACACACACACAGACACACACACACACACACACACACACACACACACACACACACACACACACACACACACACAGGAAGGGGTCATTGGGTTGAAGAGGTCAACAGCTTGTGAATACAGAGTAATGAGACACAAGGCATCGACACATTCTGCCAAACCTTTTGGCTAACACATACACACACACACGCACACGCAAGCACACTATCACATGTTCTCTTGATATCCGTCTTCCTCTTCACTTGTGTGCGACAATAGCAGATTTTATGCTTACTCTAGCGTAAATAGCATTCACCTTACTCTGTTATGTCATTAGCATTTTATGTTAGCTTTGCTATACTATGTAGTTCACAATAGCTTCACTCTAGCACGACATTAGCATTTTATGCTAGCAACGCCATAGCAGGTACTTAGCATTAGCGTCACTGTAGCAAGTCATGAGCATTGTACACTAGCGTTGCCATAACATGTAGTCATCACTAGCTTCACTCGAGCAGGTCCGTAGCCTTATATGCTAGCTTTGGCCTAGCATGTACCTTCCGCAGCTAGCCTGTCAGGCCTCAGCTGTGGATCAGGCGGTCATGGGTAGTTCTCTGTCCCTGGAAGGAGGGATCCATTTCTGTTCCCCCAATTTCTTCTGGATTTTGGAGTTCTTCCTTTAGTAGACTTAAGCCATAGGCATACCTACCGCCATGTCAGGAAAGATGCAAAATAATGTTTTGGGGATTTCCGTGTTGAAATAGATCTGTGCCTTGCTCCGCTAAAACAGTAGGATTCTATTTGTTTTTTTGGATCATGCTAGAAAGACGTGAAATTCACACGCTGTGTGCCTTGGACTGGTCGGGTTACGAGTGTGTTGTATGACGTGGCCTGTGGTGCGCTCTGAGACCCTATAACTGGCACAAAGGGCTAGCACTGACTGGACCTGACTTCTGTGTGTGTCTCAAGGTGGGAGACCAGATGAAGCTTCTCCATAACTGCTGGTCGGAGCTGCTGGTGCTTGACCACATCTACAGACAAGTGCATCATGGGAAGGAGGACAGCCTGCTGCTGGTCACCGGACAGGAAGTGAGTCACCAGTTCATTCCTTCATCACATGACCTGGGGATAAGGATAGGAAGATGGAGAGCATGAATATGAAATAAATAATTAATGAATAAATGAATGAATGCAAGTTAACAAGAAAGAAAGTATTAGAAAAAGGGAAAAAAAACTAAAAAATGATTCAGAATCTATGAAAGAATGAAAGAACAATGGCAAAGGCCCTTCAAGACCCACATTTGTCTTTCTTCTTCTTTGTTCTTGTTCAGCTTTTGTTTAGTCCACTGTATTTGTAGAAGTCCCTTTATTTGCCTCGGAATGGCAGCCCAGACTCTAGAGGCTAGGAAACTTGGAAGTGGATAAAATATATATTACATACTATATTTATCTGTTTAAGCTTTTCTCACACATATATATACTAAGTAGTGTCGTGCTCCGTAGCAGCTATCAGACCCATCATGGGGTCAAACGTCTGTGGCGAACTGAATGTAAATGTCAGGAAAGGTTGTTTTAAATCCTTCACAATATTAAATTTGCCAGTTTGCAATAAGTGGGGGCCCATTCTTCGGTGTAAATGTGCCTCAATTAGGGCAGTTTATCTCCATATCCATTGCATTTTAACCCTGTGACAACCAATGTGAGGGCTGAGTGTCCGTAGATAAGATGAGATTTGTATCACAATACAAACCCCACATGAGAAATGAGGGAGTCAGAGTAGAACATACAGAATAGTAGTAGATGAGAGATTTACACAAGATAAAAAAAATACAAACAATATAAACAGTAAATATTTCTATATACATTACATTATGATATTAAATTCCAATCTAAAAGCAAAAAAAATGCAATAAACCAGGCCAGTCAAATATCCCGCCGTTGACTTCAGTGAACAGCTGTCAGTTGCTGACCTGACGTGTTGTGATTGATTGACAGGTGGAGCTGTCGTGCATCGTGTCCCAGGCGGATGGCACTCTGTCGGGCCTGGTCCAGCGCAGCCAGGAGCTGGCGGCCAGGCTCGTGGCCCTGCAGGTGGACCGGCGGGAGGTGGCCTGCCTCAAGTTCCTGCTCCTCTTCAACCCCAGTGAGTCGCCTGCAGAGTCTAAACACCCTACACACCCTACACGACGTACACATCACAGAACAAACACAACCTATACACACCCTACGCACCTTACAGAACAAACACGACCTACACACAACGTACACACACACCCGACACCCTGCACAGCCTACTCACCCTACACTCCCTACACAAGCTGCACAACCTACTCACCCTACACTCCCTACACAAGCTGCACAACCTACACACCCTAAACTCCCTACACACTCTACACGCCCTACACGCCCTACACACTCTACACATCCCACACACCCTACACACCGTACACACACACACCCCACACACCCTTCAAACACCCTACACACTCTACACGCCCTACAGACCCTACACACACATAAACTGAACATAGTGTTCTCTTGCAAATAGTCCATCCAAAGCAACGCATGTTGTGCTATCAGCACCATCTATCCGTGTCTTATATGCCTGTATGCTGGGCTTTCATCCTCAGCCATATGCTGTCCAAACCCCCATACGTTTCTCTGCTAGGACCACTATCTTTACATGTGTGTATTTGAGCCCACTCATTTGTGGGCTAGGACGGGAGAATAAGCTAATGACCAGTGAGAAGATGAGAGTCACGGGCAGGCTGTGAATAGCCGTCCAAATATTTTAATGGAGACATTCACAATCGCAGATTATCTTCTCCACCGATATATATCGAAGGTTAGAAGTGTTTGCTAAACTGGTCCTTTCATCTTAAATGGGATGATTCAATACATTTTGGGGGGGGCGGGGGGGCGGTGGTTTATAAAAGGCAGCATTAACAAAGACATCCTCTCCCCGCTAATTGCGTTCAAAGGCAAGCGTAATGGAAGGGTCTATCACTCCACGGCTGAAAACACATTCATGTAGTGGCGTGTGCATATGGAACCAACATAGACGTCGCTGGCCCGGATTCCCAGAGGAGATGAGGCCTAGCGGCAGCGAGGCAGGGAACAAAGAGCCTTTGAATAAGCGGAGCACTTGTCGCAGGCGGAAAATATTTGCTGTCACTGCCATCGGCTTCTTGGCTCCGGCGCTCCACTTCATCTTCAGAGTCAGGTTTGTCGGGGGGTAATTTAATTGCCCTCAGGCGGTCTGAAAAGATGTTTCAGAACATAGACTCAAAACAATTAATTACAGAATGAATGGTCCCAGGGATGGGCTCAGCTGAGTGAATACACGCCGTCTATTGTCAGCCTCAGTGTATGTTCACCTAGAAGGAAGACTCAAGTTTGTACAAAATGAAATGTTTGACAAAAACACACACCGACACCACACACACACACACACACACCCACCCACAATGATGACAGCAATAAAAAACACCATTGACACACCTACATCTTCATAAAAACGCACACAATCAGATCCACACATCTACGCACAAACCTTCCACACACACGCACACACACACACACACACACACACACACACACACACACACACACACACACAAATACACATAACAGCTACACCACAATCACATAATCCTATTCACACGCCCCTGCGCCCACACGCAACCGCCACACACACATAAACACAGACACACCCACACCCCCACACACACCGCCTCCCTCCCAAACGCACACGCGCACACCTTTCGACCCGTAGCGTGTCTCCGTCGCCGTCGTGACTCCGAACTGGCTGGCTTCCGTCGAGTCCCCTCCTCCCCCCGTCGTCGAAACACACCTCGACGCACGACTCTGCGCCCCCCGCATTAAACCGCTCAACCCTCTCCTTCCCCTTCTCCCCCCCCCCCCCCCCCCCCCCCTTGCCCCAGACGTGAAGCTGCTGGAGAACCAGGCCTTCGTGGAGGGGGTCCAGGAGCAGGTTAACGGCGCCTTGCTGGAGTACACCCTCTCCGCCTACCCCCAGTTCCAGGAGAAGTTTGGCCAGCTGGTGCTGCGGCTGCCGGAGCTGCGGGCGCTGAGCGCAGGGGCCGAGGACTACCTGTGCTACATGCACCTCAGCGGGGAGGTGCCCTGCAACAACCTGCTCATCGAGATGCTCCACGCCAAGCAGGCCTGCGCGTGAGGGGTGGGTGGGGGGGGAAGTGCGCAGGGCCGTTCACGTGCACCCGACCTGACTGTATGTGAGAGAGAGCGAGTGAGCGCGAGAGAGTGTGTATAGTTTCACTGGAAGCAGGTTCTTAATTATTTGTACAGGTGTGTCGCGTTTGCGGCGGCTCGGCTCGCTGGAGACTCCAGATCCGCGATGCTTCACGTCCGCAGCGAGCCAGTTCTGGTTCTAAAAAAAAACCCCTCTAAATCTGTGAAGCTTAACTTCTGTCTTAAGAGGCGTCCAGTCGAAAACCTGTATATAAACGGCTTCCGGCGCCTCTTTCGCTGTTGTATCCATGCAAGGCACTTGCCTCGCAAACCCCTCTGATGTCTGAAGCTCCGCAGATGTTAAGAATGCTAACCTCCGTTAGCGCATAGTGAACACATGATGCCAGAACAGGTCTTAGTTCTATGGAGTGAATGTATCTGGATGTATTGGAAAGTGCCTAATTACAGATTACGTCTGTTAAAATCATATTTCTACGAGGGGTTACAATTTTAAATATTCCTGAGGGAAGGAAGAGGGTAGGTCATGTTTTTGAAGCTTGCTGGAGTGCAGAGTCTCTGATCACGATGTGTTCATGTCTTTTCACACCGACAGGCTGCGTCTGCGTTCTACCATCTAGGATGAAACCACTAAGACAGCATGTGATCTTTGCGTTCCCTTACATTTGATTGCTTTCTAAAGCCTGGTTTCTCCAAGCAGATTATTACGGGCCCACACGTTCAAACTGAACCGAACCTTTCATCGGTCAACCTTTGGATGCGCTTAAGAAGCTCACTTTCTAAGATCTAATTGAAGAACCACATTCAAATCCTATGGGAGATAAAATGATTATATTAAGGGCAGAAGATAGCAGGCCTAGTACCGGATGTTCGAGGGGCGGAACAAACTAAACAGAACAACTCATATTTCTGCACTTCTACGTGTCTGTCGCCAAGAAACAAAACATACTATCAAAGATATAGTCTATAAGGTTCAGTTAATAATAATAGTTTTGTTGAATTTAGTTAATTTTAATATATTAATATATCAAAGACACACATAGTAATGGAGGGAACATTTTTGTCCGGTTATTCATCCAACTCTTTCATGGGTGAAGCCAAGAAAAAGAGAGAGAGAGAGAGAGAGAGAGAGAGAGCGAGAGAGATTATAATAGACAGAGAGGGAGGCAGAGAGAGAGAGAGAGAGAGAGAGAGAGAGAGAGAGAGAGCGCAAGACAACTAAAGCGTAGAGTGTTACTGCTGTGTGGGAGACTGAATGGAAGGAAACCATCTCTTGCCGGAACTCTGTGGGAGTGGAGGAACTGGGGGAGGAGGAGGAGTGGTTGAAGAGGAAAAGCGCCACGTCCACATGTGTACACTGCAAAGAACACGTGAACAACAGCAGTGTTGTTCATGTAGGCCAATGTTCCGCTGTTATGTATGTGTTGCAATTGTTTTTTTTGTTTTTTTTTAATATAAAAGAAGACACACAGAACCCATCATTCAATCAATCAATAAATGAAGAAAGGTTTACGTCTTCGTCGCTCTTCTTTTGTTCCCCACCGTAGGTAAACCGTAGCGAGATGGGTTTATCGCTGACTCTTTCATTATGTGATGGTCATTGTGCGTGAGGACCTCCCTTCTTTCTATAAGGGGAACTGAATAGACTGTCGTATGAAACTCAGTGAGGCCGAAATGGAAAAAGCAATTTTGATACAACAAAGGGAGAAAAAAAACCCTCAAGTTAGTGCCGTGGTTCTACAATGTGTTCAGAAATGTATTTCTTTTTTTTTTTTGTTATTCATGATTTGCCTCAAATATGTAGATATATATATATAAAAAAAATAAAAAAAAACCGAGGCCAATTTGGAAAGTTGATTGTGTTAAAACACTGTGCCCTACTGTTTTGAATCCGTCTTATATCAAGTTTGTATCACGTTTGTTGTCGACAATCACTCCACCTGCCTTAACGACCAGCGTCTGTGCAGACACACACTAATCTTGGGGTTTGAACATAGAGAACGGTGTGTACAGTATATTTATATTGTGACGTGATTATCGACCGCAAGATCAAAAAATAAATTTCAAACAAGTTCAACAAATATTTTCTGCTTTATGTTGAGGTCCAAAATGCTACTATTGTGAAATTGGTTCCTGATGATATCGAATTTGTTTTCATTTGTTTAGCTGTTTTTTTCTTGGGAGTCGACAGTCCGCCCTGTCTTACAACGAAGAAGAGCTTTTCCCAAACGGAGAAAGTGATCGAAATATTTTGTTTTATTTGAATATATTTTATTGTAATAGTAACAAACTAATAAAATTTAACAAACAAATTGCTGATTGTGTTTATTTATATAATTGTTTAATGCATCCGCGTTGAAGCTGCAGCAGGCCTACATGGCAATAACATCTAAATAGTCCCAAAATAGTCAATATTGACAATCCTTCGACACATTTGATCCCCACACGTGTTCTGACCAGAATATTATCACTCAAAGAGGATAGTCTCTGTAAAAATACACAACAAATGATGTGTAAGCAGTTTCCAGAATGTTTAATGCTTCATTCTTCCTTAAGGAACTATAGACCAGGCACATGGCTGCTTTAAAAACATAAGCCTTTAGGAGAACATTTTAAATGTTGCTCCAAATGCCAATACAATTCAGGTAACTTACAAAGCTCATTAACGGCATTCAAACATTTTTAAGGATATTTACCCTCTAGGTCACACTGCAAAATTACAGATCTTTTTAATTTTGATATTGACATCAGCTACATGTTATCAATAATATTCTGATATCTAAATTAAACACAAAATAGAAACAACTCTAACTATCTACCTCCAATTTGTCAAGCCCCTCTGAAGCCATTTTGAATAATGGCTTAATGTACTGCTCATCCTCCTGTAGAAAACATGAGATCCAATATGGCCGCAATGGAAAACAGACATTTCTACTAAATGACCCTAATTACATAGAGAGATACAGAGACTTACAGACAGAGAGATCTCTATAGATTGAAGGAAAGATAGATGAATTTATGTATTTACACTGACAGCAAGCTTGCTGTCTGGTCATATTTTACATCCATAGAACAAGAACATCTATCTTTCCCCTATACAGTAATACTCAAATACTCTGTAATACTCTATAAAACATACGTAAAACAAACACTCTAAAAATAATGCATTTCTGCTGATGCGTGGCGTGGCAAGTCGATGTGGTCTCAGTCTGTCTTTATACACAGAAGTATAGAGTAGTTTATGCAGTAGTATATGCAGTCGTTGTAGAGGCTACACATTAGTATACACAGCAGTATTGTAGGCAGTGGTATATGCCGATGGCCATCTGTTCCGCTCGCTGATCAACAACCTGTGGATCCAACATATGAAAAGCATTACATTCATTTGGAATTGATAGACTTCATTCTTGAATTATGAACACATGGAAAGGCGTTAGACACTGTCCTAAATGCAGCGATCTAATGTGAAAACAGCACATTGAATGTTTATCAGGAGAAACAAAGGAGGGAGAGAGAGGATGAGAGACGGAGAGAAAGAACAAGGGAGAGAGAGGATGAGAGAGGGAGAGCAGAAGGTAGAAAATGAGTGAGAGGGATGTTGGATAGAGACATAGAGAGGGGAGGAGGAGGAGTGAGTGAGAGAGCAGGAGAAAGGTAGAGAGGTTGAATGAGCAGCGGTGACAGAGGAAAGCAAGAGAAGTGATGTAGAGAGGGAAAAAAGGAGGGAGGGAGAGAGATTAGGAGCAAGGGAACGGAGGAGAGGGGGAGGGAGAGAAAGGAGGAATGAGAGAAGGAGTGAAAGCGATGTGGAGGGGGGAGGAGGAGTGAGAGAGATGCAAGGTAGAGACCGAGAGGAGGTAGAGAGAGCATAAGGGAAGAAGCAGTGAAAGGGAGAGTGAGAGACAGCAGGTGTTGGGAGTTGCTAATTGCCGTTCTGTTGAATGGCGCAGCACTGCCCCGTTCCTGATTGAGACTCCAGCTTTGCTTTCGCTTTGTGGGTCAACAAAGCATCCCAAGTACCACTCGCCTGGGCTCCACAGAAAACATTTAGGCTGCCATACGGACGCGTGCCCTGCTACAGCGCTGCAACATATCGACGCGCTGGGAGTGGAACAGAACCCTGGCAAATGGGGACCATCTGTTACCGCGCCACAGTGGCGCAAACGCCGCCGGGCCCGGCGACACGAAGGACCGGCGCGTGCTTACAAAAAATAATAAGAAAAAAAAGACCAACGCAATACAAACAAAAGGGCAGCGCTAGGTCGAAGACGAGATTGATCGGTGGGTCAAGGTAGAATGTTGTCGGTGGAAGTGATTCCGATTCACAAATGCCTTGCAGTCCCCAAAATATATATTTCTGTTGTGTGTTGTTTCTTTACTTATCATTGTTGGTCCAATGTCTGTTTTGTTCTTATTTTTGTGTTATTATCGGCTACCGTGACCTGGTTTTAATGTGGTTTGTCTTTAGCTGTTGTGAGGGGTTGTTATGCTATAGATTGTCTTCAAAACAGAGGGTTAGGTCAAGTCGAGTAAAAGTCATGTGACCTGACCTGTAGCCAATCAAACTGGAACAGGAAGTGACCGTACCTGAGGGCTTGAAACCGGTGAGTTGGACCACCTGGTAAAATACAAACACACAGACACACAGACACACACACACACACACACACACACACACACACACACACACAGAACAACAATTTAGTTATTGTTTGTACTGATGGCTGTATTTTGTGGCAGTGTGACGTTGTGGAATGATCACTCACTTGGTTTGATGTCGATTTCAAGGAAAAACTCACAAAGCTCTCATTTCTGAAACTCTCTGAAAGAAAATAAATCAGCCAGCTATCATATCAGTTCCATCCCGCTCTTTTCTGGCCTACCAAATCATTTCACACAAGGACAAAGTAGGGAGCACAAAGTAGAACAGTGACATGAGGAACATTACAGACAACAGCCAACATCTGAATACATTCTCCTAAACCGATTCATGTTGGAGGACGCAACACGTTCCTCTGACTCCATGATAAAATGATTAAAATGAAGAGCACAGGTAGGGGCTCTAGTTATACCTTCGTGCTATTGTCATGGTTACACCACATTGTTATGGCGTAACCATGACAATGAAAAGCAAAAAAAGCAGCCATCACAATGTGTACTTTGAGTGGTTTGTCCTCTATTCGTACAAATGCCTGTGGCGGTGTCCAATAGTCGTTACCAGGCCCTCACTGCCTGATAGTGATCATTTCCGCTGATTCCGATTTTTCGGATGAGACGTTAAACTGAGGTCCTGCCTCCTCGTGGTCCCCTATGTTTCCGTGGTTCTCCTTGTTAGAGTAGGGGTGCTAAAACTGGTGTCCTGGCTCTTGACCAACATGGCCACCTAATCATCGCCTGGTCTCTCCTTGGAGAGTTTTGTCTCCTCCACTCTCCACTGTGATAGCCAGCGTATGGTGAGTGTTCTGGTGCAAAATCCCCCAACTCACTTTATAAAGTGCTAGATTGCCATCTCTACTACCCCCTAGTTTAACATAGATGCTAGTTGATCTGCCCTGCTAGCTTACCACCCCTTCTAGTTGACATCTGTGTTAGCTCACCATCTACAATCTTGCTTACTCTCTAAATCCTGACTTATTTTTTCCTCTATTTTCCTCTTCATGATATTTTGCATGATGATGATGATGGTGATGATGATTATTGGTTATCAAACCATCATAACCAGCATTCCTCAAACTTCTGGCACCAAAATTTGTCATAATGACTTATTGTGTCAATTTGTCACAAGTAAGTGGGTACGCCTACCACAGATGTAAACAATAGCAGCAGCAACCATACCACCAGCTAGCTTACCGTTCTTGATCACCAAGGAGGCTGAGGTGGAGCTGGGGGGTCCAGAGGTTTCACTGGTCTCTGGGCTGGAGAGGGCTGGCAGACTGTGGCCCCAGGAGACCGCAGGGGCCCGCTGGCTGGGCAGGAAACCGATTGGCTGCGAGCAGTTCTGAAGGAGCAAAATGATCAACTGAGAATCGAGGAAAGCCCACGCTTCACACACTGCAATAATCAATATTCATCACCTCAAACCGAGGTAAAACCAATTTTTGAATTTCAACGTTTTTCTTTTTGCCTTGTAGCTAATGGCGGCTTTGGGCTCACTCACTGTGAATGATAAGGCTTTCCTCTTCTCTTTGATCCTCTTTATGGCATTCCTCACCTACGGCAGAAGGCAGAATTTACAACCTCTGGTATGCCATCTCAGAGTAGTCAAATTGGCTGGCGGCTGCACATGCCATACCACAGAGAGATACATTCTGAAACAGTGCGGAGACAATGGTCTGAACGTGTCCTCACCTCGCTGTTGTAAACTGCGTACACCAGGAATATATACAGGCCCTGTAAGAAGGAGCGCATAGGGGCACACTCAATGTCAGCGTTTTGTGAAGTCTGTTGAGGGTAGAGAGTACAACTCTCTATGATACTTTCTTGAGTCATTCATAATTCATAACAAGTAGGCTACCTTAACTGCCTTTTCTTATTCCACGAGAAACATTTTCGAAGCAAGGAAATGCATCAATTTCTTTTGTATCAAAAAATTGTGGATTGTCTGAGAAGGCCTCTCGCTCCCCAGTTAAGGCAATTACTTCACTTATTCACTTATGTCTCTTTCTGCTTAAACTCTTTTGGAATTTTGGTTTAAATCGTTTAGGTATTTCTGTATCACTCTCTTTCACACCCTCACCCTACTGCAGTCGTGTTTAAAAATGTTTACAGCTCAAACCGTGCAGTATGTGGGAGGCAAAATGGCAAATAAAGGAGGAAAAAGTGGACAGTGGAAACAAGGCTTTTTAGAAACACAGGTTGGTCTGTGGCAGCTGGGGGGGGGGGGTGGGGGGTGGGGATTGGCACTCCTACCAAAGTTTTTATCAGACCCTCAGCTGGACCAGGCTGTAAATCTAAATTAACTAGCAGCTCTCTGGGGGTCAACTTGAGGCTACTTCATACTGATTAATTACAGGGAGAGCGAGAGTTTGAGAGAGAGACACTCGCACATATACACACACTCGGTGGGAGCAAGGTGAGAAAGGGGAGGCAAGGAGCTGTGTGTGTATGTATTTGTGTGTGTGAGGGGGGGAAGCGGGAAGAGAGGAAGAGAGAGAGAGAGAGAGAGAGAGAGAGAGAGAGAGAGAGAGAGAGAGAGAGAGAGAGAGAGAGAGAGAGAGAGAGAGAGAGAGAGAGAGAGAGAGAGAGAGAGAGAGAGAGAGAGAGAGAGAGAGAGAGAGAGAGAGAGAGAGAGAGAGAGAGAGAGAGAATATATGTCAGGGAAAAGGATAGCTGTGTGTGTGTGTGTGTGTGGCGAGTGGGGTCTCTTTCTCTCTATGGTGGACAAAGTGCAAAAGTGTTGACAGATCTCTGCAGCAGTAGCCAAAGTATTTTATAACAACAAGCCTGAGATAAACTAAAAATCAACACTCTAAAACAAGACAAGAACAACATGTGATTCTTTCGTATTCACAATATTAACTCTGAACCAATGAGGTTGACCAGATGCTATAATGTCTATCTACTACAGCACCACAGATAAGAGACCGCATCAGAGCGGCAGTACTTCTGCTGTCGGCCCTAAACACACACTAGAAATAGTTAAAGGAATAAGAGGTGACGCTTTGGTCTAAGAATTCATGTGTTGAGTACAAGGGCAACCAGGGCAGGTGGATGTTTGATCCACTACGTCTACGATCTACTTCAGACTTGACCTTTTTGCTCTTCCCTGTGATGATAGACCAACAAAGTGTGTATATCTACTTTGAGTTTTCTGAGCTGAAAGTGCAGTTCTGTTTCCTTTTCAGAAATAGCAGGAAATAGCAAACAGCGTTCTGTTTTTCCTCAGGATTAATCCAGTATTGAATCTGAAATTTGAATCTGAAATAATAGCAATTGAGACAAATACTTTTTGAGATTGGGATTTGCAAAGGCATAATCCTTTGCGAGATAACATAGCCCTGACGATGAAGTGCTTTGAAAGGCTCTTTCTCTTGAAAATGACGAAAGGAGGAGATACAGCAAAACACCCTTCCATTTTATCAATTAATGAGTGCTTGAGTGCCTGATGACTTTTCCTGGAATCAAGCTCAAATAAATCCATGGCAACCGCCACTTGGATCACAAAGTTGTCCATCTCTAGTGCAGGTTTATAAGAAAGGCTGGCAGTCGCAAAGTAGAAAACACCTACACGGCTAAACAGAACTAGCTTGACCTCCACAGGTCATTGCCTTATTTCTTACCTGAAGCCTACCTTCAGGTAACTGCAAGGACGCTGGGTGGTGACGCCAAGAGGCAGGGAACAAACGGAAATCTGGATGCAACGCACGACTAAAAAAACTAAACGTGAAAAAAACGACATCGCGAAGAAGCGGCCTCAGGAACAGACAGCCTCTGCAGGCATTTTCATAAAATAACTGCTCAACTTAAACTACGAGAACCGTGTGGTCATAAATTGTTTTTTAACGTTGAGTCAAATTGACAGTGCGGCCCAGTCAACATTGAATACAACTCAAGCATGGAGTGCATAGATATACATATATACTGCATTTATGTCATAGATATGCTGGGCTTTACCTGGAAGGCGTTGAGAGCGATGAAGACATAGGCTATCACCACAGACAGGTGGACCAGAACTCCACACAGCCAGGTGAGACCCAGCACTGGCAGAAGAATCAGTACTGGCCGGGTCACAGCCCTGTGGAACAACACACAAACACAAACACACACACACACACACACACACACACACACACACACACACACACACACACACACACACACACACACACACACACATTTATATCAGAAATGTGCATAAACCAGAGTCAGCCCAATACTGTTCCCATGAACTTCATTGAAAACTAACTTTTATCCAAAGTACGCCCTCTAATCTTCTAACTGTGTCTGTGTGTGTGTGTGGCGAGTTGGGTCTCTTGCTCTCTATGATGTACGAAGTGCAAAAGTGTTGACAGATCTCCACTCCGGCTGCAGCAGTAGCCAAAGTATTTTATAACAACAAGCCTGACATGAACAAAAAATCAACACTCTAAAACAAGACAAGAACAACATGTGATTCTTTCGTATTCACAATATTAACTCTGAACCAATGAGGTTGACCAGATGCTATAATGTCTATCTACTACAGCACCACAGATAAGAGACCGCATCGGAGCTGCAGTACTTCTGCTGTCGGCCCTAAACACTTTACAAATAGTTAAAGGAATAAGAGGTGACGCTTTGGTCTGCAGAATTCATGTGTTGAGTACAAGGGCAACCAGGGCAGGTGGATGTTTGATCCACTACGTCTACGATCTACTTCAGACTTGACCTTTTTGCTCTTCCCTGTGATGATAGACCAACGAAGTGTGGTGCTCAGGGCTTGTGCATCTTTTCAAGTATATCTACTTCATTTTCTGAGCCGAAAGTGTTCAGAAAAAAAAGCTTACTGTTTTCCTCAGGATTAATAAAGTATTGTGAATCTGAAATAATAGCAAATGAGGCAAAGACGTTATGAGATTTTGATTTTGAAGGCATAATGCTAGGACGCTTGGTTACAAATATTACTTATATTTGTAACCAATATTACATATAAAATAATTAACACTTAATATCGCATTACAATTCATCGCTGAACTTAAAAAACGGAGCGGGATAACATAGACCTTTCAATTTCCGGGCCCTGGTGGTCAAGTGTTTTGAAAGGCTCTTTCTCTTGAAACGACACATAGAATAGGATAGGATCGGAGATACAGCGAAACACCCCTTCATACATTTACGCCCTCTAACTTTCTATCTGAAAAAAAGAAAACTTCTGTCTCCACTGCCTCCTTTTATAAAAAGAAAACCTGAGAACCCAACTCATAGACACACACCGTCCTCAAATTCACGATCCATACAGTCTCGTTCTCATTTTGCACTCTCGCCATGGCTGTTTTCTTAATAGATTTTTATTTTCCGTTTTGAACATTTCCTCATCAAACTTTCCATCACCATGCAGTCCTTGGAGGGAGACACCTTCCCTTGGTGTTCATACCTCCCGCCGCACTACGCTCCTGGGCCACAAAACCTCTCCCTTTGTTCCAAGCCCCATTGTCAACACACAGTTGCAGCTGGGCTCGGAGATGGAGGTTTTTCAGCCGACACTCTGTCTGCAAGGTCGAGGCAAGCAGCTTCTTCTTCTCCTTCCATTTGAGAGAGACAAATCAGTCCCCCCCCCCCCCCCGCCCCCAACACACACCCTCCCCCTTATTATCTCAACATCACACCACGGTGGAAGAGGCCGCATTGTGTTGGGACACATGGGCTGTGGGGACAGATAGGTTGTGGGGACAGATGGATTGTGGTGTGGGGACATACATTGTAGGCTGTAAGCGAGTGAGGGGACTTGGGGACCGGCCAAGGAGAAGGAAACACAGCATAGCAGCGTACCTGTATGCTCTGCATGTTAAACAGTGCAATCATTGTAAAAATATATATTATGGCATACAGCATACACATGACTTAGCTAAAAAAAAAAAGGTGCAAATAGTTAATAGCTTAAGACGAATAAGACAAATAAGTACTTTGTCGTATGTTGTGCTATGAATGCAGTGTAGAGATGTGGATGTATAGCAAGGCCGAATCAACCATTTGGGCAACTGGGCATGTGCCTAGAGGCCCCTGAGTGCAAATGGGCCCTCTGTGATGAAAATGTATAAATTAATGAATTAATCCACAGAAATATGACATACTGGCTTGACCCATCTCACGATCTTGATAATTCTCTAATAAGTGGGATAATAATCGGTTTCAGTCAGTTTTTGATATAGTCCATGTGCAGTGTTGTGCATGAACTCAAAATAACTAGTTCATTGAACAAGTTCATTTTTCTATGAACTTTGAACTGAACGTAACATATTTTTAACTAAAGAACTTGAACTTGAACTAGTTCAGATTTTTTCAGATTCTAAATTGATGCTTAGGTCCAGATGATTATTAAATAGAGTTACTGCCTTAGTTGTGATGAATGAAACAGGTGTACAAATAATATCCACAACAATTTGAGATTGTAGTGATGGGCAGCTGGTAATGGAGAGGATTCATTCTAAAAGATAAGCACAGAATACTCACTCCAACAGTTTTTCTTCGGTTTCTAAAAAAAACTGTTAATGAACTGAACATGAAGTAGTTCAAAACTGAATTGGTGAACTATGAACGTGAATTTATTCAGTTTCTTTTGTATGAACTGAACTTTGAACTAATTCATGTGAAGTGTGAACTTGCACAACACTGTCCATGTGGCACCCACACCGGAGCTCAGACGGTCAAGCAGTATTGACCAGCTTTTTACTGTTGTAGCGTGTAAAGGGGCTGCCCCATGGTTATGCCTGGAAGCTCCGTCCCCTGGGCAGGTATACACGGCTAGACACACAGGACTCATACCGCTGATCGCCTCTTTAGTTCTCCATTAGTCCCCGCATCACATCGCTAGTTGACAACGTGAATAACTGCAGAAGCTGCTTTTGAGATGTAAATTTGTTTTGATGTCGGGACGTTCTTGGTGGGCTGTCATTAATACACAACTTTTTCTAAATTGTAAAACCTCTGCCTTCTCGGTTCAGCTACTAAACATTGGCTAACAAATCTATTTTATACAGCCTCTCAACAACACTGCATCACCTTTTGAAGGCTTTTGACCAAAAATTAAAGATGACCATATTCCCAGGCCCCTGGGGGAACTTATCCAGCCTTGATGTATAGGCTATGGAAGGGCCATGTGATATTTGTGGAAGTCTGATTATTGTGGAAATGATTATTTGGGGTCATTGCCACGGACAAGGTGGCAATGACCCTTGGTTCAAGAGGGGCAGTGAGTATGGTTTGGGCTCGTGGTACGCAGCGTTCTGCGGGTGAATGTTTTAGAGGGCACTGTGGGGAAAACAAAGCCCTTGGCCGTGCTCACATTGTGTTCCTGTGGTTTTGGTGTGCCTAAACACGAGCGTTTAGCAGGTGTTATGTGGTTCTTCATTGTGGGTTAAGATACTTGGTTAAGGCCACTGTAATGTTTAAAGAACAAGGCTGTCTAAACAACGTCACATGATTTTGAATACACTGGAACACATGTATATTATTTATAGAAGTGTGTGAATACATCTCAGCTCTGGATGTCTCGTAGCATCCGGCATGTTGGAAACATCTATCGATAGCCGACATATGGGTCGGCCATGTTCCTGTATGATGGACAAGGAAATGTAGAATGCAGTACATTTGCTCCCTTGCTCCCTCACTCACTCTCTCTCCTTCACTCTCACACTCACTCCCTTACTTGCCCTCCCTTACTCACCCTCCCTTACTCTCCCTCCCTCCCTCCCTCCCTCCCTCCCTCCCTCCCTCACCCACTTATTCATTGTGCTCTGTGTCCCAGGTGTTTAACGATAAGACTGCTGGACTCCCACAGCTGACTGTCCCATTCTCCCCTCTGTCCTCCCCCACCTCCCCCCACAGTTTTCTCACACAGTCTCTATTGACCAGCTCATGCCAAAGACATAGGGGGGAAAACAAGAGGTCAAGAGGTCAAGAGGCGTGAGAGAGAGCGGGGGGAGAGGGAAGCAGAGAGAAGTAGAGAGAGGTGGAGAGAGCAGTAGAGAGTTGTAGAGAAATGGACAGAGGTAGTGGGCAGGAACGTGGGAGGAGGGAGGAAAAGAAGAATTCAAAGAAGGGGAGAGAGCGACAGAAAAAGTGATAAAAAGAGAGAGAGTGTGTGGGAGGAACAGAAGAATTCAAAAAAGGAGGGAAAGCGACAGAGAAAGTGATAAAAAGAGAGACAGTACAACAGAGTACGAAAGAGTAGGGGGCAGAGATGTGTTTGTGACTCACCAGGTGAGGTCGAAGGTGAGCATCTTGGAGGCGGAGCTTGGAGTGAGCATCTTAGAGCGCCGGCGAGCACTGGAGACGGTAACCATGACGACCCGACACAGCACCACCGCATTGACCTAGGCACCGCGGTAAAGAGGGAAGGGGGAGGTGCGTACGGCAGGATTAATAATCTCATGAAACTGAAACTGCTCACACGAACGTTGACATCCCTGGGGGCACGTACCCCCAAGACGAACAGCACTGGCCCCACGAAGGCCCAGATCATGTCTGTCTCCATGTTGAGCCAGCAGTGAGTGGCTGCCTTGTACTTGTCCAGCGATATGACCAGTGTCACGCCCACGATCAACACAGGCAGCCCTGGGAGAAGGAAATGTTGACCAGTCAAGTGTTACATCTTTGAAATGTATTTACAGTATATTCGTTTACTCATTTAGACGCCTTGAACCAACGTGAATGGCAAGGGAAGCTAAGAAACTCTCAAAGCACACAATGAAAATGGTAGTCGCTACAAAATCAACAACATAATAGTATATTTGAGCAAATATTATTTGCTCAAAAAATATTTGCAAAAAATATACTGGACAGAGTGCAGAGTAGCTATAGCAATCAGGACATAATGATAGCGGAATACATCATTTTCAAACTGAAAATTTATCGATGAATGTCACTGTGTGTGACATTCTGTCGGCGGCATAAGAGTATGGGACGTGTTGTATGGGTTGAATAAAGGAACAGTTACTGCTGTGCACGTTGCTAGTCACAGGGCACTGGGGCCCCATACTGTATTTAGTCTGGACGTGGGCCCATCGGGGCACCTGGGACGCCGCACTGTGTCTAAGCGTGTGAACGAACACAGAAACACGTTGTCAGAGAAATGCCACAACAGGGTGACCGGGTCGAAGCAACACCAACGACAGCAGATATCAGGAGTCTCTGAGGCTGATGAAGCAGGCAGTAGTTTGGATCAAACTCAGTGTAAAGTGTTTGTAGAAAAATTGTAAACATGAACACCATTTGTTGGTGGTTACTAGACACATTACCTAACTGCTGTTAGGTAATGCTTATTACTGCTAATTAGCTGTTAGGTAATGCTTATTACTGCATTAACTAATGTGAATCAATGTACCCTGATTGTAAAGTGCTACCATGGTATTTGTTGACAGTTCCCAGTTGCATCCCGTGTGCGTGCGTGCGTGCGTGCGTGTGCGTGCTTGCGTTTTACCCCAGCCAATGATGTAGTAGAGTTTCATGCGTCGGTCCTCGCTGATGTTGACCGAGACCACCTTGCTCCAGAGCAGAAGCCCCTCCACCAACATCCAGGAGAAGGAGGCCATGAAGAAGAGGTGGAGCAGGGCTGTGACTACGTAGCACAGCTCCTGACGACCACAGGGTAGATATCAGCACCCTACAGCACACTTATGTACACTCGCCCCAGAATAAATGTGTAATGTATAACTGTATTAATTATGAGTGTATTATACGTGTAATAATATTACTGCTTTTAATAAAGCCTTTTCAGAATTGTGTTCTGTAGTGTTCCGGACAAACTATGACAACAAACTACATGTGGATTTCTGTGTTTAGAACATTTTAAGTCGAAGGCATGAGTCATCAACATATTTACTAGTAATTTAGCTTTTTTTTTAGGTGCCAACGAATGACCTACTTTGTGGATAGTAGTAAAGTAAAAGTATTTATCTGTGTATAAGACATCGAAGTACTCAATTATGTCTAATATATGTATGACGTTCTCAGAAAAAAACAACAACTATATTATACACAATGTAATAATTAAATAATAGAAGTATTACCTGGTGGGCTGAGGCCCAGTCGCTGCACATCAGCAACAGCTGGGCGACGCCCAGAGCCACGATCAGGTTCTTATGGACGGTGGTGCGGTCCGATTTAGGAACTCTGCCGACGTAAACGCAACACACATAATCACAACACACACACGTAGACACAACGCGCAAACACGTCAACTAAACACAACACATATGTCCAAAAATAAAACCAGAGCACTGAAACACAATACATAACTCAACACATAAACACAATACATAACACAACACCTAAACCACAACACATAATGCAACACGTAAAGACAACACATGTACACAAAACTTAGGACAGCACAAAACATACTTCGCCATTAAATGTCAACGCAACACATACCACAACACATAAACACACGATACACATAAACACAACATGTCAACCACAACACATAGCACAACACATAAACGCAACATGTAAACCACAACACGTAAACATAACACATATCTGAAACACATGCAATGACCAAACGTAATTTTCCTAACCGACTAATAAACCTATCTACCTATCTAAACCTAAACTACCTATCTTCTCACCTACCGATCTGCCTTCTTACATATCTATATTACTACCTCCCTAGCCACCTTCCCGCCCACCTACCTACCTAACCATCCATCTAACTACCTACTATAGCTGTTTTCAGTTTCTCTGAGAACAGAGTGTTTATTGAAGCGCCCTTGTCAAGGTTTTTCCACGTCTTGCGTTCCCGAGGCCCCACGGGACTCACCCCACCGCGATGAAGAGGATGAAGGTGAAGAGGAGGCCACACAGAGACACTCCACAGCCGATGAACGTGAGGACCTGCAGAGCGCGCTCGTTCTCTGGACTCCTCTGGCATGAATGGGCGCGCGCGCGCACACACACACACACGCACGCACGCACGCACGCACGCACGCACGCACGCACGCACGCACGCACACACACACACACACACACACACACACACACACACACACACACACACACACACACACACACACACACACACACACACACACACACACACACACACACACACACACACACACACAAGCATATGTTCCCACATATAGGCACACACACACACACACACACACACACACACACACATACACACACACACACACACACACACACACACACACACACACACACACACACACACACACACACACACACACACACACACACAGAAAGGCATGCATCAATAACAATCAATAACAACATTCCAACAGTGATGAACAGCTGCACAAACTGCTGGCTGTTTGCTGATTGGCTGAATAAAGACATGCAGATGAGGAGTAGGATGGAGTAGGGGGCGTGGCTACCTGCACTTCGTACACCTGTAGCAGCAAGGCAAAGTTAGTAGTGTGGTTACAGGAGCAGACCGTGGACTCATGTTGCTTAGCAACCACCTCACAACCCCTGGTGTTCCACCAACCACCAGACTCTGGACTAATACACAGAAGAAAAGAAAAAATATATAACCATACATACAATTTCTATACATTTTGTATGCATATGTACAGACATTGTTTGTACATATACATACTTATACACATTTTTTTTTCCTTAAAATTGCCAACTCGTTTGTTTAATCACCTATTAATTGGCTTTTTTAAAATTTGTCTCGTAGATTCTGGTACGCTTTCCGAATAGCGTCGCGCGCCTACGTGCACCGGGTTTGCCCCTATTGGGTGGAGGTACCGATTTTAAAATCCAGTGATTGGTTTACGCAATTATTATAAATAGGCTACCTGTTCCGCCCTCGGGAGAGAAAGAAGTAACTACAAAAAGCAAAATAACAAGGATACGCAGTTTTAAAAGAGATTAGGGCTATAGCCTAACAGAAAACGTTCCTCATTCATTTCCCCGAACATCTTACTTCTCGGTATCATTCGTGTGTGAAATAACCAACATTCTAGCGTTATTTTTTATTATTTATACGCCCCGGTTATAAATCCCTCTACATCGATAATGGTGTTCTGTAATTCGCGAGAGAGTCCAACGTTTGAAACCAGTTAGGTCGTAGGCCCACACGAAAATCATACATCAGCTTATTTGGCGAATGAAAACAATGCTGTAATGTGCGACGCTTCATGGAGAGGAACGTGTATCGGCGTGTTCACGAAGTCTCAAGTTTTGTCAAATCTGATTATTCTCCACGTCGGCCACCACAGCAACAGTCAACCAGAGAAGTAGGCTACAGCAAATGTGAGTAGGCCTATAAGCACAAGATGAACAACTTGGGTAAGTACAAAAATGAAGGATATTAAGTTGTATATTAGTTGTAAGTGCTTCAAGTGTTCGTTCACTGCTGTTGTGTGAGTACACCTAGCAGGGGTCAACCGTGTGTATATGTGCGAAGTGTGTTTAATAAGGTTTTTAAACGCGTACAATTGTCCTCAAATGTCCTGAGCTGCTATTGGAAACATACTGTTGGGTCTTGTGTTGTTGCTAGTCAAGCTGTATATGTGACATATACATAAAAATAGTATGTAACATGGTTTTCATTGTTCTTGTCGTGGGTGTCTTATTATGTTATGTGAGTCATGATGCGTGCATTTAAATGTCCCCTGATGTCGTGTGGGTCAGGCTGTCCATTGCATAGGGTGCAAACAAAGGTAGGTGTGGGTTTCAAATTCTATAAAGGTTCCTTGCTACCTTAAAGGTGGTGGTGTTGTTGTGGTGATTATGTTTACACCTATACATTTGTGTACAGTGTTGACTGCCACAGCAGCAGGGAAGCTGCTGTGGCAGTCAACACTGTTGTTGGGATAAAGCATGTACATTTGTGCATGTGCACAAAGAGTTTGTGGGAGTTATGATGTTGTGGGGGACTACATTGTGAAGGGTTGGGATAGTGGGGGTTAGTTTGGGGGATAGTTTGGGGGATAGTTTGAGCCAATCCTCTGTAGACTCACATGAGATCGAAATCCCAAAAGGCACACACTGGGTTGTAGACCTTTCCGCTGGGATTCTATGGGAAAGCACATAGGTGTTAAATCAATACAATCATTTATGAATAAAACAGTTCAAACTTGATTTTGAACGGATGAATCTTCATTGCTGAACTTAAATTGCTCAGCTAATAGAAATCAAACTGTAGTATAAAAGTTGGTCGTCGATGTGGAATATTATCCAGCTGCTTTTATGACCATACACATTTCACTATTTTTAAATAAATATTTAAAAATAGATATAATAAATATAACATTTCAAAAGGAAAGTTCTGAAAGGTATGGTATATCATCTCTGCCGCTAGGGTCGCTCAATCAAAACAGTATCTAAAGACTTGGTTCAAGGAAATAGACTGTCTGTTGAGTTCAACGCAATATCCGGTGAAAATCTATCTGACGGGCCTCAGGCCGAGCTAATGTTCACGGATGTGGGAATATATTATTATGCACCTTTCGTTTGTTCACATTTATGTTATGTAGTTACATTCTTATTAAATAGCTGCAAGTAATGTAAGCTAACGTAACGTCAACATGCTATAATGTGCTTATTAGATGAGTCGACTACCCAAGTAGCTGTAGTAAACGTTATGTGGTGATCAATTGGGGAGTAGCACAGCACTGTTACCTGTGGTCAAAACAATCGTATTCTAAAAATAACTGAGTATGTTGAACATTGTTTTGACTTTATAACTGTAAACAGTACCTTTCCATTAGTGTGGTGGCTGTCATGAGCCACTTCACAGTAGCACATCTTAGTAAGCTAGATCGTTATTTAAATATCCTATCAATAAATTAGCCCTCTGCTGGATTAATGTTTCCCTTGTTTTCCTGTTAACTTAGAGGGCAAAGGGAACATGACGCCATTGACAGGCGACCAAATGAAATGCACCGTTATCTTCAATAAGACTACAGACTTATCTGGGTTTGAACATTGTTGGAAACATTTGGGAGGATGGAAGGTCATAACTCAATAAAATATAGAAATAGAACATAGGTCAAGTCATTATTACTTTTTTATATGTGGAAATGTTACCTTTTTAAGAGAACTGGAACTGATGACAAAACCAGCTCTACCAACTAAGAGTTGGTAGAGCTGTAGAGTTCTGACCTGGGCTTTGTGTTGTAGTCTGAACCTCACAGATACGCTGACGGGCTGGTCGTCTCCTAGAACCGTACTGGAGATGACGGAGGAACCCAGGATGGTTCCTAAATATCTACACACACAAGATATATTAACCTGTGTTCAAATGACCACCAAACGTTCATGTACGACCCATGGTAGGAGGTGTGGGGGGCAATATTTGGACAGGGAATCACAACAATCAAACAACCATCACCTTCTGTCAATCTGTTTGGCAATGATGATGTCTTTCGTTTCTCGTGGGGCACTATTTTTCAGGTAGCCAGAAGTTCAATTATTCATAGCTCTCAATTGGAGACAGATACAGTCAATGGTCGGTAGAAGCTTTTGCTCGTCCAAAACTAGTACAAAAGTTCAAATGTCAACGCTGTGTGTGTGGGTGTGTGGGTGGGTGAGTGGGGGTGTGTGTGTGTGTGTGAGAGAGGATAGAGCCTTTCAAATCTGTTGTACTAAATGTCCATAGTTTGTATTGAAATGTCCTTTTATTCTGGATGGATATTGAAATCCTCTCCGCTCTATGGCAACGCACGGTGTGAGACTGTGGCTGATTGGTTGGAGTCAATCTATCTGAATTTTTTTGCGTCGTGTGCCGTGATTAGCTGAGCGGCGCGGTCGGCGTTGGGTACCTCTGGCTGCCGTCCGTTACGGTGGGCGCCATGGATACGTTCTCCTCCGCGTTGAAGAGCGGCCGCAGTGCTCCGTACCACGTGTTCACCAATGTGAGTGAGCGGAAACCTGCCGTTCAGAACACAAACGCACACCGCCCCCCCCACACACACACACACACACACACACACACACACACACACACACACACACACACACACACACACACACACACACACACACACACACACACACACACACACACACACACACAATCAGACAAAGGACAAAGAATGATTTGCTTGTCAGCTCGGGAGAATTAATGAAGAAATTACATTTGGGAAATAAGCCACGCCAGCATGTGTTGGGGGGAAAAAAAGAAATGTCAGTCTGGCGCTCAACAATGCTCTGAAACCTGCATTTCAATGCGAGACCTTGGGGCCGGTAGGAGGAGGTGAGTGGTTTGGCAGCTCTTTGACGAAACGCCGCTGAGGAAAAAATGTCCACTAGGTTCACCTGCACGCACCTAGGGGGTCAACCGACGTCCGCCCTCAATCCAACTCTCTGCTCCTTACCGTTGTCATGGAGATCCTGGACCCTCTGCTGGGGCACGGAGATGCAGTCCAGGTGGCCCTCGAGCTCCGCCACGGGCCCGCAGAACGTCGGCCCCGGGGAGCCCCTCTCCAGGGCCTGCTGTCGCACCTCCAACTCTGGAGGGGGCGGGGTGGGAAAATGATTTAACTGGAGTGGTCGAGATGACATTTGTTGTGAAATGACCAGGGGTGTTCACGAAGGCCAATGATTGATTCAATTTTGTGAGCATATTGTATGTTGAACATGAGCCATATGTTGACAAGTGACAAGCATCATAATCACTGTTATTTTGCGCACATAACCTAATGACCTCCAATTGCTTCGGCCAGAAAACAGTTTATTATTAATCTATTATAGAATGATGGTCCTATAGGTGTAGGCCTACACGACATGTTGATATTCCTTCTTTGGCACATCTCTCTGGCAAGTGCGCTCTCTTTATCGTAGTCTGCACACACTCTGTAATCGATTTTTCAGTCCTCAATCCTGCATTGTGCGTGTGTGTGTGTGTGTGTGTGTGTTCACAGTTGTGCGTACCCCACATTTGCCACGATCCGAAGGTCACGACTCTGAGACACTACGTGGATCTTTTGTCCGTCAAGCTCTGTCGTAATTGCTTGCTTTTAAGTGGCATGCATTTAGGCGGTGTTGAAATAAAATTTACAAAATTTACCGTTTTGTTGATGCTGTTAATAGGTGGTCTGCTTCCTGCGTGCACTTGTAAAAAATATATTTTATAGGCTAATTATTACAGTTTTGTATTATCTGCCAAGTAGTCTAGCACAATGTTAACCGGGTTTATTCTCTCCCAGCCCTGGAAATCCACCCGTTTTGTGATGCCCCAAACAATATTTGACTATTGAAATAATAGTATTTAATGTGCGATGATGAAGCTAAATTCTTGGTTTGAAATTGGGTGCGTTCAGACCCCGGGCTAGGTTGGGCGCTGTGCTTTGTATCATGGGAAGTTAAAAACACACAAAATCAGCCACAGTTTACTACTTTCACAGATTACAACTTTCATTTTTAATTCTACTGCAAATCTATTGGTTGACACGTGGTTCAAAAAGTCAAAGTCTGAATCCTTTCAACTTTGACGCGTGTCACCGCCACAGCACCGCGTTTCGATGTCGGCCCTCTCCCTTAAATGGCTGCCACACCTTCCCCATCGGAAAACAATGGAGTGGGTCGCGCATAGTACTCTGTCTCAAGTGAACGAACGTTGACTGAGGAAAATCTCGGAGGCGGCCCGTGTGTGTGTGTGTGTGTGTGTGTGTGTGTGTGTGTGTGTGTGTGTGTGTGTGTGTGTGTGTGTGTGTGTGTGTGTGTGTGTGTGTGTGTGTGTGTGTGTGTGTGTGTGTGTGTGTGTGTGTGCATGCAAGCTTGCCTGCTTTTGTGTGTGTGAGACTCACTGATGTTGGGACTCTGTATGAGTATGTGCTGCTCTGTCTCCATCAGTCGAGGACTCAGGCTCGCTGCCATGCGGTCGATACTCCGGACCACGTCCATCGGCCCACTGACCACCTGGAACACACAGACCACCCTGTCACCCCCGCCGCCGCTCGCTGGGGTCACCCCCACCGTCCCTGGGGTCACCTCAGCTGGCTCTCCAGCGTCACCCGCACTGTCTCCATTGGAGCCCCCCCCCCTGCTGTCCAACTGTCTGTGGACTCACTCTGTCTCTGGCACTCTGTCTGTCTGTCTGTCTGTCTGTCTGTCTGTCTCTCTCTCGCTCTCGCTCTCGCTCTCATATATCGACACACACACACTCAAATCGACACACGGACACACACACATGGTCCATAATCCAAGGGATAGTTACAGCGATTGACACACTTGTAATCAAATAACTTCATTACGTATACCCAGAGCCTTCAATAAGAGAGAGAGAGAGAGAGATTATTGTCTGGGTGTCTTTAGCGAAGAGGGAGAGAAAGAGCTGGAGCGTGGGGAGGGAGCTTTGTGGTTCTAGCAACGTGCTTTTCACCTCTATTCAGTCTGGGCAGTGGCGGCCTTGGGCTGCCGAGAAGCCTTGGGGAGGTGTGTGTGAGGGTGAATGGGGCCGTGTGTGTGTGTGTGTGTGTGTGTGTGTGTGTCGGGGGGGATGGTTGATGGAGCCATAATACTGGTTACAAGGCCATTATGGGTCTAATCTAGGGTATCAATAGTGGAAATGGGCGTTGGGGAAATTAAATGTTCTCCTGGGATTTTTCTTTTTTATGTCTGCTCATAGTGAGGCTGGAGCCTTGCGTTTTATCCTCATCCTCTGGGTTCCTTGAGCGCCCTCTAATAGCTCTACGCTTAACTTAAGTCTGGGTACGTCACACCTCTCACCATTTAATGATACAATTAAAACAATTTTGAAAAATAGCACTGTTATGTTGATCTCAGAGACGCCTGAAATAAGAAATAAGTCGAGTACAATTGATGTTGTCAAATTCCTGTTGTGTCTACAGTACCTTTCTAGGATTCACACGCACGCACACACGGCCTTTTATTCATGTTCCAACAACTACAAGATCAATAGGCTTATTGTTCATGGTGAAAACTTGCATGTTTCATCCCAGGAAATGTGTTTTTTAAGGACAGAGAAGGAGAGATATCTGTCTTTGGCCTTCCATAAAATCATAAAGACCTTGTATTAAAATATATACAAAAATAAATACAGTATTGAGGGTTACAAGCAAACACAAGGGTGTATAAGGTTTGTGGAGAGGACTGTACATTTCATTTGGCAGCTGTAACAGAGCTCTACCGCCCTCTAGCGGCCCACTCCTGTAAGAGCTACATTCTATTAACCTTTTGCAAAGTTGTCTTTACATTTGTGCTCTTCATGTTGTTGGCTATTGTTAAAAAATACAATTTAAATGCTCCTTTGGGAGCGCATATATATATATATATATATATATATATATATATATATATATATATATATATATATATATGGGATTTTAAATCTGATTTGTGAGACCAACCTACACTACCCGAGAGCATGCAAAACGGACTGTTAGTGAGAAGTGGTCCGGTGTAGTGGGAGCCAACAGGACAGGGCGTGGTCCTACCTCTTTGATAGCCTGCCACTTGAGGGCGTTATCCTGGCCGATGAGCCCGTCCGCCACGCCGATGAAGTGCTGGCTGAGCTCCAGGGCGTCGGCCCGGCTCCGGTTGCCCTCTGCGCCCGTGGCCACGGGCACCTCCGCGGCGGCGGCCAGCAGCTGCACCAGAGACAGCATGTCTGTGGGTTCCAGGTCCTCCCGCCCGGTCTCCTCCAGCGCCTGCCTGGCCACGTCCAGCAGGGCCGAGGCGTCGCCGAGGTCCAGTGCGTAAGGGGGCCCCTCTCCTGTTCCGACCTACAGGATCGGTTTGAAATGGAGATTCGTCTTTATTATCCAATGGGGTGGTTAGGGTGTGTGTGACGGTAGTAGAAAGGTTCTGGGTTTGTCCCCAGTGTCTCACCTGTATCCTTGAGCATATTGAGGACATGTAATCGGTAATCTGAACTGTAAGATGCTTTTTTACTATGAGTAAAACGGGAAAATAGCAATAGTAACCCACACAAAGAACTTCACGTCTATCCGATTTCTCGTCAGGTGTACATGGTTGTTAGTGAGGCCCGTTACGAAAACCACTGTGTGTTTTGAGACGGCTAAGAAACCGAGCAAGGGAGAAGAGATTGAAGTAATTCCTTACCTGAGTCTTGTTGGAGATGCGGTTGAGGTGCTCCACGAAGGGGCTAGGCCGCACAGTCTCTCCCCCATGGATCTCCTTCATCTTGAGGTAGCGCTCTGCTCAAACACACCGAAAACATGGTTAGTTATTTTCATTACAAACATCGTGTCGCAAAGCGTAGCTATTGGGCTCCTTGACTATTACTAGCCTTGACATACACAGACACACTCACTCTTATGGGTATTATGGCTTGACCTAGAGCTTTTGATTCAATGCGCTTTGTTGGATGTGTAGAGAGACTATATGAATCTAATCTCGTATTAATTCTTGCATTCATATTTAACGCATTTTATAGATATGCCTGTGTGTCATTTTGATAAGACTGCCTCAGCAACACTATGGAGGATCCAAATGATGGCATTGAGTGTATTCTCTTATGCATTATTCATTATATCACATTTTTCTTTCGCTTCAGCACTTGGATATTGTATGAGGTCACATCCTCTTATATCTCTACCCCCCCCCCCCCCCCAACATCCTTATTCATTTTTCTATGCAACACATACCATATTTATGGTACACCCACTTTTCTGTGAAGCAGTGCTGATAAGAAAGGGACTTTTCACCTGAAGGCATGTTGTTTTGTAAAGACCTTGGTGTGTGTGTGTGTGGATGTTGCTATAACTACTACTTTTTATTCTTTATTCTGTACAGTTGTTTTTGGTATTTTTTTATAGCTAGTATTTCCCTAACCCTAACCCTATCACCACAGAATACACAATAGCAAATTCCATGTATGTGGAAGGTTAACTGTCAATTCATTGAACTTTTGAGAATTGAAAAATAAAAAGTACAGACTCACCTCTGCTACTCCTGCAGATGAATGGCAGCGGCCGGCTGCAGTCTTCCTGTCCCACCACTGGGTGGTGCTGATGCGTCCAGCCCTCAAGTGTCCCACAGCCTGCAGGCTCCGCCCCCTGCTGCTGGCCCCGCGTGGCTGGGGGGCAGCAATATCACAATGTTGTATACGTAACATAACATATACGGACAAAGATCACAGAAACGCATACAAAACACACATACACATAAAACACATACACACACATAACACACAAAAACTTACACCACCGAAACAGGCATTCACGTAATAACACACCTTGACACACCTTGACACACGCATTCCAACAGACTCACACCCATAACGCATTATCACACAGACGACACAACACACAGTCAATGCTAATCCACCCGTGACACAAATACATCCACGTACCAAATGTGTACGCGTTCACAACGCGTTCTAAAACGGGTAAAACACGAAGCGCCTCAACAACACAGTGCATACCATATTCCTCGGGGGGGGGGGGGGGGGGGGGGTATTATGGGATAGCCAGAAGCCTACCTGGACAAAACAGCATGGCCTCCGTCTCCCGGACAGCCGGGTGCACGGCGACGCCGTCGACGCCCCAGCGGAACACCTCGTCCCGGGGCGCCAGGGGCGAGCAGGCGCAGAGGGCGCGGAGCTGCCACGCCTCCAGGGCGGCGCTCCACACGTTCAGGTCCGTCACGTTCCCGGAGAAGGGCTCGGTGAAGTTGCCCCCGAAGGAGTCCTGGTCCTGGCCCAGGACGAAGATGCCCTCGCCGTGGATGTCCCGGGGCGTGTCGCCGCCCGCCCCGGCGTCGCCCGGCTCGCCGTCCACGTAGATGGCCCAGCGGCCGTCGCGCCGCCGCCACGTCACGCACAGGTGGTGCCAGAGGCCGTCGTTGGGCAGGGAGGCCTTGTAGGGCCGGTGCTGGCCGTGGACGATGAGCGCCAGGAGGACGCGGCGGCCCCGGCGGTCCACGCGGCCGCGGAGCTGGAACTCGTTGGTGAAGACGGGCGCGGCATAGGAGAAGACGGTGGACACCTCGTCCCACGCCGGGTCCCACTGGACGCGCACGCACACGCTCAGCGCCGCCAGCGGGGCGAAGGTGGCGTTGAGCCGGACGAAGCCCTCGCGCGAGGCCCTGGGGAAGTTGAGAGCGCGGAACTTGAGGTCTAAGGGGGAGGAAGGAGGGGGGGGGGAGGGGGGAAAGCGGATTTGAGCAGCCGTGATGTGCTGTTGGAGAGAACCTCGGCTGAGTTTTATGTGTTGTGTTTGATGAAAGCACGGCCATGGGGAGATACAAAGCTACATACTCGGAGTGGATTACCAGACATCTTCTCGGAATTCAGAGTATAAATCAAATCGAATCATCAGCTGCAAACAAAGCATTCATTTGATTGTTCTCAGAATAACTTGTCGCTTTGGATGAAAACATTTGCCTAATGACTAAATGTAGCCATCCTTGAGCAAAACGCCAAACCCCTGATGGTATCTGGGAACATTCACTTGAAGTCTAGTATTCAAGACTCAGTGGTGTTTTTTTTTATTCGCCCTGCAGCGTTTTCTTGCAACTACTTTAATTTTGACTTGTTTTGATTCTAGACTTCTAGATTGATAGTTCTCAGCCTCACCTGAAGTCATTTGTGAATATGTCTGGCTAAATATCTGTAGTTAATATAGTATGAGGTTGTATTTTATAAGTGACTCATACACTGCTTGTCTGCTTAATGACTAGAAATACAGTATAAATAATAAATAGTATTCCAGTATTAGTAGTACAAGACTATCATCCTAATGACGCCTAGCCTGGGAACCAGATATCTGCAAGATCATGTTTTACTTGTTCTGGCATATGCGTCTGGCCCCCCTCCTGTTCTGACAGATATTCAGCAGCCAATCACCGGTCAATCAACTGTTTTGCTAATAAGGGGCGGGTGTGATACGATGACTGTACTATAGATCGCCCTATGGCAGTGGAGTTGAGGCATTTTCCTTAATAAACAAGATGGCTGCCACTGACTTCTTCCAGTTTTTGTTGCTCTAATCAATGCTTTCATGAGGCGTTTTGCCAGGCTATAGCATTACAGTACAATGATACAATAATACAATAATACAATAATGTCAGTGACTCCACTCCTTCTCTGCTAAATGACTAGTTTAACAGTGTACTTGAAAGTAAATACAATATTCAAGCTTGAGTGTATGATAGTATTCCAGTATCAGAACACTCGGATATGTAACTAGTGACTCCACTGCTTGTCTGAGTCTGAATGACTAGTATTACAGTGTAATAGAAAGTACTCCACAGTATTCCAGTGTGAGCGTACGACAGTATTCCAGTATTGGAACACAAGTGCAGTCAGTGACTCCTACACTGCTTGGCGAGAGGCGTGGCCCGGGGGGGCCCGATGCGCTGATCCTGGACCCAGAGCTGAGAGGGGTTCCCGGGGAGCTTTTGGAGCTCCAGCGCCCCCTCCTGGTCCTCGGGTCGGCCTAGCCCAGCCAGGGAGCCGAAGAGGGCCCTGCAGAAGCTCTGGGCCCGGGGGTAGGGCAGGGATGTGTTGACCAGCTGGTAGGCCCAGTCGGAGGTCAAGTAGACCCCATGATCAGCCTCCTCTGCTGGAGAGAGAGAGAGAGAGAGAGAGAGACTCACTCAGCTGGGAGAGTCTAGTACAGGGGGTTTGACCCAAGTACCAAAATGTTCTGGGTTTGAACCATAATCTCTACAATCAGAAAAATGTCTGTTTTGATAAAAGGCATCTGTTAGAATGAATATACTAATAGTGCAGCATTTGAACTCTCCAACTAAATTGTATGCTTGTATACATTTCAAAGACTCACTTCTGAGTCACACAATACTGGGTATTTCCTCCAGAGATTGTGTATTAAGTATGTATGCTGATGTGTTTGTAACAGAGTCAATAATAACGACTTAAGGTTGCTAAACTCCCTAGATATTCCCTAGATACTCCTAGATCATGTTCAGAAAATCGGTTTATCTAATGTCAGTGAATGTTTTCTTGGGCATTGCTGTTTTTAAAATGGTGCTTAATGAGCTTGATCTCTTCAATCACTTTTCTTGTACCATGAGCACATTGTTATTACTATAAACTTAATCTGTGATCAAACTTTGGGGGTCCTAGGCTAGCTGTTTGTTTAGGTATATCAATCCTGGTTAATGCTTGTTAAGCGTTTGATAACTTCCCGAATGTTTTGATTCAACAGCGATGCGCAGGCCGTGAAGTGGCCGGTCGGAGCGGTCCAGTCCGTACAGAGTGGTGACTCACCAACAGTATCCCTCCCGTCGTCCGGCCCCGCATACGTCGGTTCGCTCACACACTGCACCTTGAGGAGAAAGAGTTATGACCACTTTCCCCTTAACAAAAACAAATACAATGGATCCCCCCCCCATAAAGCCACCCCAAGCAAGTTACACATCATCATTAATCTCATGATCTAGAAGTCATCAACATTGATATAGCATTTTTTGAATGAACTGGGAAAGGGAATCAACGGAAGAAAGATATGAACAATGATTTTCACACGGATAGAACATTACCAGAATGTTGAACAGAGTAACTCCAGTTAGGAACGACACGATCATCTTTAAAGCTCCCGGTTAAACCAAACGCAAGATGTGAAAGACAAACTCTCCCATTGAATCCAGCAAACAGTCAATGTCCTTAAGATGGAACGGCTCTCCTGGGTCCGCTGTCCCCCCAGGTTAGTGATCCTCTGCCTGGGCTCGCTCTCACACAGCAGCTGCAGCAGAATGTTTGTCCCTCATGCCCGAGCTGGCCACCTTTCCCTGGGCAAAGCCCAACGATGTCCATTCCAGTCCCTTCCCCAACGCCGACCCCAAAAACTGGACCGACTGCTCGTCCAGCACGTCCAAGGTGCTGGGGGTGAGTGGGGGGGCGGGCACGGGGGGGGGGGGGGGGGGGGGGGGGGTGATGCTGGTTGTGCTGGTGGTAGGGGGGGTCTTTGAAATGGAGCTGGGGGTTTCACAGTAGATTCCACAGTTCCTCCGTCCAGTAAGACCTTCTGTGTCTGCCGAGACCCCTGCCAAACCCCCCTCCTCACGACAGTGAAGCCAGCCCTGTTTTGTCATGCAAATGGGGCCATTTTTCTTTCTTTTCTTTCTCTCCTTTTCTTTTTTATTTGAGGTACCCGACTTACGCAAGCAGTGGCAACCGCTTTTGAGAGCCCAGTTCATCAAAATCAACACGATGGCAAGGATTTTTAGCACACACTCCCAATTTATGTACACTGTAAACAAGTTCATTGAAACTTGCTCTTTATTGGTCCACTATATGGTCCATGAGATGTTGTTAATGTAATCAAAGTTCAGCCTTGGTCGTTAGGTGATCCAAAGGGAAGAGCTCATTCTGCTTTTATACACTGTGTCGTCCACATTATGGTGCAGGCACCGTGCACACAGTTTATACACATTTTACATACCTCAGAATCTGCATTCTGGAGCTGCACATTAACAAACACATACGTCACAGCTGGCATGAGGTCTTTTCTAGCAGCAAGTTATATGTAAATCTAGATCCATCCCAACCAATCCCTTTCAAGATGGGATACTTTTGTAACCCTTTTAGACACGTTGCATGGCCATTGAAATTCACATACACATACACAGACACACTCAAATACACACGCGGGCATGGTTGACTGAAGCGGTGACATCACTAATGCTTAGAGTACACTGGTGGGGACAAAGAGAGGATGGAGACAAAGCCAGACATTAGTATTCTGCCTAAGAGTCACAAGTCTGTCCTACTACGGACCTCATGTCAGTGTCGCTACAGGTGCCAGTGGCTACCCCATCTTTCTCTCTATCTTTTTCCTCTTTTTTTCTACCCATCTAGATTCAAGAGTCACAAGGCTTTATTGGCAAAAAAGACATTTACATGGCCAAAGCGCAAAAAGTAAAATAAGATACAAAATAATAATAGTTAACATTTAAAATATAAAATAAAATACAATATTATACAGATTTAAATGTGGATATACATGGAAACATATGATTGTAGTATTATATAATGAGGTAATGGTTGGGAAAGGGTTGAGCTAGATAAGACTTTTATTCAACCATCTCAGTAAACCTTGACAGTTTATGATCTTTATATTCTTATTCCTTCTCCCTCTCTCGGCTTCTTCTATATCTCTGTTTCTTATTTTTCTCTCACCTTTAATCCATGCTCCTGTATCTATTGTCTATCTGATTGTCCTCTGTCTCTGTATGTCTCTCTGTCTGTCTGTCTGAAAAACAAAATCTATTTTTTTCTGCAACCCATTATATTTTTTTGTAAATTCTCAACAAAAAAAAATGCAGTTATTCATTTGGTTCTCTTTCGTTGCAAAAAGTGGTATTTGTGGTGTATCTGATAAATTTACTGTCGTAACAGTTGATTACTTCATGCTCAACTGTTACCATTAAAAAATGGTCAGTGTGAGGGCTCCCCTTTTAATAGTGCCACAGTGACTTCCGGTGGTTTTATGAGCTACTCCATTCATGGCCAGCTGCACATCATACCATGCCTCTGTGTTAACCATTGGCCATTCAACCAGAGCATTTAAAACCAAGCACCTGGCATACTGACAAGATGTACATTTGAGAATGAGCAAGTCTAGGTATAGTGGGTATGGGTTACTGTGACAGACAGACAGGATAGTCGACGTGGTTTGGGTGTTTGGCTCACAGCTGAAAGGTGCTGGCCTTGAACTCACAGTCCACAGTCTACCTGTTGGTAGTTTTTGCTTTGAACAAAAGCTTCTGCCAAATCACTAAATAGTAAACTAGCATGTTCTTCTGTATGATGTTGGCTGTGTCCTAATAGCATTTTGCATTGTGTGATGTTAGCTATGTTGCGCTGTGTGATGTAAACTGTGATTTACTAGCATATTACATTGTCTGATATTATCAGTACTTCAGTAGCATGTTGCACCGTATGATATTAGCACTGCCATATGCATTACTAACATGTTCCACTGCTTGATGTTGGCATGCTATAATAACCTGTTTCACTGAGTACTGCACTCCACTGCGTACGCTAGCGAAAGCATTTGATAAAAAAGCTGAAGAGTTGAACATTGTTGAAAGCACAATACCAGAGTAGGTCAACCTTAAGCCAATAAACAAGGCCGTAAAATAAGTGGCGGTCAACACATATCAGCAGGAGAGAATACTGCCAGCGCATTCCTGCTGTGAACCCCTGGCAACGCATTCACGGCGACGCAGATTCAACACTTTCAGCCCATTTCTCATCCTCCCACAACCTCCCACTTCTGAACCTCCCACACTTAAAAACGCATGCAGACTAGAGGGATCTGATCTGCTGCATGACTATACAGGCAGGTGTGTGTGTGTGTGTGTGTGAGACGTGTGTGTGATTATATAGTTCTTACAAATAACTGAGTACTCATTGTCATAAATCAATAGTCGTACATTTAACATCACAACATCTTATGAGGTTGAAGAAATCGATGAAGACGTTATTACATTTTCATACCAAATCTGTGGAATCTTCTCAAAAATACACACACTTACACACACCCAAAACAGCTCAGTAGAAAGCCGAATTAGCCGTCTTCTAAGTGTTTATCTCTCGTGTCCTTTCTTGCCCTCTCTCTTACTCTGTCTCTCTCCGTCTGTCTGTCTCTCTCTGCCCGGTTACTCCTTCACTTCTTCTACACCGCCCGGTGTATTTCTATGACAACCTGGCCATCGTTAAGGTGCTACGAAATACCCCTCAGGCTCTTCATCGCCGGGGACGACGGTCTGGTGTCGCCGGGACAAGAGTTGGCTGAGACTGAAATGTTTGAGGGATACTCTTCCCAGCGTGGCCCCGTGCACGCGCGTGCACTTCTACAGGCTTATTCACTCACAAGGGGGCACACATATTTTCAGTCAGTATTGACATATTGTCAGTCAATCTCTCTCTCTCGCTCTGTCTCTCTCACACTCACTCACTCACTCACTATTCTACATATACAGAACACAGTCGACTGCACACCTGGGACGTAGCAGGAATGTTTAGCTCCAGCATTCATTTGGGGAATGCGTGGCACTTCCATTTCCACTTAACTGTGGAGTACTGTAGAAACGTTCTGTCATGGGAGACAGAGCCCAACTATTCTACAACAACGTTGATTTATTCCTTTATTATCAAAGGCCCTCCGAGGGTATAAAACTGTAAAGTCTGTAGGCGCAGAAAATGTTTGAGTATTCACCCGCAAAGTGTGTGGGGAGGAGAGAGGGAGCGAGAGCGAGAGTCCAGGGAGAGAGTCCAGCTGGGGGGCGTGTTTGTCTGGTCTGGTCTGTGGAGATAGTCTTCATGACCCCACCCTCCCCCTGATCTACCGGACCATCAATCAGCAGTGATACCAGCGTCCCACTCAGCCAGGGTTACCACGACGACCGGCGGTAAAAGCAGCCCCATAAACGATTCAGAGGCAAAGGATTGAGACAAAGGAGAGAGAGAAAGGGGAAGGGGGGGTGGGGGTGGGGGGGGGAGAAGAGAACAAGATGGACAGAGAGGGGAGTGAGCAAAAGAGACACAGAACATGTCTTGAACTTCGAAGTGTTACCTCATGCAAACTAGAGCTGTGGTACAATATGATGCCTCATCTGCTTACATACATTACACACATATTGTAAGATTGGTGTTGATTATTGCTCAAATTTCATGTTATTCTTCTGGACACATTGTTGTGATAAAATTGATTTAAGATTAGTGTTGACAGCAGACTTAATTGTGCGGTTTTAAACTTTTGTAGTCCAGTTTACTCTGTGCTGATCTGTTGCTTATCATTTTTCTCACTTTCTGTGTACCACTACCACCTTGTGGTCAAATAGGTCAAATGTTCGTTTTTTTAAATTTATTTTATCGTTTATTGTTTCTGTCCTCATCTTTGAATGCTTGCAGATTAGTTGTTAATCATGTCACAGTGACACTCTTTGACATGGTTTACATAACGTAATGTTCTATTTCAGCCCAGTTCATCACAATAGCCGCGTTTACATGGACACTTCTGATCCGATTAGAAGTGGAAGAACGGCTCCATCGGAATAAAAAATGATCATACTGTATATACGCCTCAATCGGAATACAATTCTCTGATCGGAATAGAATTCCATGCGGAATAGAAGAGGTGGTGTAGTCCACTATAATCGACATGTATACACTTATTCCGATTGGTTTGGGGTGGGTGCGGGTAACTTAGAGAGCATCAGCAGCTGCAGTAGTTCGCAATTGGTCCGTCGGTACTTTTATGCACCCCGAGCTTGACCGCTGTCAAGGAAAGTGGATTTTTTTTGCCTGATTCACGTCTTTCACTCCGCAAGTAGACCGGTAACTTATCAACCCCAGCATATTCGGTTTCTTTAGCGATGTCATCGTCTTTGGCGGACTATTTCTCTGCTGATCAATACTACAAATTGTAACAAATAAATTGTTAAATGACACACTGTGTGAAGTTTTTTTTTCGTTTTGGCAAGTAGGCCTACCCGTGTAATAAGCGGAATAATAGATAGAACGTCGCCGGTTATTATCGAAAATAAGCCCCTTCAGGGCGACGCAAGACACCTCCGCTTCGCGTTGGGGTCCGATTCGCCCTGTCGGGGCTTATTTTCCTGATAATGACCGGCGTTCTATACATTATCCCTTACATAGGCTAACAGCGCTCTCTCCCAAAAGGCTTGGCTGCAGCACTCTCATCCAAATACGTATTGTTTGCGGCGGAGGAGGGGGTAGGTATAAAGACCGGAGAAACTGTCGTCGCTCGGCTGTCCTTGCCGTGTTCTTTTAGAAAAGGTCGCTGAGTCAGGATCGCTTTTAACTCACTTTATTTGGTAAAAGTTTGGTGTGATATCTACGAAGCAAAAGGAGGGGAATTGTATAGTCATGCGTGGAGATACGCTTAGCAGGGCATCTAATTGATGCGGTACCTATAGCTTTCTGGTCCCTTGGGCTATGTGTTGTGACTTTCATAGTGAGCAGGCATGGCCTCCATAATGCGTTCTGATTGGCTAAGCATGGTGCTTAGCGCCTGCCTCCTGGATAACCGAATGTGTACTCGGTGCTGGTCCCTTGTGGCTATGTGTGGGCATTACAACGTGGTTTGTGGCTTGGTCCTGACCTCTTGTGGCTATGTGCGGGCATTACCCTTGTTTTTGTAGCCTCGAGCATCTGGGCTACTCAGACACCTGGCCTGCTGATATCTCTAGAATTGATACGTGTATGAATGGCTCTACACATGAGCGGATGCCTCCCGAATTGCCAAGGACACATCTGGTATGTTAGCATACGCTACATCCTCCTTCTTCTTAATTGAAGGAGCAGTCAGAGAAAAGCTCTCTCCTGCTAGGCTTTCATTAAAATCAAATACATAAAAATGCCAAATAGTGATAAGACGTCCATTAAGTCGCCGCCGTGCCAGATGTGTCAGGTGTGCGCGAGAGCCATACGAACGTACGCTTACCACTTTTGTAAATGCCATATATAGGCCTACAGTACATTCGGATCGCATGATGGGAATAGATCTATTCTGATTAGAATTCGAATCGGATCAGAAGTGTCCATGTAATCGCGGCTACTGATGAGACCTCAAAAAACACCTTCATCTTACTTGCTGAATGAAGATCCATCCATCCATTCACCCATCCATCCATCCATACGATTTATTTTAACAGTATGGTTGGAACTAGGGGTGCACGATAATTATCGGGCCGATAACAGAAATTATTAGGCCTACGTCATTCCGATATCATGACGACTAGCCCAGATAACATAGCCTACGTAATTTCAGTGCCCCGCTCCCACTATGATAACGCTAAATGATAGGTCTTATCGTAACCCTAAAAGTACACATCATACAATCAACATACATGAGTTCACAACTGCACGCGTATATAGAAAATGTTTTTTTTTTAATGTTACACCTTTCATGCTGTCGGCTCCCAGACCATAGTCGAGGAGCACAGGGGAGACGTTCCCTGTGGAGACGTTGATGTTCTCTCGGGGGTAACACCCTTTACCTTGACCGGCAGTGGGTCTGCTTATAGGTCGGAATGAATGCGGCCGCCGATTATTGACAGTCTGGGTACTTTATTCTTAGTTTCACTAACTTTACAATACACGTTTGCACAAACACATCCGGACTCCTTCATTACTTCACTAAACTGACACACGCTACCACTCGCTCACCTCGCTCGTCCACTCACACACACACACACACACACACACACACACACACACACACACTCACACACTGCCATTCCCGCGCACACACATACGCTACTCTCGTAACACTTATTATTGACAACAGTCAGCTGAACATTATAGGGTCCCGGTGTCGTGCCAGAAGTTGATTTTTGCCAGAAACTGATTTCCGGTCCGCGGATTTTTACATTGTAATGGCCCTTTACACATTATTCAAGCACTGGTTGACATCAAATCTTGTCAGTATTACTTTGCTGAGTGATATCAAGCCATTTTGAGGCAGAAACACAACTTTAACAGACAGTGCGCGCTCCCGCGGACCGGAAATCAGTTTCTGGCAAAAATCAACTTCTGGCACAACGTGCCAGAAGTTGATTTTTGCCAGAAACTGATTTCCGGTCCGCTGATTTTTACATTGTAATGGCCCTGTAATGGCCCTTTACACATTATTCAAGCACTGGTTGACATCAAATCTTGTCAGTATTACTTTGCTGAGTGATATCAAGCCATTTTGAGGCAGAAACACAACTTTAACAGACCGTGCGCGCTCCCGCGGACCGGAAATCAGTTTCTGGCAAAAATCAACTTCTGGCACGACACCGGCCTTCCACTCCCTGTTTTCTCAGTTAAACACAGATATCAACTACATTTGTCCCAGTGTTTGTTAGATGTGAAATGAAGCAAAAAAGACGCTCTCTTTCATCGATCGATGCGGATGTTGTGGATGCAACGGAATATATGATGCATCGCTGCAGCAACATTGAATGAGTTCTGCCCATTCTGCCTCGGTTGCTGTATGCGGTCAGACCAAAACACACCAAAGGTTTTTGGGTTTGTTCATAGTATTAATGTCATGATCTGAGGTCATGATCATATATGTATGTATATGTGTGTGAGTGTTATCGGTTATCGGTATCGGCCTTTAGGAGCTGAAAGTTATCGGTTATCGGTATCAGTTAAAAAAAAAAAGTTATCGTGCATCCCTAGTCGGAACGTAACTCTAAATAACTTGAGATACTTCCACTTGCAGTTCCTTTGTTCTCCACAAGACGGAGCTATTTTGCAGAGTTTGACGTCTTCCTTAAGGGACTCTTGTGCGTGTGTGTGCGTGTGTAAGTAGTTGTGTGTTGTAGTGTGTGAGAGAGACAATGGTTTAACGCCCGCACGTGTGTGTTTTACTGTTCATCATTAAGGAGTGAATTGGAGCTGTGTGTATTTGTCTGAGAAATCAGTTTCTGTGTGAAAGTAGGACTGTGTATTTGTGTGTGTGTGTGTGTGTGTGTGTGTGTGTGTGTGTGTGTGTGTGTGTGTGTGTGTGTGGTGTGTGTGTGTGTGTGTGTGTGTGTGTGTGTGTGTGTGTGTGTGTGTGTGTGTGTGTGAGTAGGTTTGTGTGTGTGAATTGTGGATGTGAGAGAGAGAGTAGGTTTGTGTGTGTGAGAGAGAACGATAGTAGGTTTGTGTGTGTGAGAGAACGATAGTAGGTTTGTGTGTGTGTGTGTGTGTGTGTGTGTGTGTGAGTGTGTGAGTGTGTGAGTGAGTGTGTGTGTGTGTGTAGGTGTGTTTGTGTGTGAGTGAGTAGGTGTGTTTGTGTGTGAGAGAGAGAAGGCTTGTGTGTGTGTATGAGAGTAGGTGTGTGTGTGTGTGTGTGAGAGAGAGAGAAAGTAGGTGTGTGTGTGTGTGTGTGTGTGTGTGTGAGAGAGAGTAGGTGTGTGTGTGTGTGTGTGAGAGAGAGAAGGCTTGTGTGTGTGTGTGTGTGTGTGTGAGAGAGAGAGAGAGAAGGTGTGTGAGTGTCTAATTCAGCGCTACCTGTCCCTGATTCCTGACATGTGCCTGGAGCCCCGGAGACAGGTGTGTCTGTCGCTCCCACTTTACCTGCTGCTCCTCGCCTCACCTACCGCTCCTCCTCACCTCGATGGTGGAGGAGAAGGAGGAGGCAATTACATGGAGCGGGCGTGGGGGGGGCGGGGGGGGATGGAACAGCTGGACAATTATAGGAACATAGCCGTACACTTAGCCTCGCTCGCGGCGGCGCTAGCAGCACCGGCACGGCATTACGCAATCCTCATTAAGTCCTCATCACACCTGGTGTGTACCTCACGCACACGCACCGCCAAGCACGCACATGAACCCGTGTCCCGTTTCCGTCTCGTCTTCTTGTTTCCCTCCGCCCAAACATCTTCTCTACCTAATGCACGGTGCCGGGATTACACATTGGGTGAACCTCTTTGCTGGGGACTCTCCGCTAAGATTAGTTAAGTGGGTTAGTTGATT